>NW_009952974.1:13543758-13544236 GCF_000747805.2 Chaetura pelagica | reverse complement strand
CCGCCGAGCCGCGGCCCTGGCGCAGCCCCGTGGTGCTCGGCTCCCCGAGCAGCCTGCCCGCTTCCTTCTTTGGCTGAAGGACTCGCCGGGCCCTTAGCTGAAATCATCCCTGGTGCTCGCTTGCTTCTCCACACAGAAAACTTTTCTGTTTTATTTTTTTTTTTAAATTAAATAGATATATATTACTCATCAGTTTTATAGCGTTAGTGTATTGCCTGAAGAGAAGAGGGGAGAAAATAAACGCAGCTGTTAAACACGGAGGGATGAGCGCGTCAATACCGTAAAGTCATAGTCCTGCATGTGCGTGTTGGTGACTCGAAGGGAAAACCTTTATTCAGCTCGAAGGGGTCCGACAGGGCCGTGCGGGACCGTGCCCACCGCTCGCCTCTGGCAAGGTCACAGGCGACAGCTCCGGGCAGGAGCGGCGTGGGTCACAAGCCATACGGCCGCGGTGCGACCCCCGCCAGCCCCCGTCTAG
>NW_009952974.1:13540652-13542844 GCF_000747805.2 Chaetura pelagica | reverse complement strand
TGGGCTGCCGAGCCGGTGGGAGCAGGGAGGGGCAGCCGGCGGAAGGGAATGTGCTTTCTATTCTTTTTTTTCTTTTAAATTTTTCTTCTTTTTTTCCTTTTAAAAAAATTGTTATTATTATCATTATTTCTTTTTAGTTCAGCTAAATGGGAAATATCTCGCGTATTTCTGTACTACAAGCTGTAGCTAATGAGGCTGCGGCAGCCGGGCTAGTAAGGGGAAGGGAAGTGTGAGATTGACAGGACGGGAAGAGGCATTTTTTAAGCTCCCGCTTTCTGACTACCATAATCCACGCTATCTGGGAAATACTTGAATCTCTCTAGGTGCAGGCTGTTGTCCTGAAGCATTTACTTTCCAGATACTTTTCTAAGTGTAATTCTGTCTCTTAGCGTCTTTTTCTCCTTTCCGTGTAACTGCTCTTGGATTTATTTCTCACGCATCTCTGTCGCTCCTTTGCCTCCGAAAAGCCACCACTGGGTAACTGAGACCTGCTATACCAAACCACTGCTACTGGAGGGACTTCCTTGAACTTGAAGAAAGGCACATCAAAAAAAACCAGTGTTACTGCCATGTCAATTTTGATGCTAATAATGTGCAGATTATGACGAAAATTGCCAATCATGTTCTCTGATGGACCTCCTTTGAATGTGGAATTGGAAAAAAGTTCCCCGCACAGAGACCTGCTGTCAAGTACTAACAACCCGCTAAGGGAAGTCATTAGAAGAGACAGATAAGAGACTTGGTACATAAAACATTGTTCTTGGTGCATAGAATGTATGTTATTTAATGTTATCTCTGTTACCAGAAGTGATTTCGCACAAGAAAGTCACTTTCTTATCATCTCAATTGCCAATTTTCATTTTGGTAACTTGGACGCCCCGGGTAGACTTTTCTCTGTTAAGCTGATATTCCACCAATGTGAAGAGCCTCATTAAATCAAACCCAGATATTTCCATAATGCTCCCTACAGAGCCACTTCACTCTTCACATAATGAGATTTTTCTGAAGAGTTGAAGCCCTCATCTAACTTGCTATTGCTTGTTTAGGCCCCGTGTGAATGTGAATACACACACACACACGTACACCATCACAAAAAAAGAAAAAGAAAAAAAAGAGGAAAAAAGAAAGGGGAAAAAAAGAAGTATATTATATATTTCGAATAAGTGTCCTGAAATCCCTCTATTTTTAAGACACTGGATTTTTTCATATTCTAATAATGAACTTTCAGGAAATTATTTTAAAGGCTATGCTGTTTTGTTCAGTGAACATAAATTGTAGGGTTGTTTTATTTTATTTTTTTTTGTCCAACGGGACAGATTTCTTGGGCGGGGGTAGGGAAAGGCAAAGAAGAATTATCCCACGCTTCTGGAGAGGAATCCTGACAAGACGTGTACATTTTCTGGGTAGAGAACTTTAAAGTACAGGAGAGGAGACCTAACCGACATATTTCGCATTTTGTAAAGAAGCAGTAGGAAGACTACTTGCGTAAAAATATCGATTATACCAGCTGTTGTTCACTGAGTTTACATTGAAATTTTTTTATTAATATATAATTTAAGGTTAAAGAAAACAGACCAAAACGTAGCACTCTTTTACCAGCTTAACCTTTTCGATCGTTGGAATCGTTTGTTATGATCACACAAGTATGGGATGTATATAAGACGATTTTGGCAATAATGTTTACATTTTTCCAAAATATAGATACATGTCTATGAAATGATCGATGAGGACGCTGGTTGGTAAAATTAACATAAATTCGTTTTATGTTAGGTCCGTTGGACCTGGTTATTATATGAAACTGTAAATAAAGTCTTTGTGCTTTAAATATTGCTGGCTGTACGAACTCACTGTAAAATATTTTACAAATGTGCAATAATTATAAAGCTTTGTATATTACGTTATTTATTGTGTTTGGTCATGTAAAATAAATGTTATTTAAATCAAAGCGAGATTATTTGTTTAAGAGGCTGCAAAACATTGCGTACTGATGTTTGTTTTTAAATATGGCATCCAGGGTTATGAGAACTTCTTAAAACAACATGTTTAAATGCCTTTTAATACACATATCAGATGGATTAATTCATACTAATCAGTATTTTTACTGCGAATGCTATGCATTACTCATGTTTATAGCAGATGTGTACTAAGTCCAAACATTGGTTTAACATTAATTGGCTGGCTAAACAGATGTA
>NW_009952974.1:13528152-13535652 GCF_000747805.2 Chaetura pelagica | reverse complement strand
TGCAAACCTTCAGTGTGAGCGGAGAGGTCGGTGAGACAGACCCTGCCAGCCCCGGGGGCAGCAGTAGATCGACCTCGGAACCTCGGTGCGCCTCACACCTGTTTGGGGACCCCCGGGGAAGTACAGCCGGAGCAGGGCAGAGGGTTCGGGCCGAGCACAGGGCCCCGGGAAGGCGCAGGTAGAGGCGAAGGAGGCCAAGAAGAGCCCCGAGGAGGCGGCCACGGCCCGGAGTGGTGGCTCCCGCTCTCCCCGGCTCTCTCCCCGGCCGGGCACGGAGCGGTCCCGCACAGCTCTTCAGACACGCTGGGCCCCTGTGGGAGGCAGTGCCCTTCGCGGGTGGGAGCACGGAGGACCGGCAGCCTGGGTCGCTCCGGGGAGGGGGGTGTCCTTGCCCCACTGGAGCTTGTGCAGGTGACGTCCCGGCCCACGGGCTGGTCCGCACTGCCCCGCTCCTAGTGGGCCCTTGCGCTGCCCGGCACAAAACTGAATTATAACGGCTGTGATTATAGTGATGTATCTCTACCGCGCTGCACATGTTCGGGTGTCAAGGGTAGTGTTTTAGAGAGGGTTCGAGGGCCAGCAATTCATACGAGAGAGCTGACAGTTCTTTGATGTGAAAATGATGCCCTGATTTTTACTCCAGGGTGTACACCCGAAGAAAGATTACACTGTTTAAGAGGAGAAATTTAAATCCAGATGATAATAGTAACGAGTCAAGGAGACAAGGTAGGAAGTTAATTTTACACTAGAAAAGCAATCTCTGAAGGCCCCGTGCAGCCTGTTAGGTCTGAGTGAATGAAAGTAAGTTCCTGATAAATCATTAGTCACGGATGATGTTTGCAGCTAACGACAATGATCCCTGCGCAGGTTCACATCATCGCCGGCCTCAGGGCCCGCAGACTTGCAGTGCTGTTCGAAGGGAGGCCTCGGACACCCGCGGCGGCAGGAGAGGCCTTGGTCTCTCCCACGCATTGAAGAAGGACTCTCATGACCCTGGAGAAAACAACCCAACACCACCTTAGTTGTTTTCTTTATAAAACGCAGTGAGGGACAGATTCTGGCTTGAAGTAATTTTTAAAAAGAAATGAGTAAGTTTATTTGTACTCCCCCCCATCATTCCAGGGATGTAAAGCAGCCAGGGCTGCCCGTCCCTGCCCGCAGCGGATGGTTTCTGTGCCTCCTTCCCAGCCGTGAGGGGCCGCAGCCCCCGGGCACGGCGTGCCAGGCTTGGCTGGAGCCGCAGCCGCCCCCTCCCCGCGGGCTGCCCCCTCTGCGGCCCGGCTGTGTGCAGCTTTCTGCCCCTCCTGCAGCTTTCTGCCCCGCCTGCCCTTCCCACGCCCCCACAGCTACAGACAAGACGGTGGGTTTGTTCCAAACGCATCAGCTGGTTCAAAGCCTTCTTTTTCTAACCAATGGCCGGGGATTATTAATACATTATTAAAACTCCGTTCAGAGCACGTTAATGAGACTTTCACCTATTAGAGATGGGACGGAATTTCAGAGGAGTGAAGTGATCAGTTAAGCCATGTCTGTAGTTTCCAGACTACGCAAATGAGGCATTTACCTAATTAAAATTCAACTTCCCTTGGCATTCAGAGGCTGACCGATATCGTCCGGCGTGAGATGGTCATCAGAACCACAGCAGTTTTGTACGAGAAACCAAGCAAGCAAACCAACCCAGTTCTAAGGATGAAATCGTTTCAGGGTATTTGCTGCAGAGGAAAGGCATCTCTGGGGTGCTCGCAGTGTGTTTCTGAGCGGAGTAAAGCAGCCTCCTCCGCTGCACACACCAGCCAGCTAGTAGGACTCCTTCTTCACATTCAGCTTTTGCAGCCTACTCGACTTGTTAGAAAAATGAAGCTTCTCCTTTCCTAAATTTCCATTCTTTTGCTAGCCGGGACTGAAAATTGCCATTGTCAGCCCGCATCGAGAACCCCCCCCACAGCAGTAATCAGGCAAAGGACAAAACGTATCTTCTAGGCAACTAAGAAAGGCTCTGAAAAACTTCAGAGTAGAGAAACACAAACAAATACATTTTCCAGTGCAGATTTATTATACCTTCCCTCTGTTTTGCTGAGTGGAATCAACCAGAAGGGAAAATATCGGCTCGTTTTGACAGTGAGCGAGTCTTAAAAATTACAGATTGAACCAAAGTTTAAGGAGCAGTCAAAAAAGTGTCCAGAAACCCCATCCTGAGCCTTTCGGATATCGCTTCGTGAGCACAGCCTCCCTCTTCTCAGAGGTCCTCTCCTCACGGGGAGCCGAGCTGTCACCTGGGGGGACCCGCAGGACCCGCCCCGGGGGGCGGCTGCCTCGGGTGGGAGGCTGGTCCCGGCCCCCGGGGGGCACCCAGCCTGCTCATCCAAACACAGGTCTCTCCTGTGCCCCGTTATAAACACTCCCTTTGGTCACCAGTCACCGACTTTGCTGCCCCAAATCTTTCGGAAATCTGTTTTCCTAGGTCAGGTCTGTTTAGGACCCAACGCGGTCCTTCCCTCATTACACTTAATTTAAAACACCAGGAAGATGTTATTTGTTGTCGAACTAAATAGAACATATCACCTCTAGTTAAATTTGCAAATTACATTACTCTGCTGTTTTGGCTTTGTTTTTCATAATTTAAAACACTCAGAACAAATCAATTATATTAGCCATATGGCTTGATCTTATCAGCTGATTCCCATTTTGTTCAGTAATTGTTGTTTAAACACTGACAACTTACTAGTTAAGGTGTTTAGAAAAGATCTCTCCAGCCCTGTCTTATTTAAAGGATGATTGAAACGACAGTGAATAAGTACTCCAAGTGAAGTCATTAAACCATTCCTTCAGTATTTTCTACTTTCTGTGTATTTAAAGAGTTCACAACAGCAGTAGCTGAGCTGCAGCCTGGTTTATACTTCTGAATGGAGGCCATGTAGTCCACCAGGCATTCAATTCAATCTCTTCTAGTTTGTAATGATTTGCTTAAAATGAGCCAGTTTTTGATATGCAGCAGGTAAGTAGTAATTTTTCTTAGTTATTTTAAAGGTATATAGTATTGAGAATGTACAAGTGGTTCCACTCTGGCATTTACACACTGCAAATATAAAACTTCACCCCTCAGTGATCTTAATACTGTGTCCATTAAATGTACATACTTATTTAAATGGGAATGTATTTAACTGCTAGACAGATGGTCTACAGTGTGCACAATTATAAAACAAGGGTGTGTGTATGTTGCCATATTTTAGACTCCAGATTTCCTGCTTCCCTATACATTTTTGCAAGCAGTTGATTTTTCCACACAAAATACTAACACAGGTGGAGAAGCAGTCTGGAATTAATTTCTTCTGCTATCAGAGATCTAGGGCATAGTCCTTCAGGCAATCTTGATTCTCTGACAAGGTTTTTAACTACTTGGGTACCTCAGATTTTGTATTTTAAAATTTTTATGAAATGCACTTTAACACACTGGGATTTTAAATATTTGACAGACACTTCTGATCATATTTACTTTGTTGAGTAAATACTAACAAAAATATTTTGACAGTGTATCAGCAGAACTGAAGCAGTGACCAGACAATGAGAGCTGACAAGTCTTTTAAGTTGTATTGTACTACAAATGGAAGGAGAGGTTTGCAAAAAAATGCAGAAAGTTAGAAAACACCAAAACCGAGGTTTGCATTGCAAAACTGTATTTTCTGTAGGCCTGTCTCACTCAGGCACAAAGGACCTGGTATTCACTCACTGATCATCTAATTAAGCCTGTGCATTTATCTTGCCCAAGTAGGGCTCTCAGCAGTATTTCTCATGCAAGATTCTGACTCTGGGTTAGATGTAGATTTGATAATTTTCTGACCAGACTGTCTATGGTTCTTCTCACTCCCGTTACTGCACACCTCACAAACATTAACAAATGAACTCTCAGAATGGCTCTATAAAGTGAGGTTTTAAGTAAATGTTACAACTGGGATCCTAGAGTCTAGAGACATATGAAAACTGCATTAATTTTGTACATCCCATGGAGGATACCGAGCTGATGATTTTGGTGTAGTTAGCAATGTTATTTGCTCTTGGCTTTGCAAAACCTAGAATGTGATTTGAAATCCATGACATGGAAAATACAGTTTATAACCAATTATGAAAAGCTGCATTTAAATGTTGTGTTTAGCATTGTATGTATGTTCTGTAGCAAAGTAGAGGCTGAATTTTATCAATTTAGGTAGCATTCATCTATCCTATGAGAGCATTCCTTCTCTTGCTTCACAAAGCAATTCCAGCATCATTTAACTTATCCAGCAAATGGTTGGAGTTTCACTGATAATAGCTCTGAGTAATTTTCAGAGAAACTTGGATCTGCCCTGGATGAGTTTAGCCATGCAGCAACAGAGATTAGGATTTCATCCTCCATGACTGCATCACAGTGCAATCACACTTGGTGGAACAGGGTGACTTAAGGCTGAATAAATAACCCTAAGTTCCCAAGTTCTGAATGCTTGACTTTTCAGTCATATCTTTCTTTTGAAATAGCTCTTTGCACCCAGTTTTCTGGATTAAAGAACCAGCAAATTATAAATTTATTCACTTGAAACCTCCCACCATGATCACTCAGTACCTGGACCCCTTGCTGCATGGACCTGTTAAGGTTGGAAGTTGAGGGTGGCACCCATACTGCCATCAGAGGCTGACATACATACTGCTGTTTACTAACATGAGAAGAACATCAACTCACTTGTCAGATCAAGAAGTGACTGTTGCAGAGGACACACAACCCTTTTGATGTTTCCAACTCTGATCCCTTCTGTTAGTGTTTGGTTTTACTCATCCTATTCCCTCAGTGCAGCTGCAGACTGTCAGTCTTGGCACTGATCAGCAGAGCTTAGACCTTTTGATTGTCCCAAATAGTCACTGTGAGCCTGATCTAAAACTCAGTGAAATCTCTGAGATTTGGATTAGACCTACGTACCTGAAGCTGGGTTATATGATTTAATGGTTTGTTTGAACAGAAAAGTCAAGTTGCTTTTTTTGCTAGTCACTTTTAGCCACTTATCAGAAATCTGGCTGTGCTTGAAGAAAAGATATGACCTGTGGGTGAGCCACCCAGGTCAGGTGAAAGAAGAGAAGACTGTAAGTCTTTTTCATAAGCTTGTTATGTACAGAATTTATAGTTTTGAGAAACTTGGGTGTTATTGTTAGCATAAACAAAAATAAGCAAAGCATGGACTATCACTTCAGTTTGCTGCAGGTGTACTTATTGCCTCTATAGATTTTTTATTAGGAACCTGACAGAAGCAAGTCTTAACAAGCAACAGATTTAAAAGAGAGGAATTTTGATACAAAATGAATTCTGCAAGGAACTAACTGAATTCTGCAGCATAGTCTTCACATAGATCAACAGGCACATTGCATTAGCTTCCCTGTTTTCCAGATTTACTTTTGGCTACGTCCCAGTGTTGATCAGTCCCCAGCCACACCAAATTACTATTGCAAACATAACCCAGAGATCATTTTATCCACCCAGATTTAAGTTCTGGAAACCAGAAATCAGTAAGCATCAGAGTTCTCATTTCAACTCCTGGGGCTTGTCCAACTCTTGGGATTTGGGCAACTGCCATTGGAAAGACACTAACACTTTTACGAGTTGGTCAGTTAAAAAAATCCTGCCAAAACCATGAAGTTCACATTTCTGCCAATGTATCAGTTCCTAGACATGTATGGAAAATGCTTGACAGAGAGAATATTGCCAATCAGTTGATTATCAGACTCAAACAAAGCAAACTGAGCAAGTGAATGGGGTCTTGCATTTTAGCATCTCTTAGTATTATATATCTCTGTGCTTAATCATGTTATGATTACAGAGTTGCCTATGACCCACTATCTAGAAATTTATATGGAAACATGTATCTTAGGAATTGGTGTGAGATAAGTTTAAGAGAAAGGGTGAGAATGAAGGAGATGGCTTGGTTTGAAAGAATTTGATGTCTTAGATAGAAAACAATACATTTTTCTTGAAGGAAAGAGGGTCCTATTTTTTTGTTGTCCATCCTGTCCCTGCTGATCGTTGTGGTTTGCTTCTCATGGCAGAGCTCTAAATCATTGCAAGGGGACTAATCCAGTCAGAAATGTGTGAAGTAAGACAAAAGATTCCTGACTTACATTTGCAGCTACTCAACTTCATAAAGTGAATAGTAACATTTTAGTAAGCTAAAAGAATCAAAGTTGTTTTTCAGACATGCACTGAATCATTTCTAGAGCCTTATAAAGTATTATTTGGTTGACAATGTATCTTAAAATATTTGTTTATGAAATGCAATGTTACTTCACAAAATTTACCATTTTGTTCTATGAAAAATAGCCCTTCTTCTTTGAAAAAAACCCCAAACAAACCCTGACAACACAGACTTAGCTGCAGAATCTTTAATGTCAAGAAACAGGCAAGATGTCAGTTTTATGCCGCATCAGAAAGACAGATATATATATTTCACCATTTCTCCTATCCTATTTATGATTGTTGCAATCACAAATAATGTAGCTGAGATCTAGTATCTACTTGACCTGTATGTATTGCTACATCTTGCTCCAAGGGTAAGAGCACTTTGTCATATCTATTTCTTTTCCTCAGGCTTTTATCTAGTATTTAACTCTGTCTGTTCTTCAGGAGCTCAGGAACATGACTGTAGAGTGTGCAGTGCCTCCCTTTAAAGAAACTATGTTGCTGTGCAAAGGCCATATCCAAAACCCACCTGAGATTAATGTGTATGACACACTTCTTATTAAAAAGCTGGAATTCACAACATTGTGTCTGTGCATGTTACAACCTAGACAGCACAATTAAGATGAAAAAGATGGAGTGTGATGGTTTTTAATCTAGTGGGTGGCATGCCATGTGCTTGAACGTGTCACAGTGCATTCTTGTATTCTGTAAAAGCACTTCTGTACCATGTTTTGAAACTAAACATTTGTCTAACTAAAATAAAGATATTTTTTAGCTAAAATTGCATTTAGCTTTCATTAACTTGCTCTCAGTTCCCATATTAATTTACAAACTATTATTTACACTTGTGAAGAAAAAAATGTATTGCTGTGCAGATAGGTCTGTGTAATTAGTTTGTAAATGAAAAATTCAATTTAATTTTTCATAGATCTTTTATGAGTCCTTTAATGTTGGCTGTCCTGTTTGAATAGGTGTATACACATATAGGTTTCTCAGCTCATTTTTGGTCAGATCATGACTTTTTAGGAGCAAATTTTTTGGGAAAGTTTATCCCCATTTCTGTTCATCTGTATCTCCCTATATTCTATATCCTCTCCTTGTAACTTTCTCCTGACAGATCTCTGGACAATGTCCTATTAGGCTCACCTTGGGGTGCCACTAGCAGTTTTTCAGGTAAAAATCCTTCCTGTCCTATAGAAATCAAGCATATGAATACTCTTGCTCAGCTAAACTATTAGCCTGTGTTGAAACTATTGAAAAAGAAAATGTTCCTAATTTCTTCAAAAGCAGTGTGCAAATCTCAGCAG
>NW_009952974.1:13512760-13528138 GCF_000747805.2 Chaetura pelagica | reverse complement strand
GCTTTTCCATGTTATGATCCTTATATTTCATCTGGATGCTAAATGCACGAAACTGGTTACTGATAATGATCTAGTTCGGGTACTAAAATGTTTTAGGAATTTTCCCTCTATCTTTGAGAAATATCACAACATTTTTGTAGTCATTTGGGTCTCACATAAAAGTTATTGCACATTTTGAGGCAATTTCCCCAAGGATTTGGAACATAATTTCTCTTTTCTAAAAGAGTCTCTGTAAGTTTTATCCTTTTTTTATTTCTTTCAGTCTAGGCAGGAACTTGACCCAGCTAGTGGAACAGCTTCCATAAAAAATTCTATCCCGTTACTGAACCCATCAGAAAAAGGGCCTTCTACCACAAGCTGAAAATACTGATCAGTTAAAGCCAGAGAAGGTAAATTGTTGCTTGAATTTGGTCTTATAAATGTTCACCAGCTACCTGAGAACAGCTATTTTTAAAACTAGGCAGAGATGATACTGTGAAAAAAAACAGTTAGGAAGTGTGACCATTATTGGAGAAATAATGCAGGTGGGATCCCTGTGCAGCATTAAGGCAGATGACATTTTGCTGCTTACTTTGCTGGATGCTCCACAGCCTCCAGCTCAGACCTGGGATCAAAATCAAGCATGTTGCCAGCTAGTACAATTTCTGAGATTCTAGAAATAAGTTTTGTGAATTATATATGACCCACTGCCTGACAGAGATAGCTAAATGAAGCATCTGGGTTAATGGCAACTGCAGTACTGAAAGAATTTATACTTTGCTTTCCTTGGGTTAGAGACTGCATTTGGGCTTGAACTCCATTACTCTTCTTGCAACCCCCTTAGCATATTAACACCCTCGTTTGTCACACTAACAAGATGAATACAATTCTGTTTTTTTTTTTTTTTTTTTTCCTGAGTCTATGCAGCTGCTCTTCTATATGTAAAGAAACAAGGTTTCACCAGAAAAGCAGGTGACTATTGCAGTCAACTGAAGTAACATCCTGGCCCTAGCTATTCATTACAGAATAGATATTTTTATATATACTTGACTTGCCGATGGTATCAGCACTTAACCTACAAAAAAGTTTGTCAGGGACCAAATAACTGAGGCCCATTAGTAAACCCTGTGATCATAGCACTTTACAGCTCATTATAACTGGCCCTGAAACAACATGTTGCAATGTATCTCTCGCTGGACAATCAGTGACTCATTAGAGCTACATGGCATGAATGCAAACACAAACAGCACACTCCTGCTCCTCAGCCTCCTGTGAGCCAAGGCATGGAACAGTATCTGCATTGCCCTGTCTGCAGCTCACACAGTCGTGCTCTAATGACCTTTAAACAAACTAGGGGTGCAGCTTTAACAGCTCAGTGCTGTGTGTTAACTCCGTGACCCATCCAAAAACCTGGGTAAATACACAATCTATTGATAGAGTTGATGTTACTTCACACTGAGCACCCTGCTACCCTGGTGATGCTGCCAATAACATCCAAGCCTAATGAGTTTAAAGCTAGCACAAGGGTGCCTCCATCTGACTGCATTCTGCATGTGTCTTTGAAACAGCCAGTGTTTCCAGATCTTGCTTTGTGTTCATCTGTCGGGTTAAGTATTTTGCAGTAGTATTTATTGTTTCCCATGGAGCTACTGTAAAAAAAAAAAAAAAAAAAGTAGTTGAGTTGCACCTTGCCTGACAAACTAGACAGACCAACTCATTCAGTTTCCTAAAGTATGGAGTTTCTATTAATTTTTTTGTTAATTTTTGGTCATCCTTGGTCCATGTTTTCAGCACCTATTTCAGTGTGGATGCAGAACAGAGCTACTGGGACTGGACTGGTCTAGTGCTGATTTCATTGGTGCTGTGAACAGAAATGAAATTGAGTCCCTGCTTCTTCTCATTATACCTGAGATAGAGCAGGAAGTGGTACATCAACATTGAAATAAATGCTTCAATATTGCCTAAGTTTTGGGTGAAACACAGGAGCTAAGGTTGTAGGTGGGCAAACAAGGATTGGGACATGAGCTGGCTCCACTCTTTCTTGCAGTGGTACTCTGTCCTCACTGAGCAGTGTCAAACCTATTTGGCTCCAGGCTAACAGATGGTGCAAAATTACCTGGTTTATAATAGCTGCATGAGCCCTTCATTTGCCTTTATTTTATTTTCCTTTTTTGCTTTTATGGAAAGATGTCTAAAGAAGTAATGTTTTATATGTCTACTATATAGTATAGGACCTTTTATGAAAATGAAACTATTTTGCATTCATTTTGACCTAGGTACTGCATGGTTTGTCTGGAATGTTGTTGTTTAGGTTTGTCATTCTCTTTGTATGTAAAGCTGAGTCAGACTGTGTTTCAGTATCAGACTTCATAATGTCACTGTTAGAGGAAAAGCCACTGTCGGAGCACTCACCCACCGTTCCAGGAGCTGCACAGACACCGCCTGATTATTTAATTTCTGGGACTGGAGCCCCTTCACAGCTGATGACACCAGTGAGCTGATGGGTGCCCCTTTCAACATGCACACACACTCTTCATGCTTCATTCTCCCTTGGGCTGAACTCTATATTTCCTGCAGAGGAGGGAATAAAATAATTTAATTGAAAGGTACAGCAGCAGGGTCAGCCTCCAGAGAGTGGCCCCAAAGAAATCCCTGAGCAATTATGTCCTTCTGATTTATGCACCCACCCTGAATGTGTTCTTCATGTGCCTTTTAGTCCAATGATGATTTTCAGTCTCGAGTCTACTAACACTTTTTTGGATTATTTATCTGTCTCCAATCAGGAAGGCAATTAGCTGTTCTTATCTTCTGGATTTGCAGCTTCTGATGATGGTTGTAGCCTCCTTATCTTCTGGCTTGAGCACCTGGTGTGTGCACTTGTGCTTGCTGGCAGAACATGGAAATCTGAAAAGTCCTAGACTGGGGAAGGACAGAGCAATACTGCACTGAAAGGGACCCAGATTTTTGTCTTTGTCACTTCACTCTCCAAAGGCAGGCTGGCCTTTCATTAGTTGGTGCTTCTAGAGGCCAAACCAAACTGCCTTGTCAGCTGAAGCGAGATCACAAGACACCACACTTTGCATTGGCACGGTCTTGAAAAACTTACAGGATGCAGCCTGATATTTTGAATTTTGCTTGTCAGAATGCTTTTGCCTTAATATTGAACTAGGAATTCTCAGGCTTTCTGCACCAGCCCCTCCTTTTCCATTAGGAGCCCCTGAAGACCTTTTCCTGTTCAGCAGTATGGAAATAGCAGGTGCCTGAGATGCCCTGACATGAGTTCATGACTCCCTGGCTGGAGAGCAAGCACTAGTTGTGTTGCTAAAAGACTGCCTGGGCTGTCTGTGAGGTTTTGAAGAATTCCAGATTTTTGGAGGATTACTGCTTCTGTCAGAAGAGTAATTCAGAGTATTCACCATTTTGAAGATGAATTGTGCTTCATATAATGAACCCACAGCACAAAGGAATAACCACAGAGAATAGGAAAGTAAAATGCAATATTTGTTACATATTAATTACATTATCTCTCTTCTGAGCCCCCTAAATGGACTAATTTCAGTGAAATATGCAGAAAAGGCAGATTTTAAATTTTAGATCACAATATCTTCTTTTTTTATGTACAACTCTTCAGCAAATGATGAAAAACCAATTCTGGAAAACCAGAAATTCTCACAGTCATGCTGGAAAATAGATAAGTTGTATTATCCTTATCTGAAAAATGGTATAACAGCAACATTCCATTTGTGCCTAGCCAAAGACACAGATTTCACAGAAAAACCAGAAACAACTTTTGAATCCCAAGGGGACTGTACTTTCTCCCATTAAGTATCTTAAACTTGTTTTCTGCCAAATAATCCTAGCAGAAAAAAGTAGGGTATGAGGTGCATGTACTGCTAAGAAAATTCAACTTATTGTGTGAAATCCTGTTGGATCTTTAATTTGTTCATGACATGATGTGTTTCCCCTAACTATTTAGAAAACAAGGAAATGCAGGGAGGCAAAACCATGATTGAACGTGAATATTTGCTAATTTTATTTCTCTATCTATGACTGCACGTTAGTATTGACTGATTTTATTTATCTCACTTATTTGGGAGTGCTTTCCCCCTTCACTGAAATCTCTCTCTGTTGCAAGTGAGTGAACCACCTGCGACCCTCAAGAGAGTACTGTGGTGTTCTGTCAGCAGAAGTCAGTCATGACAGAGCTGAAGCACCTCTCACTGAGGACCTGAGCTAAAGCCTGATAAGGTCAGTAGGAATCCCAGTTACATATACTCCCTTGCAGAACACTAGCTCTAGGGATAAGCATGACTCAAAGCATCAAAAGAAAGCTTTATCAGGTGTAAGCAAGGCACAGCCTATTTGGGTAATTCTTTGTAACTCAAGGGAAAAACCCAAACTTCTTAGCATTTTCTAAAAACTTGCATTAATACACTGGTAATAAAATACGAGCTATCTGAAATAATTTTTGAGCACAATTGGCAAGCAAAGTGTATTTTTTCTCAAGGCACTTTACTGAAGGAAGCAGTCACTGGGCTTTCATCCTTTGAAGTCTGGTATTTACAAGTGAAGCTGCTGGCTGCCTAATTGCAGCTCACAAAAACATCATGCAATCTCATCTAAGCTATATTTAGTTTTCTGGGGGATAATTTGCATATACCTGAATTGAATTCTAACTCAGGTTAAAAGGAAAAAGAGAATAAAAAAGATTCCTGGTGTGATTTGCATGCAATATTTTCCTAAACAAAAAGATAAAGAAAACACTGCTTTGTTCAGACAAGGAATATCTATCTCTAGACTTCATAGGAAAGGTCAACAAATTAGAACCGATGCTGGTAACACCTAAAACAAGTGACAACTTTTCCTTCAGAATGGTCACTTGAAACTTTGAGTGGGAACAACACTCAGTCACATCAAAACTATCCACATATGTAAAGGGCTCTACTTTCTGTAAGTTGATCTTTGACCACTAGTGTTACCATAATTAATATTTGTAAAGATTCTGGTTTATTTGCATTTACTACTGCCATAAGCCAGAATTTAAAAGCAAGCTTTCTATTATTTTTTTTCCAACGCAGCTGTGATGCATTGATGCCTGGCTGTGATAGCTACCAAAATTACTGTTCAGCGTGTTGTCAGAGTTCTACTTCCCAACCCTTCAACATCTACCTGTCCTCATTTTGTTGGCCTTCAATTCTTTCCCCAATAACATACCTCCTACTTCTTTCAGCAGAACCAGCTACTTTAACCTTAGTCTTATAAAGACTAAACCTGAACTCTCTTAGGATGGTCATTAGTGCCATATGTTTTTCAAGACTTATTTTTTGACAGTACTTGAAATGGAAGTATGAGTGCAAAGCATGGAGACTCTTCCCAAAGCACTTCCCTGAGATAATAGTGCCCTTAGAGAACATTGTGTTTAATAACTGCATTTTGAAATGATTTAGTATACTTTTTCAGGAAATGCAGAAGGCCTAGTGCAGCTTTATTGCATAGGAGCTCAGTCTGTTGACCATAATAGGAGTTCCAATTTATGGGCAAAAATGCTCTTAATGACACATGCAATTTCAACATACACATTTGCTTTTGATTAAACTCTGTAACACATTGGTACACCCATGCAGAACTGACATTTGTCTTTATGAATCTCATGTAAAATGACACTTTGAGTCATGCATAAGGAATTTACAAGAAGAGCATGACAAAACAATGTCCTTTTTGTGAATAGAGCCCATACTGTAAGCTTTTATTGCTTTACTAGTAATACATAATTAAATATGTCTACAAAGTCTGGCTTTGATCCTGGGGCTTTCTTCCCTAGGTTTAAGCTAGATATGGTTCCTGCATCCATGATACAGGTTTATGTCCAGCCTGTACTTTTAAAACCAAGTCTCTTGTGAATTCATTGTTCCCTAAACATAATCTCAAAGAACAGTTTAAAGCTACAATGGCATTAAGATTTAAAGTCAAAAGGTCTGAGAAGAGTGGAACACTATTGCAGATGGGCAGCAGCAAACGGGACACATCTTAAAGCACAGTTCATAGTTGCTGAAAGGCAGAATGTACCACAGGACATGTTCCTGCACAGCCAGGATGAGCAACCTATTCAGAACCAGCAAAGTAGCTTTGCTCCAGGGAATCCTCCACTAGCACGAAAGATGAAGCTCAACCCCAGTGAGGCTATAGGAAAGCTGAACAGGGGAAAAATAATTGGAATTCTATTGATATAGAATGGAGGAAACATTAAAAAATAATTTGTTCATGCATCTTCATGCCTTCCATGTCATTGCTTTGCCAAATTCTTCCTATACTGAAAAATCAGCAACAACTGACACTTTGATTTTAGCTGGTTGTGAACAATCTCTTGATAGAGATATTCTATGGAGCAAATTAGATTTTGACTGAAGAAAACCAACACCAGTTTTCCACAGTGAGAAGTGGTTCGATTTTAAGAAGTAGTCAGCATCTGGAGTTCCCTCATAAACCTTCAGAAGGTAATAAATACCCATTTATTTTCTGGATAAAATTTAGCTTCCAGTGCCTCTATCGTATTTTGCTTTGTAATATTTACTTTCCAAGGCTGATTGAGTGTAACTATTTGATTCAGCCTTCTTGAGCAATTAAAATGCTACTTAGAAAATGTTCGGGTATCTTTGTGTGAAAGCTGAGCCTCACACGTACCCTGACTGCAAACGTTTTGCTGTATTTACTCCAAACTCCTTGTTTTGCAAACGTGCCAAGTAAGACAATCAAGAGAGCAAACATAAGAGAGGATGTAAATGCTGCCAAGGAGAATTTGCCCAGGTACTAGAACATCTGCAAAAGCCCATCTTTTCAAGGTTGCAGAGTTCAGACTTTACAGATGGCCAGACTGTGCAGGGCCACGTGGAGAACAGGAAAGGCGATAGCAGCAAAACTGAGTAAGAGATATTTGTGTCACATGTATGGAAATGGAGATGTTTCTATATCAATGTAGAGCTTGTTTTTCTTGGTCAGTTGGATGGGTGGAAAGGCCAGAGGCTGGGCAATTCAGTAGCACAATCACAGGCAAAATGCTGAGTGTTCATAGTATTCTTTTTCTTCTGGGAAGAGTGCGAGTGCTCTTAAGGAGCATCTCAGACTCTTCAGAGCAGCAGCCTTCTTGCAAAGAACCTTTACCAGCATACCCCCTTTGTACAGCAGGAAATCAGTGTCCAATGAAGTTAGTAAAACTTTCATCTATTTTTATGTTCAGGGTTCAATGTTCAGTTTATATTCCATATTCAGGGTTGTTTTCTAATTTCCTTTGGAGAGATAAGCCACTGAATGAAGCTAAAGGTTAAGGCTGCCAGAAACCTGATGGCAAAAGAAGAAACACAAATCAATAACTGAAAAATAATTCACAACTCCAGGAAAACACCTGAATTTGGGCAGTTATAGCCATCAAGCTGTCTGCCTATGAGTTTTAATCTTCATTTTAAAGACTGCAAATAGTAGTCTCTACAGCTGAGGTTTCCAACACCTCCTAGAAGACTTAGTTGTCCCTGATATTCAGGCTTACACTCTTCAGACCAAATGCTTGTGTATCTGCCATTGACCAATGTTTGAAAATCAACAGATTTGTCCAACAAATAAGCCTCTTACTTCATACATCCTGAGTGGCAATGTGTGAGGGCTTAGTAGATAAATTCTCTATAGATCCCACATGCAGTGAGATATTTAGAGATCCTCACCCCCTCCAAAATTCTAATGTTTTCTCTCAAATGATTTTCCAGATAACCTATTCAGATTATAATGCTCATTTTTTTACTTCTACTGGTTTTCCTTTCCATCTACATCAGATCTTCCAGGTATAGCCAAAGCAACTTGCTATTGCACATAATGCTTCTTCCTGTCTGTATTACAATGCTTATTCTGTGTTCATGTTCTTTGTATTTGTGCTTTCTTTTATTGGTTTGGCAGTGCTTTTAACTTTGTTAAATCCCCAAAATAGACACTTTCTATTTACCACTCTCACTTAATGAACATAATTCCTTATATTGCTGATACAATGGGAAAACATCAGCAACTTAAAAACTTTTGACATTATAAAAGAAGCAGAACAAGCCGTGTTACCATTCTATTTTTAATAAATCTCCTTTACATAGTTTCTTAATGCTACACGAAGCTGCTCCTGGGTTATTCCCTCTAATCCCCTGAGCAACTAGATTATTTCTATGTCGCAATATCACCTTTTTTTTTCAGTGTGTAGCTTCCTTTTCCAGTGTTTTCCTTCAGTTTCCCTTGGCCTGGATGGAAAATGTTCTGATCTCCACGTCTCTCCTTTAATCCTTCCAGTCCCTACTGTATTGATAAATTTGACAATTTCCATGAAAATCCCAGCAGTCATCATATCTGGTGTGTTTTTGGCTAGGTGAATGTTTTCCAGGGTCCAAGGGATGCTGAGGAATGCTTGCACCTCTCCTTCACTTCATCTGAATAACTGCCTGCCTCTGTGGTCACACTTGTCTCTTGGAGCTTAGGCACCATTGACACCAGTACTTTTTCTTTAACTTTTTCTGCACCAAAGATATTACAGAACTTTACTCATTCCACGGACTTCAGTTTTTTGTAACTCTATGTTCTTAGGATTTGTGCGAAGGATGCTGGAAGTTGTAAGTAGATTTAGGGCTGACTTCTGATGTGTTCATGTGTACATAATTTATCCCTATTATTTTAATTAAAGCTATGTTTCCTATTCTTAATATCTTACCATGTTATGTACATATAGTGGCCATGAAAAATGAAATGTGGTAGGCTAAAGTTTGCCTGTGACCTGGAAAAGCAATAGACTGTTCCACTGAGAGATGTATTATGTAGTGAAAAGTACAAGATTTAATACTAGAAGCACAAAAGTAGCTGCACATAAAGTTGTCTTCTTCCTTACAGAAATGGGAGTCCACAAGCAGCCTGTGTGACATCTTAACATTAGCAATTGAAGTACATGTCCAAACATAAAGGCTCAATACTTACACTTTTGGAAAGACCAACATTTTCTCATAGGACAGAGAACATTTTTTATTGCACTAATAGCTGGCACTTGAAATTAAGGAGAGTTTAGGAAATGAGGAGAAAAAATGAATTATGCTTTTCTGCAGGAATATTTATTTTGTAAAGACTGCAAAAATACCTGTGATTTATCCTAGATGACTCACATTGGGACTAATAGTTAAGCCTTGATCTGATATTTGTAGATAGGAAAAAAAGAACTCTTCAGCTTAATTTGAGTTTGGGTATTTCAAATACGGTATTTGCAAACTCAGAAAAAAAGACCTTTTCATTAATCCATCATTTTGGAAACTGTTACACTAATCCACAACCACATACAAATACAAAAAATCCTAATGGGACTATTTTCTTACTAAGCCTGTAATAGTTTATGTTCACCTAATGGCCTGGGGTTATAAGCAAACTACTCAATTAGAGAATTTAGGCTGGTTGCCCACATATTTTAGAGCAAATTATCCCTTCACAAATGCAGAACCCTCTATATAAAATACCTAAACAGTATTTCCTGTTAAAAATATAAAATATACTATTCCCTAAATTCCCACCTTAAGCCCACTAAGTATTTCTCTTTATATTAGTATGGCCATTTTATGGAGAAATATTTGGTTTTGCCTCACATACATTAATCTAGATCCTTTTGCTAGAATGTTTTAAACCTTCCAAGTAGCTAAAAAATGCTAATGCAATTTTTTTTTTTTTTTCTCAGAGTAAGATTTTTAAAAGCAGATTCTCACTCTTCTAACTGGTGACATTGGAATGTAGAGGTCTCCTGAAAGCCTGGCATTTTGAGGCTTGAAGGATAATGAATCTTCCTCTTCTAAGGGTAGTCTGAATTATCTTTTAGTGCTATTTCTTCTACTGCTTCTTTCATTTAAACAAGAGTTGATGTTTTCAACCTATAAACACTCATTAAGAGTTCCTCATTTTATTATGCTGAGCTGCTGCTCCTAATTGTATGCAGCTGAGTGCAACATTGAATTCTCATTTCAAAGACAAAGATTTAAAAAATACAATGAACCAGACATGGACCCCTCATTACACACCCGCTTCTGAAATGGAGATGTGTGGTTTCAACTGTGTGCAGGGGATGAATGTCTTCCTTGTGTTTGTTCATAACAGAGCAAATCCAGTTCAGGCCCAAAGCAGGAGATGAGTGTCGTGGGTCAGATTGCACTGGTGTGGTTTTGAGACTGTCAGTGGAGGGGTTCCCATCTCTGTTCCTCCCATTGTGCTCTCTGCTTTCATGGACATGTGAACTGACTTTCTGGGAGATGAATTATGAGTTGAAGAAACTGTTGGCTAATGGGTCTGCAAGTGGATGAGAAACAGACCCTTCTGCAAATGAAAATATTTCATATGTGTGCCATGAGAGCTGTAACAGTCACGAGTACCAGTGAAGTGCCTCTTCTCTTGATTGAGATCTGGCGTCAAGTGTGAAGGTACTGGTAGCTCTTGCTTTCATGGTCTTTTTGGAAGCTTGTGAAGGTTTCTTCCATTCTTTCAGCCAAGGCAGAAGCTTTGTCCTCTAGCACAGAGCATATAGATGGTCTCATGCAGAATTCTGCTGAAACTAAACAGCTAGTTGTGTTCATCTGAAGACAGAATTTAGCTCACAATGTGAAAATGTATGTAATGAGTATGAAAAAGTATCAAAACCCTCTTAGTAAAGCAAAGAGATACTGAGGAAACATTTGAATATCCAGGGAAAACTTTAGAGAAGATGAGACTAACATTTTTTACATGCTTAAAATTTTCAGTTCTATCTGCCTGCCCTCAATGCTTTATGTAGTCCATTCATGCTTAGAAGTCAGAATCTGTGGGATTTCTTCACTAGGGCACCCAATACAAGCAGACATTTCTGAAGATATGAGTGTTATAAAATTAGATGAACAGAACAGTCCCCTGGACCAACTCACAGCTCAGATGATGCAGCAACAATGATAAATACAAAATTGTGAAGGGAAAGACAAGAAAGAATAGATTAAAACTGCCAAGTAATGAAGGACTTTTGTGTCACCAGAAGGACCAGAGGGAATCAAGTCTCAGTCCTACATTATCTGTGGAGCCCTACAGCTGTGCAGAACCCCAGTCAAATTTTTGGGAAGCATGCAGGTAAAATATCCCACTTTGATGAAGGACTGGGGTCTAATTTAATGCAATGCTCATAGAACAGAGAAGATGTAATTTCTAACTTAAGGTGATCACATTAGAAAGAACAAAGATAACATCAGAATAAAACCAGTTAAGCACAGTGTGAAGAAACAAATAATTATGATATATATATAAGAATTAATGTAACAAATATATGTCAGTACACATACTTTTGAAAGCAATGCTAAAAAAGTGTCTTCGGGAGAACACTGAAATCAGCAGACTGTTGGTGGCTATTCCCTGAGCAGGCTGTTCCTGCTCTTATGGAATTCAGCAGCAGTTCTACCAGTAAGGAATCAGATAATCAAGAAAATTCTTAACACCACCAGAAAAAACAAACGGCAGATATTAATTTTCTCAAATGTGTTCATTAAGCAGGATTTATTTATTATCATTAAGCAGGATTGTCTATTAAGATGGAATTTCCTTATTAAAAAGTATAGTAAATTACTTGCAAAACTAAGAATAATATCAAAGGAATATGCAAGTATTTCAGGACTCAGGATAGGACTAAAAATTCTGGAGCAAACTGAGTGAAACCAAAATGCCCAATCTCTTTGTGTGATAGAATTTGATTAAGGTTTATTGGCTTTTTACTACAATTTCCAATTTGACAAGCTCTACTAAAGCTAAAATTGAATTTCATATACAAAGCTTATGTGGTTATGTTTGTTATTAGCATTGTCTTCCCCAGAGATATTTGGATTTTGTTTAACTGAAAAATAAACAAGTTAAATGCCGAATTGCCTGGCTAAGACAGTTATATGATGTGGTCTTTTTCTTTCATTATAAACTCTGTGAGTTTTGGGATACATGTTTAGGAGTTTGTGGTTATTTTACTTTAAATATAATACTGTGGACTTACAATGTTTTTATTCAATGTTCTGCTCTTTTCATATAAATTTCTGTGTCCTGGCCAATTTATGGCCAGACTTATCCAATAAACAAGTTTGTAGGAATGCATTTATAGATTGTTAGAAATATGTGTGGTGCCTGCACTTTTTTCAGCTATAATATAATGTTTTATTTTTACTGTTAATTTTTAGTTATATTCAGCAAAAAGGGTAGATAATTTGCATACATCAGAAGTTATTTTCCTAAAAACCAGAAAAAATAGGAAGATGCATGGGTCAAGATTAAAAAAATATGGGTAGATTCCTCTGATCTTGACATCTTAAAAAGATGTGAGCCAAGCTCAAGATATTTAAAAAAGATCTTGAAAAGTTAGACAACTAGTACTTTCTGAAAATCAGATCCCTTTCAGTACCTCACCTGAACCCACTAAACATTTCTGAAAGTTTACTTGGTAAATCAAGGAGTGAGCAAACACGTCAAAGAAGGAAGGCTTATGATTCATCAATACATAAATGAGATACGTGTAATCTAGTACATTACAGAATAGGAGATGGATAATTGCACTGTGGAAGTTCCCAGGAATCCCAGGACCATTAGATAGCCATGGGTCATTCAGTCATGAAACAGAGAGAGCACCAAAATGTTTATATCTTAAATAGAGGGAAAGAAAGAAAAGGCAGGTGGACCATCAGTAAGATGGTACTTTTTTATTAACAATGTTTCAAATATTTCTATTTTTCATTGATCTTCTCAGTACACTATGGTGGGAAATCTTTTGTGAAAATGAAGAGAGGTTGTGATGTTTTGAAGAATAAATTGCTAGGACAGGCAGCTAGCAAAATAAGAATAAGTAAGTTTTCATTGTACATTAGGTTAAGATGTTTGAGATTAGCATCTACCTGTCTTAAACTGAAGATAATTACATGAATGTGTAAAATAACTAACGTTCATGAACAATTCCAGTTACTGATAAGCATAAAATGTATTATAGTAGTCTTTTCTGATTTTCTGGGATCAAAGAACTGATCTAGTATTGATAAAAGTATATCACTTAATAAAAGAACCCAGATCTAACAAAAAAAATAAATATATTTTGCCCTAAAGCAAAACTCCTGGACTTCAGTACATGCTATTTCTATTTCCTGGTAATCTCCTTTTATTCTCAACAAGACTCAATTTGATGTGCTGCTTGTGTTGGAAAAATGAGGCTTTCCTAATGCATTTTATTCTGGTTTATTGTACCTAAAAACCTGAAGTTCTATTTCAGATTTTTCTCTTCCTTCACATGTCATCTGCTCGTTACCTTTGACTCATTACAGCTTTATCATTAGCCTTACTTTCACTGGTTGATTATGAGTTCATTGGTATATTATGGGTCAGTATATATGCAACTAAAACCCTACTCGTTGCTCCAAGTTCCCAAATACATTTTTAAAATTCAAGACATGTTAACTTTATCTAAACACTTTTATGTAGCCAAAGCAGGCTTGGAATCAGTTTGACTCCTACCATTAGAAGTCACTGGAGTGATTACAGTAGAAGTTCTGCTTTTTGTCTATCTTCATATATGGATTTAACAAAATAGCTTTATTTTAAGGAAGGGGATTTTTTTTTTTACATCCTCCTACTGTAATTAATTCAAGCTCTGTTTCAGAATTTTATTAGTATGACATACAAGAAAATTATGTTGCCTGGGGGTTTTACCTGTGAAGGGACTGTATGTTCCGATCTTAAATCATCTAAACTTGAAGCAGTAATAGTTGCAGTAAAGGATACCCAGCAGCTGAAATATGTTCTCAAATTCTGAATGTTTTCAAATTTCACATTCTTTGAAAAAGTGATTTGAAAATCACATGCATGAAAAGACTAACAAAGTTTATATTATTAAATATGAACACAAAGAAAATGTTCATTGTCCTTCAGCTTGCAAAGATACATATTTACTTTCAAGGGGAGATCTAATATTTGTCATCTTTAACTGAATGAAATCACAGACACTTTTACACATGGATTTTATTATATGAATTGGTTTATAAGCCTGCTATTTAACATGATTATATGAATTACGAACTGTGATTTTATTTCTTTTATAATCTTTGTAGGACTTGCTATTATTTTTACATTTCTATGTCTGGCATTATGCACCTTTGAAACTGTGCCAGACATATTTATTGCCCTATTTCTGGCGTTCCGGGACCCTATGGTTCTGTTTGGTTCCCAGTCAGAACAAAGTATATTAGCAGATCCAGTTCTTGGTGCTTTGTTGGAAACAACTTTAGATGTAAGCATAATATTTAATCCAAGTAAACAATCAGGGGTATGCAAGAAATTCATTTAACATAGATAATGTTCTATCTACCATTCTGAGCTGTTATCAAAAGCAAAATATATGTACTAATTAGAGCTTTCCTTCTCATTGCCTGTCCCCTCCAGCTTGACTAATAAGAAAGCACTAAAATGCAGTCAGGTTGAATAAAAATGGGTTATAGTTCCCACACTGTCTGTGCTCTGTGCACACATGCAGCACCCTAGAAGGGGGGCTTATTGCAGTAATTCTCATTCATCCTGTGAATCACATTTACTTTGTTCCAAATTCCATTGTTCTTAATCAAGTAAAAAGTCCTCTCAAGGTCAACAGGAGTTCCATTCAAATTACTTCATAATTTGGCCCTCATTTTGTTAGTTCCCACTCTGCTCAGTAGGCACAACCTTATTAAAAAGGCTACTGGAAAGCATTCTTTATTTTATTTAGCTTCAAGGAAATAGATGTTAATAAAATTTAAGGATGTACTTATGTGTTTATTAAAGAGGAAGAATCCTGTTCAATCAGAACCCAAATTTGTTTAAAGTGCAAACTGCTCTAGGAAGAAAAAATAATAAGTATTAATATAGCTCAAATACTTTCAGTGAGAATTATCATGCTTTCATTTGGAGACTAGGGAAAATTGATTTAGTATGTTTTTTTACAGAACATTGAGTTATTGTTTATACAGCCATTTTCCTAACTATAACCATATATTACTCATTATAACCATTAGAGTCAGAAGCTTACAGTCATGCCCATCAGGGAAGTTAATGTACTTATATATGTATAATAAGTGCTTCTAAAACTTCATATATGATTTGAAGCACAACTTATCTGAAATAGAGGCAGCACCATCTTTCTGCTTCTCGTGTGACAATTTCACACTAGGCTTCTTTTGTTTGTTCATGAGATCTTAATGATAAATACACGCATTTCAGTGTTTCATGAAAAATCACTGTCCTGACTCATTGTGCTACAAAAATAATCCAAAGTTTAAACATGTTCCTAAGGATACTGCAGGAAATATATAGTACTCAAATGAAGCTGAGACTGTCATTCCT
>NW_009952974.1:13505581-13512623 GCF_000747805.2 Chaetura pelagica | reverse complement strand
TCAGTATGGAAAAGTTCACACTATAGGGTATCAACCAAAACATTTAAGACATCAAGATTTTTGCTATTTATTTAAAGCTTTTAAGTGTTCACGGTTTGCCCCAGAACAATAATAATAGTAATAATAACAGTAATAGTAATAATAATTATTGTAAGAATAATAAGCAATAGTAATGTAGCAATAATAATAATAATTGTAACAGTGACAGAGTGACAGTAATGGCAATATTAATAGTAAGTAATAGTAAGTAGTAGCAATAATAGTATTACTAGTAATAATAGTAACTATTAACGAAAAACAAAGGTCTTAATCACAAGAATAATTTATGGAGTGGAAAATTTAACATTGGCTTTTTCCGATGATTGTATGCAACTGTCAAAAGATTTTTACTTGAGTCATTCACTTGAAATGATATATTTAGACCTGATGGATTACATCTTTCTTTTCAAGGTAATAATTTATCAGGAAGAGTCAGATGCAAAAGACTTAATCAGAGTGCTGGAGACTTGAAATACCCTGCATGCTAAAATACCAAAAAACTCAGGGTAGAAAAGTCAGCTGTGAGAATACAGACATCTGACACTGCAAATACTACAGCTGCATCAGAAACATATAAAAAAAAATAATTCAAATATCTTCCTCAGTGCTGCTGCTGCAGAGAACATTTCTAAAGCACATCATGTCAAAATATGGGACTGAAGTCTTCTCACTTGGAGAGTCACCTTTTTTTTATGCTCTGAAATGATTTAAATGTCATGAATTAAAAATAATGTATTTGGTTAATACATTTTTAAGCATTTCTTGCAGCTTCCAATTTACATCTGCCTCATGGCTTCAGGCCTCAACTCTTTCCAGCTCACCAGTTCTCTGTAAGAGGGCACTGCCAGACCCCTGCAGTCTGAGAATTTTTCTCTGGATCCCTTCCCAGTCCCAGTGATAACTGACACTTGCAACAAAACAAGACAAGAAAGTAGTCTGGAGTCATTGCAATCAGTCACGTCAGTTAAAAGTGAAGCGCAGGTTTCATGGAACTTATTCTACAGATACACCCACAGAAGGAAGTTATTAATTACATACGTATTTTCCTCTATAGGTAAAAAAAAAAACCCAAGCAAACTATATTGATTTATCAAATATGTTAACAATTTTTTAAACCAAAGTTGAATTTCACAGGACATTCATAAATGTGTGTTAATTACTATGTCTTTGTCCTTTCTGAAATCCCAGCACGCACTCATTCTGTTCAAGATGCAGAGGAGACAGAGTCCAGGCCCTGAGAAACACAATCCAGCATTGGCCTGATTCAGTTCTGGCTCATGCTAACACCACTAGCTATGGCAGGTTCAGCCAGGGATGGGTTGTGAGGACGCTGCAGCAACCCAAGCGCCGACACCAACTCCATTTGATGGGTGGATGCTGAGGGGATTTGCTGGTGGGGAGGAGAGCTGCAGCCAGGAGTGCCTGGACTGTGTCCCTAACAGCTCAGGCTTGCTTTAATCAGAGGTGCCCAAAGGGCATGAGGAAGTGGCGGGAAGCAAAGCTTCCTGCTCCCGAGGAATCCCCTGTGGTGTAGAGCAATGAGCACAGAACTGCTGGTTGCTGGGGCACCGGGGCAGGCACTCTGGTTCTGGTCTGAGCAACAACACGTACAGCAGCACCCAATTCCCAAGCTGCTCTCCCACGGACTAACAATGCAGTTCAGAAATGGGCGAGATGGCAGCACACACTGCCCACAGTCAGTGGTGGTACAGGTGGTGGAATTGATGAGCTATCCACATACCCTCACGTGCTGCAACCACATCTCTGCTCATGGTGTAAAGCACGGCTTTGTTTCAACATCTACAGTTTCTCAGTATCTGAACGAGTCAAACTGCATGGCCTCGTTACCCAGAGAAGTTCAAAAGGGTCTACTTTAAGGGAATGCTGAATATACTTTGGAAGACTAAATTGAAAACATCAAGTAAACACCAATTAGCAGCATCAAGATTCTCTTAACCAGAGAGTCTTTTCTTAAGGACGTACAGACCTATATATTTAGAAAAATAATTTGGACTACCAGTCTTCCCATACTGCTAACATATCTGAGTGTTACAAATGTTTCCTTGGGAAAACTCCTCCTGAAGACAAAAAAGTCTTAGGGTGTGAGACCAAAACGTTTTAAAATAAATTTATTACACACTATGTCCAGTGCTCTGCATACAGAGGGACTGGAAGTGCTAAATGCTGTCTATGATGCTGGGGAAAATTCTGGTGATGTACTCTGCTGTAAGAATCAGTTTAAACCAAACCTACTGATAATGAAGAATTTTGAAGAGAATTTATTTGGAGTTTTAAACATTCTGTAGTTTTTAATGAGATGAATGAAAATTTTAAGCTGACTTACTCAAAGTTATGGTTTTATACTCAATTTTATTATCCTCACCAGCTACATGGGCATCACTTCTTTTAGGTCAACCTTGGCTCTAAAGCAAACAGGTAGTTGCATGCTTTCATGTAACATGACCTAGCTGAGAGACCTACCTGCATGTAAAGTTCAATAATGGTAGTTAACAATACTTTTTAAAATACTATCAGTTAGATAGATTCATAGTTGTATAGAAATGGTTAGAATTTCATGGAGGAGGCCTGCATAAAATTCAGTTCTACAACAGGGCCCAAGGACACAAGGAGAGCCTGAGATCTCCCTCACAATTCTGGTTGAGCTCTGAATTGGGGTTGGATTCTGTGCTGACTTGAAAATGTTCACAATAGTTCTGGGCAAGAAAGAGGAGTTTTTTTTGAGATGCCATTACTGGCTTCAACATTCCAAGAAGCCTTTAAATACAGTATAATGAATATTTCCATTTTTTAATTTTTAAGTGGGTACTATGCTAGGCGACAGAAAAAGATGTTAGTATACTTAAATAGCTTAAAAATAAAGATTTATATCAGCTTCTCTCCAGCAACACATCACATTGAAGTATCAAGACCAGTTCACCTGAAGCCAAAAAGGAAGACATCCTCTCGGCAGGGGGAAAGCCATTGCTGCAAGGATTTAAGTAGATGGGGCTATAAAGTGAAAACTGAAGTGAAGGAGGGGGTCAGTCACTGAGTCTTTTTCCACTTGGTAAAGAAAGAACAGTCTAGGTATCAATAAGGAAAACAAAGCTGTAGATGTAGGTCACCTCTGTAATTGATGGCAGAGCATTTCTCCTATAGTCAGTGGCTCTGCATTGACTGTCATTATTTTGAATGATCTTACTGGAAGCCCATTCTAGACCTTGATAAAGTTGTTACTGGGATGATACTGTAACTAGCTAACAAAGCAGAGCAGCAAGATTCACTCTGCACACACGCATAAACTAAAAGGATTAATTTCTTAATGTCAAAACTAAGAACAAATGCCTTGCAGAGGATCAGATTCAGCAACTCTGCTACTTAAAGCTTGCAGATTATTGTGTTGCCTGAAAAGGGGGTAGGATATCTCATTTGTCCTCTCCTGACCTATAAGCTTTGCCCATTCTGTTTGCATTTAAATCATTTTTAAAATTGGTGTACCGAGTCTGGCTTGAATGGAGTTGACCTTCTTCCTAGCAGCCCATATGCTGCCATGTTTTGGACTTGGTGACTAAAACAGCACTGGTAGCTGTTTTGGTCATTGCTGAACGGTGCTTGCACACTGCCAAGGTTTTCTCCTTTTCATGCTGTACTGGCTTTGTGAGTAGGCTGGGGTTGGGCAGAAAGCTGGGAGGAGGAACAGCTCAGACAGTGGACCTGAATTGGCCAAAGGGATATTCCATACTGTATAACATCATGCTCAGCAAGTAAACTTTGAGTAGCAGAGTAACCAGGTGGTGGTGGGGTTGCTTTCCAGGGTAGACAATTTCTCGTAGCCTGGCTGGGCACTAGTCTGCTTGTGGGAGGTGGTGTTATTCCCCTGGTGTCAGTTTTTGTTTTTTCTTTCCTTTACTTACTAAACTCTCTATAAACCCAACCAAAGAGTATTCTTACTTTTACTCTTCCTATTCTTTCCCCCATCCTGCTGAGGGGCAGTGAGCAAGAGGCTGTTGTGTGAGTGTTTACCTGCCAGCCACGGTCAAGCCACAGGTGGAAAAACCCCAACATTTATAGACTTTGTTATGATGCATTGTACATAAAATGTGTTCAAATATGCAGGGTCAGCTGACGGTATACAGCTTCTGCAAATTAATTTCTGCTTCAGGGCACTCTGAAGGACTTTTGACATGGGACAGGTGGTGATGGGTGTCAGCTAAGAAAGGACACCACGTAAAAAAACTGATAGGGCAGAGCACCAGGTGAGAGGACATTGTTCTCACAGCAATGCAAATGAAGGAAATATAGAGTGCTGCTTGTCTCCAAGTAAGTTCAACAGTTGCCTACTGGAATTAAGGGGACAATGGGAGCAGTCTTCTTCTGCAACCCTGAGGTGACTCCAGTGACTGCCACAGGGAAAACACACCCAGCATAGCATCTCTTTACCAGCACGTTCTTCTTTGGCAGATGCTGAGCACGGGGGTGGCAGAAGGCTGCTGCAAGCCTTCACGTGACAGCTTGACCCTCACGTTCCTAGCTTTTAGTGTTTGACCCTCGTGTTCCTAGCTTTTAGTGTCAAGACACTCATTTTTTTTTCTACAAGTGAGTATCAGAGAGAACAACAGCAGGACGGGCTTGGCCTTCCCAGCCCTGCCAGCAGTGACAGCAGGGCGGCAGTGTCTGTCTCCGTGTCCTCATTCTGGCTGAGACAGAACCAGTTTTCTTCTTAGTGGCTGTAATAGCACAACGTTTGGCTTTGGCACGTGGTTTGGTAGGAGGACAATCAACGTTGGTGACCCACTGTAATTGCTGGTGTGGGGCCAAGGACCCCGCGCTTTGCTACTGTGGATGTGAGAAGCTGGAAGGCAACGCTGCAGAGCAACAGATCCCAATCCAGTTCACCTGAAGCCAAAAAGGAAGACATCCTCTCGGCAGGGGGAAAGCCATTGCTGCAAGGATTTAAGTAGATGGGGCTATAAAGTGAAAACTGAAGTGAAGGAGGGGGTCAGTCACTGAGTCTTTTTCCACTTGGTAAAGAAAGAACAGTCTAGGTATCAATAAGGAAAACAAAGCTGTAGATGTAGGTCACCTCTGTAATTGATGGCAGAGCATTTCTCCTATAGTCAGTGGCTCTGCATTGACTGTCATTATTTTGAATGATCTTACTGGAAGCCCATTCTAGACCTTGATAAAGTTGTTACTGGGATGATACTGTAACTAGCTAACAAAGCAGAGCAGCAAGATTCACTCTGCACACACGCATAAACTAAAAGGATTAATTTCTTAATGTCAAAACTAAGAACAAATGCCTTGCAGAGGATCAGATTCAGCAACTCTGCTACTTAAAGCTTGCAGATTATTGTGTTGCCTGAAAAGGGGGTAGGATATCTCATTTGTCCTCTCCTGACCTATAAGCTTTGCCCATTCTGTTTGCATTTAAATCATTTTTAAAATTGGTGTACCGAGTCTGGCTTGAATGGAGTTGACCTTCTTCCTAGCAGCCCATATGCTGCCATGTTTTGGACTTGGTGACTAAAACAGCACTGGTAGCTGTTTTGGTCATTGCTGAACGGTGCTTGCACACTGCCAAGGTTTTCTCCTTTTCATGCTGTACTGGCTTTGTGAGTAGGCTGGGGTTGGGCAGAAAGCTGGGAGGAGGAACAGCTCAGACAGTGGACCTGAATTGGCCAAAGGGATATTCCATACTGTATAACATCATGCTCAGCAAGTAAACTTTGAGTAGCAGAGTAACCAGGTGGTGGTGGGGTTGCTTTCCAGGGTAGACAATTTCTCGTAGCCTGGCTGGGCACTAGTCTGCTTGTGGGAGGTGGTGTTATTCCCCTGGTGTCAGTTTTTGTTTTTTCTTTCCTTTACTTACTAAACTCTCTATAAACCCAACCAAAGAGTATTCTTACTTTTACTCTTCCTATTCTTTCCCCCATCCTGCTGAGGGGCAGTGAGCAAGAGGCTGTTGTGTGAGTGTTTACCTGCCAGCCACGGTCAAGCCACAGGTGGAAAAACCCCAACATTTATAGACTTTGTTATGATGCATTGTACATAAAATGTGTTCAAATATGCAGGGTCAGCTGACGGTATACAGCTTCTGCAAATTAATTTCTGCTTCAGGGCACTCTGAAGGACTTTTGACATGGGACAGGTGGTGATGGGTGTCAGCTAAGAAAGGACACCACGTAAAAAAACTGATAGGGCAGAGCACCAGGTGAGAGGACATTGTTCTCACAGCAATGCAAATGAAGGAAATATAGAGTGCTGCTTGTCTCCAAGTAAGTTCAACAGTTGCCTACTGGAATTAAGGGGACAATGGGAGCAGTCTTCTTCTGCAACCCTGAGGTGACTCCAGTGACTGCCACAGGGAAAACACACCCAGCATAGCATCTCTTTACCAGCACGTTCTTCTTTGGCAGATGCTGAGCACGGGGGTGGCAGAAGGCTGCTGCAAGCCTTCACGTGACAGCTTGACCCTCACGTTCCTAGCTTTTAGTGTTTGACCCTCGTGTTCCTAGCTTTTAGTGTCAAGACACTCATTTTTTTTTCTACAAGTGAGTATCAGAGAGAACAACAGCAGGACGGGCTTGGCCTTCCCAGCCCTGCCAGCAGTGACAGCAGGGCGGCAGTGTCTGTCTCCGTGTCCTCATTCTGGCTGAGACAGAACCAGTTTTCTTCTTAGTGGCTGTAATAGCACAACGTTTGGCTTTGGCACGTGGTTTGGTAGGAGGACAATCAACGTTGGTGACCCACTGTAATTGCTGGTGTGGGGCCAAGGACCCCGCGCTTTGCTACTGTGGATATGAGAAGCTGGAAGGCAACGCTGCAGAGCAACAGATCCCAATCAGCCAATGGAGTGTTCCGCACCGTGGAGCGTCAGGCCCAGCACCAGGTCAGAGCTGGCCAGAAAACCACACTCCGGCTCTTCTGAGGCTCCAGGACCCCCCGTCCCCCGGGGTCGCTGGCTGGGAGGGGCTGGGCCCCCGCCCGGGGGGCGCGAACA
>NW_009952974.1:13485955-13504861 GCF_000747805.2 Chaetura pelagica | reverse complement strand
CTACCCGGGCAGCCGCCCTTCTGGGCTTCAAAAAAAGCGGCTGCCCAGCCCGCTCCGTGCGCCCGCGGGGTGCGGTCCCCGGGTGGGAGCTGAATGACCTTTTGGTTAAGCCTTCCCAAAGCGTAGCGGGCTTCCCAACAGGAATAGCTGGACATAATGGAGTATAAATGAACCAAATTCACTATCCTGCTTTAAGCGAGAGATGCTAAGGCAGGCGAGCAGTAGGTGGTGGGTGGTGCTCCTGTGTTTGTTTTACTTGTTCCCTTGTCCACGGCCTTCACACCTGCAGAAACTTTTTATTGTCACTGCTGAAGGTTCCGAGGTCAGTACATTGTGAGAAAGTATGAATTTTTGGGTTGAAACTTAGTGAGCAATATTAGAGATTCAATGTAAAAGTTGTGTTCTCTGTAATGGTAAATATCTGAAAATATTAACATAACATGAAGTCAGTAAGTTTACAAAATGCCTCTTCAAGGGAGAGGTCTGTGTGTCTGTAGCAAAGCTGTGGTTTCAAGTTTCTAAGTTCCTTTATTCTTTAAATGACTTGGCTTGATGTTATTCAGCTTTGCATTTCAGCATGTCAGTTATTAACATTTATTTTGAAGACTTTGTTGTTTGTTTTTTTTGAGAGCTTTTAATCTTAAAGCATCTACAACTTCCATCTGGATGAATAGGTTGGTGGATTAGTTCTGTAATGGTGCATGATTCATCCCTCTCTCAAAAGAGAAACTTCCTCTGCTCTCATGCTCGTACTGTGGCACTTTTGCTTTCCTTCTCACTAATTAAATTGCATATTTTTGGGGGTAAAGAAGATACTATCAGGAAATTAATGGGTTTTTTGAGAATCAAGCAGTAAAACTGGTAATAGTGTTTTCTTAAGCGTCTACATAAAATGCAAAACAGAGATGTTAAAAAAACATTTAAAGCCTAAGACTAGCAAATGTTACAGCTCTCTTGTTTGTGCATTAAATCTGTGATAATGTTTGTGGAAATAAGTCCAATTACGGCAGTGCTCACTGAGTGGAAAGGATGGCTCTGTGCTGGAGAAATGCAGTCGTTATAGGGAAAAAGTGTTGTGCAATGATTTCATGGTTAGGGCATGGGAAGGAAGATTTGTGGGAGGAGGACTCTTACGGTGAACAGCAGGGTATTAGTGGTAGGTACATGGAATGGCATGTGAGGAGAAAAATGAGCAGAGTTTGAAGCAATCAAAGACAATTTGTGTTGTCATGGCAAAAAGAAGGAAAGGGGCAAAGGAAATGTCTGAAACACTCCACAGAAACCAAAGAAAATTCTTTATCTTCTGTCTAAGGATTTGGTGCCTAAACTGTAAATGTGAGCCTAGTGGCCCTAATCCCTTAATACCTCTCTGGGAAAGGATTTTGGTAGTGTTACTGACTTACAGAACAGTATCTGTAGAGCCTGTCAGCATCAGAGCTCATGTAAAATTATGCGCATGGTGACACTTGTCAAACCTGTTTCCCATCCAGCTGCTTGCCAGATATTTTAAAAAACATATGTAGACATAACACTGTGAATGTGTTATTGACAAAGGTCAGTGTCACCAATGGCTTGCAGATAACCTATGCCTAAAAGATCCTCCAACACTTCTACTGCAGAGGTTCTCAAACTATGGTCTGAAGGAAGATGGCACACAAAGTCCACAGGAGCATCGCCATGTTGCTGTAATGTCATTCCCAACAGCAGTGGCAATGCTAGAGAAGCAAGCTGGATTTGGGAAACTTGTGCTAGGTTTACAAACTTCTAGATTGACTATTTGACATAGCTTTTGTATTGCTTTGCAAAGAAGATACAGTCCTGTGGTAATACTTGTGAAGAAAGGGTCTGCTCATATCTACAGCAATCCTTGTCATGCAAAAACTCGCCTGTAACTGCAAAGTGACAACTGTGTGAAATTCTCAGTGTTAGAGTTCAATGATGTTGCATGTTTGAAAATAAACTTATTGCTTCTGTTTTATTCGTGTGAGTTGATGTAGTAGTGATTATTTTGACAATTTGCTGAAGAGTCTAATGGGGTAATTGTGCTTTTTCAGTAGCTCAACCCCTTTGTGTTAGCAGTTTGGCAGCAGCATAGTCAATTTGTCAATCAGTTTTCGCTTAATTTTGGTGGCATTTGAAATGCCACCACTTATCTTTAAGGATTAATTTTTGAAATCATAGGGCCTATAGCTCTGGATTTTGGAGCCCTTGGATTTTTTAAAAAGTGAAGAAGTTACCATACTACATTAACATTCATGCTAGTGAGCAATGTGTATTCTATGTTATGTTAATTTATTCTAACAGTCTCAGACAAATTGGGAACAAATTTGGAAACAAAGCAGGTTTCTTTATTTTTCAATTTTTGACCACTTTAACAAGATAATCACATTTCTGCCTAACTGGAACATTACTTTGTCTTACTTAGTCTTACTGTTTCATTCCAGAGCTAACAGGGTTTGGGCCCTGGTTAGGTTTTAGCATCAGTTTACTGTTGGGGTTGCTATGCACTGATCACTTTTTCATTCAGTGGGTGAAAACTTGTACATTTAAGTGGCTGGAGAGAAATTCTGCTATCCTAAGGTTCAAAGTCAATGGATTGCAACTGCCTGTTCATGGAAAGTTGCTACACTTTTGTTTCAGATAATCAAATTAGTGTTGCTCGTGAGTTTCAGGTTTTTGTAGGGTGTGCTATTTTTACACCTTTGGAATTGCTTTAGGGCCATTTGGCATGCTGGTGACTGAACTGTGTGGTGTGTGCAGGAAGCACCTACTAATGTACTGCTTTCCTAGGACAAGTGAAATCTCTTTGAAACTGATGACTTAGATTTAAACTGATCATCCGAGAGAAAAACAGTAGTGCTGTCTAATACATTCTTGTTGATGAGAGCATGAAAAGGAAGTAGATTTATTGGAGATGAACTTTCTCATGAATAGTAGGATATTTATGCTGGGTGCCTGGAGTGACAGCTGAAAAGGACCATTGAGAGTTAGACTTAGGAGCAGCAGAGGAAATAATTTGAAATCAGTTCCTTAACTAATCCTGCTTAAGAGTAAGTTTGTAAAATTGTTTTTCTGCTGGAGGATTTTGGTGGCTTTTTTAGGAATTATTTTATGCCTCTAGTTTTGAGGACTCCCCTCTGGTTAAGTATTTCCAAAGTAAAAATAAAAATAAGTTAGGCCATGTCAAGGCTGACATACAAGATGGCCTGTGAAACAGAAGACTGGATTTTAAAATAATAGAGGTAGATAGCTAGGCAATGACTTTGTGATATTTTGATTTCTGTAGGTATTAGTATAAATTAATGAGTCTTGGACTATGGTATTAGATAGCTCCTAAGTGCTTAATGCTTCACTTCTAGCTGTGGTTTCTTGTAGAAGATTGATAACTGCCAACATCTGTTCAAAAGAGAAGATGGGTGGATTAATTTCAAGATGGAGGGTGAGTAAAATCATTTAACAATCCAAGAATCTTCAGTCTAGAAGATGGGAATAAACAGGACATGTCTCCTAATGTCTATTTGTTAATGCTGGTTAATGTTAGTGCTAAACTTTTCCTATTAATCTGTCACTCATAAGTCCAGTAGTGAGACATAATGACCAAAAATGTTCTCTGTCCTAAACTGTGAATCCTTTATTTCCTTTGCAGTACCATGCCTGGCAATGGTTTGATTAACTTAGAAAAGCATAGTTTTAACTATTTCTGTAAATATAAATTGTTTTGTTGTGCTACATCTGGTATAGATACAACAGTGTCTGTGACTTGAAGACTGGTGGCTATTTTAGGTAAAAATGGATACAGAGTATCTTTCTGTGTCTGTGATAACAAATAGTTTGGTAGCTACTTATGTATATACAAGTCTTTCTCCCTAACTTTTTATTGGCTTGTATGTTACTGAATGGTTTACTAAACTTGAAGGAAGAAACATGAAGTTTTTGAATACTTTCCTGACTGGTGTGAGTTTTTTTTTTAGTCTAGGTTTGCCTTTGCGTATTATCAGTTGATTCAGAACCTTCTGTACAAAAGTCCTTTAAAGACAGAAGTTTAGGTGAAATGCCAGTTTGCTGTAAGAGAAAGGAACTCACTTTTGAGGTGATATAGTGTAGCCTGTGGTTTTTGAATTTGTGACCTGAAGTGTGCAGGAAGATAGTGGTCTTACACTTCTCAGAAATTAGGAAAGATTCCTAGAAGGTAGATTCCAAGTTGCTCCTAAGGGGAATTTTACTGGAGATAACATTTACTTGCAGTTGCTTATGGTTTGTTTAGAGCATGTGTTTTTGCATGGAATGAGTAATAAGAAAAACTTGAAGTTCTCTTAGGTTAGTGCTTCCTGTATACATTATCTTTGTTTTGTCAGTTACTTCCACTAATCAGTTCTCTCCTTGTTTTCCGTCCCACCCACACATCCATTACTGCAGACATAAGTTTTCATCTTTTGTGGTGTAGAAGAGCCTTAATAGTAATATCAACTGTAAAATAGTGATTCATTGCAGTTTTCTTACTACTAAGTAGGAACATTTCCTGCCTTGATGTAAAATATACATTATATTAATCCATTATGAATTTCTTTTTGTTTGAAAACTGTTAATGTACAGTAATCCTCAAAATATTGATTTTATTTTAGTGTGATTAGCATCTTTGTTCTTTTTCTTGTAAACAGGCAAAGCCTTCCACTGTAGAAGTATTAGAAAAAATTGATAAGGTGGGTATTTGCTTTTTAGTGTTTTTGGTGTTTTCATATAACAGTGAAAAACTACACCTTAAATATTTATTTAGAGAGCCTGAAATGGGAATGAATGTGAAGTTGGCTTGATTACATGATTTAATTATAACTAATGGTTAAACTCCCATGTAATGGAAAATATCGCTAATGTGAAGTTCCATTCATCAGACCCTTTAGAAAAGCTTTGTATGGTTTAGAGTGTAAGAAGAGTTGTAACTGTAGTGGTAGTAAGGAAAGTTGGTGCAGAATATCTGTTTAGCTAGAATTTGTGACAGCTGCCTGTATTCTGTGGGGAAATTAACTGTTTTGAAATATGTTTTTGATATTTTTTGTTTTCCTTTTAATGAAAGTGTGAGTACTCCTGTTGTCACTTGAAATGCAGTCAAATTAGTAACATAGAACATTGCTTGATCACTTATTAATATGCCAAAAGTGTAATTCAGATGTTCAGAATTTTACTCAGTGTGAGGAAAGTACTGGAATGAAAATGTGTGAAATGACTAAAGATGTTAGAAGCATTTGAATTTCCACAGGTGTCTGATGAAAGTTCTATGATGAGAAGTATGGTTGGTAGTGAGTTACGTGGTGGCAAAGACTGACATTCATAAGATATTAGCGTTTTCCACTTGTCCCAAATACACTAACACATTACAAATAGGAAAAAGTGCTGATTTGTAGTATTTCTTCCCAACAGTGATGTGTTACTGCTAATACAGGGCAAGTGGCCCGTATCATAACCTTAATAGTGTAATATATTTATGCTATAAAAGTTATCTTTGGGTAAATATGGTAAGTTATCAAAAAACTGCTTGACTTTTCTAATCAAATATCAAATTGATATGGTTGATTTTAGCAAACACTTAAAGGCAGCTTAGTGAAACCACCAACTAGTTTCACTAATAAAATTGAATCGTATTTATTCACAGGAAATACAGACATTAGAAGAATTTAGAGAAAAAAATCAGAGGCTACAGAAACTATGGGTTGGAAGGCTGCTTCTCTACTCTTCGCTTCTTTACCTTATCACCTGCTTAATTGTATATTTGTGGTGTCTTCCTGATGAATGGACAGCAAGGCTGACTATGACACTTCCATTTTTTGCATTTCCATTAATGTAAGTGAATATGTCTTTCTTTTTCCTAACTGCTGTCTTTTTGATAAAAGGAGGTGGAAAATACATCTCAGTAGGGGTTTGGGTTTGTTTTTGACAATCCTTGACTTGTCAAAAGTTGCAGAATTTTTTTCTTTTAAAATAAATCCAAGTAGTTAGGCATACACTGTCTTAGAGGGAAACGTCTCATGGGTCTAGGTTTAGTGTAGAACTAAGTCTCACCATCAGAAGATGTTAGCATCTAAAGTTACTTGGCTTATCAAAATTATATTAGGGCTAGAGAGAGATCTGTATCAGAACAGCTTCAAGGTAATGTGATATGAGCAGAAGAGTATATTGGGTTTTATTTCTACTGCTGTTTGGAGAAGTAACACTACTATATGAAAGTGACCTAAGATGTTGCCTGTATGTAAAATGCAGCATATAAAACTGGGAAAAAATACAAGAATAAATGGAGAAACTTACTTTTACATATTAGGTGACTGTAAACATAGAAGAGAGATTTAAGGTCATCAGTCTAAGTGTATTGAGGACACTTATCACACTATTAGCTGTTTTTCTGGAAGATCATTGACTGCTTTCTTCATCCAGAAAAAATCCTAACATCTTTTGATGTGAATACGAAGACAGTATTGTCTACTTCTTTGTTCCACTGAGCTGACTGGCTGCTCATCCTCAAGAATGGCTTTTGTTTTCTAAGAAAACTACATTTCTAAAAATAAAAAAATGGTCTGTCAATTCACTAAACAGTGACTTGCTTGCCTGCCCTTCCCCCAGATCATCAAGGAAGAGAAGCAGCCTACTGAACTTCTTTCCTACTGATGGGGAGCACAGTGCATTTACTTAATTTGATGAAATGAACATAATAAATACTGTCCGTATTTGTACAGCATCTTTGTGAGAAAACATGGCTTACCAGTGTCCTAGTTTTAGACTTGAAAGCAAAAGTCAAATGTAAATATTTAAGTTCAATTATGGTGGGTCAGCACAACATTGCATGCAAGAAAATACTTGAAGATGCTTTTTTACATCATACTGTGTTATGCATAATGTAGTAATATGCTGCTATTATGAAATCCTGTGGAGAAGATACAAGGGCAGCAGTATCTTCACTGGAAAGGATTAACATAGAAATTAAAGCTCAGGTTAATCTTTGGCACCAGTATGATTTGTTTTGGTGATTTTCTATAAAATTTTGAAATAGGCATCAGCTTACTAACATTTAGAATTACACTGTTCTCTTATGACATGCAACTGTTTATCTGATTTTTCTCTTAAGCTATTCCCCTTCAGCTTTTTTTGGCAGATATGAATGGCAAGCAACTGCCAACTTGTCTTTGTTCTCGGTCAAGAGGTGACTCCGTGCTGAATGCCTGGTGCCACCCAGTAATAGCTCTAGAGATTTTTCAGCCCTAATCAAACTGGAATATGTCTGCCTTTTCTGGCTTGCAGTCAGTCACCAACTTTTTTCTGCCTTAGGTCATTCCCTCAGGGTCTTGGGCAGTTACGGATGCTGGTAGTGAGTTATGTTCTAAGAATATATAACATCATTAGTTTTAAATATATTTTGAAATATCTGAAAAGTTTAAGAAATGTGTTAGCATGTTAGAAGGATGCTTTTCTTGAAATGATTTTAATTTGAATTAGATTGTTTCATCTTGCATGTTTAGATGTTTTGAGAATTATGTTTTTATTTTCTAAAATTGGTCCTAAGTGGTCTGTTAGTAAAGTTTCGCCTCAAATTTTTTAGAGATGAAATGCTTTTTTATTTCATGAAGTCCTACCATGTATCTGTTAGCTTGGAATACAGCTTTAGGTTGAATACTGTTTATTATGCATACAGAAAAAAGAAACAATGCTTTTACCTCTGTAACATAGTCTTTAAGGCAATTCAAACCCTGTAAAACATTTATTTACTGTGATACTCTTTGAAGAGGCACCTATTGCATTGCGTAAGTGGGCAAAGCCATCCTTAGAGCAGTTATTACAGCACACCTTTGAGTGTGGAATAGTGTTAAGAGTTCTTTCTCCGTTTCTCTGACCTTGGATAGGTTACTCAAAAGTAATTCCAGTTGCCTTGTCTTACCTAAATCAGGTTGTGTTATTAATATTTGAATGCATTTTGAACTGGGCAGCCTTTATATAAATGCCAAAGATGTTGTTATGAATGAAGATGAAACTGTACTTGAAATCTCACAGCCTTTTGCCTGCTTCCTTATGCTAGCTGTTATTAAGAGAACATTTCTAGCCTTTAAGAATTTTTTTAATAAGTGAAGCATTGCTACTTTAGGCTTTATTGTATAGTGCTTGGCACTAGGGAGGTTTTGGAGAAGATGCTTGGAAGGGCTTGAAGTATGAGATTTGCTACTTGCCTTAGGCTGAATAACTTGCTTGGAAAAACATCAACTTACTAATTATTAGCAATTCTAAGCTTTAAAACAAATGAAGTCCTAATGATTGTCGAGAGACCTTTCAAATGTAAAATGGATATAGATCAGTTTATCTTGAGTGCAGATAAACTGCTCCATTGTTTGAGCTAAGTCAGCTGAAACCCTTTGGAAACTGAGTGGATACTGGTGGCTCAGAGCTCTTGAAAATTGCCAGGAGTCAGGTCAGCTAACTCTAGTAGGGAGAGCAGTTGTACAATAGCTGTAGCTCATGCTTTTCCTTGGTATTGAATCCTTCCCAGAAATCTCTTGGGTCTTAATTTTGGGTCTTAGCTGGTAAACTTGGTTTTCTGAATAGCATGCATCATAAATCTATCAGGTAAGAAGTGATGACTAAGTAATTTTCAGCTAGCTGCACATACCTTGATTTAAAAAAGTTCCCTCTGAACATTTTAGCAAGTGATGATGTTGCTTGCTGCTGCTTACTTAGCATTTCTACCTATTGTAATAGGCAGGAGGATTTTATTTAGATCAATGTTGATGTCTTGTTAACAAGATACTAATTTTTAGTTTTCTTTATAAATATTGTTTGAAGTTTTCTGTTCTTTGTGTTTGCTAAGTTAAATCTCATCTGGTAAGTCTTCTGTTTGCTAAATTACTTCAGAAATGTTTACTATAATATATTCTAATTAATATATTCCTTCTGTTTTAAAGAATCTGGTGCATAAGAACACTGCTCATTTTTTTCTTTTCCAAAAGGACAGAGAGGAATAGTAAGTATTTTTTCAGCTTTTTTTTTTTTTAAGAATATGGAACTAGTTGGGAATTATGCTTGCTATGAAAATGTAAATATTTTGTATAAAATGTTAGTATTTTGGAAGAGTAGCCTTTTAATTGATGCTGAAATGGGTAGCATTAGCTAAACTGTTGTTTTTACCATACAATTCTTGAAATAACAGGAAGGAAACTGCTTTGTCTTTCACTTTGCTTACAAAATAGTGTTAACTTCCTCCTGTCTTTGCATGCTTTGAAGTGTAATGGAATAAAATGTAGTGTAGAAGTAAGAGTGAGGGAAAGGAAATATAAACAATAATAGTAGTTTCTTTAATACTCGGATTATGCAAGTATTCCAGCAGTCTTAATCTCTTATCTTTATGTATCAGAGATTTATAGCAGATATGTTTATTTGTAAAGATAGCTTTTCCTTTACAAGTTCTCCAAAGCATGCTTATGTTTTCCTGAGTGGAAAAGGGATAAGCAGGTGTTTTTGTGCTGTTTGAGAGTTAAGAAAAATTTGAAGTCATGTAACAAAAAAATAATGGAGGTTTAAAAATGTACATAAAAACTTGTTAAAGAGCATATAGATTCATTCTAATGCAAAATTTAAAAACTGCATCTGTGGCACTTGTCTGCAGCCGTTTAGAATTAATTTGAGACTTTCTTTGAAAGCAGTCCAGCCTGTAACAATATCTCATGGTGATGTGAGCAATAATACAGGGAAACCTAAATGTTGCACTGTGTTTTATGACTTGCAGAGCAACGTGATGTATTTAATTTGTGACAGCTTACAAGTTAAACATCACTTTTGGAATTTTTCTTAAACTTAATGTTTGTATTTGATATGCAAGCATAGGACATACATTTTTATGTAGAAATAAAATTGTCCATATATTCTGTGGTGCAGTGTGATTCATTTCTAAGTTGTATATGCATTTGCATTTCATGACTGGATAAGAAAAAAAAAGTATGTTTTTCTAGTTTGCTTAAATGTCTTTATTACTGTTTTTGCAAGACTAGTGCTTCTGTTGAACCTGTGTATAAAGGGTTTTAGTAGATGTTAGAGCATGCCAAAAAGAATTATTTATGCATTGTTCCAGAGATTGGGTAAAAATGGAATGTTTTAGTTAAAAGATGCAAGTCCTGTATTTGGAAAAGAGAAATCAAATATGCAGTGCAAGAGTTAGAGCAGTGTAAAGCAGGAGAAAATGTACCTGAGAGAGCAAACTGGCAACTAAGTGACTCAAAGGCAGCCTTTTATTCTGGGATAAATTATGAGATTGAGTCATTGGAGATGATAATTTAATGCTATAAAGCTCTCTACTGGATAACCAGCATGCGCCAGTTGCTGGAATCATGCACTGACTGAGGAAAATTCCTAATGAGACACAAGGACACATCACTAGTGATGTGGAGAGGTTATGGAATTTCGTTTTTTAAGACTGGTCAGTCAAACAGCTGTTGCAGGAGATTTAGGCTGATCTGTCCCAAAGTGTGGAAAAAATAAATGAGATGTCTTGCAGGTATTGGGTTCTCTAGTGGAAGTTCTTTTTTTCTGTAGGTTTCATTGAGATGAGATATATTGGTTTCTAGAGAGTGTTTGCAGCAGTTGCTATTTGGCCAGGTTTGAAGGGGTCAAGTGCTTAATGAGGTTCTTGTTGAACGGAGGAGGTAAGGTGATCAGAAACAAATGCCCTTACTTTAAACTGTAAATTTCATTGCTTTGTGGGAGGCTACGTTTGGAGATGTTCTAGGTATTTCTGTATCCAAAGCAGCTTTTTTCTTAAGTAACTGTTAGCTGACCATATTGTGCTTTCATTGTTTTATTCACCTGTGTGGTACCATGCTGCATTGCAGTGTTTCAAGGTGTTAGTTTGCATGAGAGGCTGTGTTCTAATGTAAGTGTAAAATTTTATTAAATACCTTATTAATTTGAAGATGCACAATTCCTGGAATTGTCCAACTTCTGTGGTCCAGCCCAGTGCTAAATGCATTATTGTTCTATTTTCTATATGTCTTAACTAATAAAGGATTGTTGGTTGTTTTAGTTAGTCTTTCATTGCATAAGCTTTCAAATATGTATGTGCCAGGTTTTAGTATTGTGTACATTTAGTGAAGTGGTTTATACTATGAGTTTCTACCTTCTGGAAAAGCTCAAGCAATTATGCATTCTCTTAATTTCAAGCAACAGTAGTGTTCCTGAGGTAATGTTTAAAAGTAGGTATAGAATACATATGTATAAATATACAAAAAAGTATGTATTTAGCTTGTTAGGTTTTGGTTTTGCTTCTTGTAGTTTTATGAAGCTTTTTTTTTTTAAAAAAAAAGCTGAAATATATCTTACATAAAGTGAAGAGCTGGTATCCTGTAGAGCTGAGAAGAGAAAAAAGTTGTAAGTTTTTTGTTAAACTCTTCTTGCTTTGAAGGAGGTAGTAGAAAATTATTTATTGAGAGATGATCTTGTATATTGGATGATGATTTATTACAGGGAGTTTTCCATGAGTGCCAAGCTGCAAGGCTTGACTTAAAGAAAAATCCCATGTGCATTTAACCTTTCTTCTTTCTCTTCCTTTTAGAGAGGTTAGGTGCTGTGTCTACTAGTTGTAACAGTCTCTTAATATTGAGTAGTAAAATGACCTTCTGGTAGCTTTTCTTACAAAACTGGGAGCTTTGCTGTACTCTGAAAGTATTGAAAGGGTGAAAGAGGTTGAGATTTAAGGTTCAGAACTGACCTGGCATTTGTTACTAGTATGTGTTAAGAAGCTTACATAAAATACTGAAGCCAAGTAAATCTAGTGCTCAAACAGATATATTAATACTGAGACCTCAAGTTTTTTTTCTGTAGTTTGACTCAAGAGATTAAGCGTGTTTGGTTCATTGTTGTACCAGTTTTAATGTAGGTCAGAGCAGGCACTGGCTAGACTTGGTTTTCTTAAGGAGTAAATGGTACATAAAACTTCTTAATAGTTGTAACTGTAAAGTGATAACAGTGAGTTATAATTTACAAGCAGTTTTGGGATTTAAAATTCTTTTTGCAAAAAACATTATTTATTTTATGCAAACTTTACTAATGTTGTAGGATTGGTAGTGGTCAATGCATAGAGTTTCCTTATCTCTTAGGGCAAAGTCAATGTTTAGAATGTGCTGAAATTGTCTCTTGTTTATATTTGAGAGCTAATGATGATGTCCTTCTTTTAGATGATGCACTGGAAGATTTAAAGTCTCAAAAGAAAAAAATAGTAAGTAAAAATATAAACTGGTTCTTATGGTCTACTCTAGAAACACTAAAGTGTTTTTGCATCTGTACAAGTTGCATTTGGTTGTAATATATAGAGGAAGAGCAGAGGGGGAGGAGGTGAAACTATTGCCATTCCTCTGTTTTCGCACATTGTCTAGTACCACAAGGTTTTCCTTACCCCAAAATTAAAAAGGAGTGTTTGCATCTGAGAATAAGTTGGCTGCTTGTAGTTTAACTTAAACCTACTGTTTTAGTGTTGCTAGATCTATGTGAAGTGATTCTCTTATTTTTGGAAATGAAAAATGTGTGCTTTAATGTAACCATTGCTGATGACTACTTCTACTATAGGATTACAAAAATGTGTTAGATATTGCAGTGATTTAAGAACATAGAGTGCAACTATTATAGTTACTCTGTCACTTAATGTCTTGTTCATAACTACAAAAAAGGGCTTTCATCTTGTTTCACTTCTTCATCAAGTAACAGATTGTATCTTAAATGCATTACCACTTCTTTTCCCGTTCTTCTCCATATGTTTTGTACTATATATTTCCTCCATTACATTATTTCCTCTAAAAATGTATCTGCTTATATATATAAAAATTCCATCAGTTGTCTTGAGGGTATCTGTTTTGTGAGCTGTATGGTTAACAACATAGAACTGGTGTATGCCAGGTATTTGTTTCAACTGGATTAACACTTAATTTCAGTAACACAAATTTAGGATGGAGAAGAGTCTGAGTCTTGGATAACATTTACTCTTTGCAAGGCTTGTAACACTGAAAGCTGTCTGTACTTATTCATTCCACAGGGAAGTTCTCTGCTCTGTTGTTGTCTTAATCTCCTGCCTTGAAAGGCAAAACTTTAAAACTGCTACTACTAAAGCACAAAAAAACCCCCAACCAATGCAAAACCAAACACAACAGCCCCTTGCCTCCCAGAAAACCCTAGTAGTCGGATTATGAGACTTTATTGTTAAAAAGTTTCCCAAAGTGTTCACCTTATGCCTTCTGGATTTTGCCATGGTAGCAAATTAATAGAAAACCCACAACAAAGTTACTAAAAAGTAGTCATATAGTAGTCTGGTATTAAACAGCCTTTACAGGGGTTAATAACTTTAAAAATATAGATGTAAAAATTATAACCTGCAACCAAATTATGTCATTGTTCTTTGATAAAGAGTTTTGTTAATATCTGTATCTGTTAATCTTTGTTAAAAATCTATTAAATAGAAGAGTCCTTTGGTTGGAGAGGTGACAAAAAAAGATTGGAGAGGCTTGCATTTTTCTGAGAATGAAATAAATAGTATGCCAGATATGTTTTCAATTTTATTTTATGGAAACTGCTTAGATGAAATTAGTTACTCTCCAATTTACATAGCAGTTCTGTAGCTTTGGAGAGAAAGGTCTTGGAACAGAAAAAGCACTATCACAGTATCATTCTGGTTGGAAAAGAACTTCTTTTCCCGTTCTTCTCCATATGTTTTGTACTATATATTTCCTCCATTACATTATTTCCTCTAAAAATGTATCTGCTTATATATATAAAAATTCCATCAGTTGTCTTGAGGGTATCTGTTTTGTGAGCTGTATGGTTAACAACATAGAACTGGTGTATGCCAGGTATTTGTTTCAACTGGATTAACACTTAATTTCAGTAACACAAATTTAGGATGGAGAAGAGTCTGAGTCTTGGATAACATTTACTCTTTGCAAGGCTTGTAACACTGAAAGCTGTCTGTACTTATTCATTCCACAGGGAAGTTCTCTGCTCTGTTGTTGTCTTAATCTCCTGCCTTGAAAGGCAAAACTTTAAAACTGCTACTACTAAAGCACAAAAAAACCCCCAACCAATGCAAAACCAAACACAACAGCCCCTTGCCTCCCAGAAAACCCTAGTAGTCGGATTATGAGACTTTATTGTTAAAAAGTTTCCCATAGTGTTCACCTTATGCCTTCTGGATTTTGCCATGGTAGCAAATTAATAGAAAACCCACAACAAAGTTACTAAAAAGTAGTCATATAGTAGTCTGGTATTAAACAGCCTTTACAGGGGTTAATAACTTTAAAAATATAGATGTAAAAATTATAACCTGCAACCAAATTATGTCATTGTTCTTTGATAAAGAGTTTTGTTAATATCTGTATCTGTTAATCTTTGTTAAAAATCTATTAAATAGAAGAGTCCTTTGGTTGGAGAGGTGACAAAAAAAGATTGGAGAGGCTTGCATTTTTCTGAGAATGAAATAAATAGTATGCCAGATATGTTTTCAATTTTATTTTATGGAAACTGCTTAGATGAAATTAGTTACTCTCCAATTTACATAGCAGTTCTGTAGCTTTGGAGAGAAAGGTCTTGGAACAGAAAAAGCACTATCACAGTATCATTCTGGTTGGAAAAGACCTTCAAGATCATCAAGTCCAACCGCTACGCTGACTGCCGCATCCACTGCTAAACCCTATCCCCTGGCACCATGTCTGTCTTTTTAGATGTCGCCAGGGATGGTGGCTCAACCACCTTCGCGGACAGCCTGGAACAGCAAGTCCAGCTCCCGCCCCAGATCAGGACAACTGCAAAGTTCACATCATGTCCCTGAGGGTGTTGTCCAAATGTTTCTTGAATTGTCAGGCTTGGTGCCATTACTGCTTCCCTGGGGAACCTGTTCCAGTTCTCCACCACCCTCTGGTTGAAGAATTTCTTCTGAATGTCCAACTTATACCTCCCCCTGCACAATGGAGAGCAGAACAGCTTCTGGAGTTCTAAATGTAAAGCTTTCATTTCAGTAAAATACATTTATTTTTATGTAATAATGAAAATCTTCATATTTATTTTAGAAGAACTAGTAATGCTGTATTTTTGTGTGAGAAGCACTCACAGAGAGAAGACATTGAATAAAAGATTAGTCAGGAAAAACCTGGTTTATAAAGTGGAGAGTGCTTTACTTTGGGAATTGATGCTGTTGAAACAAGATGTAAATGTGTATTTTGCATTTGCAAAAAAAAAGCACAAGGTAGTAGAGCAGGCAATAGTTATTCACAAATACTTTGTGAAAAATAGATAAGTTATTTTGTAACTGTAGAGAGTTTAAACCTGGAAATAGAAATTGCCATTAGTTATATGTGCATGTCAAGCTTTAATCGCTACAGACAGATTTCTAAATAGGGCTAGTAGAAGGGTTCTGGGAAGTCCAATAATCTGTAACTCAGCTATTTTTCAATCTGAGGGGAACAAAGTCCATGATTACCTCCTGATCTTGTGGATGCCTGGTTCCTAGCAAAGAACCAGAAACAGAAGACTTATTGCAACCTCGAATCAGTGCTGTGTTGGTATTTTTTACTCAGAAGATTGGCTCTGGAGTTTCATCGTAATTTAAAGGTATTCAATTAAGCATCAAAATTAGGTCATCATACGTGAAACCTAGCATGTTGCAGTGAGCTGAAAGTGGATGGAGGTAATGGGACAGACTATAGTTTGCATTGTAGATAAAAACACTCATAAAATTGCGTTCTGTAATATTTTTGTTTTGATAATACTCAGGTTTGATTTTGTTTTGGATTAATTTATTTAGAAATATCTGTGTCTATCAATAACTGTAGCAACACCTACTTTTTAGTAAAACAAAAAAACCTTTAGCAAGTAAAATAATGAGAAGGGGGATGGGAGAGGATATACTACCTGTTGGATTTTGATTTGTTGCTGAGTTTGCAAATAGATTAGCTACTAACATATTTACATTGTGATCCTTGAAGTATCTGGGATAAGTAAATTATGTATTTCCTTTTTCTTGTAATGCAAATTGTTGTCTAGGCACTGTCAGCCTGCCACAACAGCTATGATTTTTTCACTTCATTGTAGCTCACCTGCCTGATTGCTGGGGAAATATTATATTGAAGACATACTTTTGAAAAATTTTACTTACTTGTCTTGAACAGGCATATGGTCCACCCTTTCCCCGGTGACATTAATTATATTCAGAAGTGTACCTATAGTGGAGTAATCTCCTCATCTACTAGATACAGTGTCCTGGTGTCTGTGCAATGAGCTGCTCAGTAGATCTTCAGTTCTGTTCAAAAGACTTCAGTTTTTGGTGGCATAATCACTTGGATATTAATGTGGATAAAATACTTGACTATCATAGATATCTGGAAATGCCCATTAATATTGTCTATTCTGCACTTTGACTCAAAGTTTGTGTAATACTTATTTTCCACAGAACTGACTCTGCACTACTTTTTTCCCGGTGAATGCTTTAAAACATGTTCAGTGTTTCTTTATGGATTGGGTGTAGGGATTAAGTTCATTAGCTATAACTAAGGCACTACTTCAAGATACAGTTTTTTCCCCCTTGATCATATGGAATATTCTGGTTATGTTCGTGATTATGTGGCTGTAATTTTGGCCATAGCATTCTCAGTTAATGAGAATGTTAGCCCTTAGGTCTGAATGTGAGCAAGTTCAGAGGGCTGAGCATATTAAAGCAAGGGCACAGGACATGTATTAAGCTGTTACAAGTAGGAATTAGTGGAGACTTTACCTGGAGCAGCAGTCTTAAAGATGGGATAATTCTTAGCCTGAGGACAGAGTTGTGAAGATAGTACAGTAATTACTTCACTAATGTTAGAATAAACTTTGCTGAAGTTTGCTTAGCTATTCTGTTACGGGAGGCTGAGTTTTATATTAGACTTAGACTTCCTAGCCATTTCAGGTAAGAGTTTAGAAAGTTAATGTGTATAATTTTCCAAGAAAAAATAGAGGAGTCTGATTTCAAGGCTGCCTTGGAGTTCTGTTAATATTAGAAAAAAAACCAAACCAGCAAATACATTTTGTATTTAAAAAACTACTGTTTAATGAACTTTATGCCTGGAATATGCAATTCCAGGCATAGAAAGCTGTAGATATTTTGATAACCTTCAGTACATGAGAAAAACTCCAACAGGACTTGATTGTAGTATAAACCCAGTCTTGCCTACCCAATATATGCTAGACTACTGCAGAAGTGCAATTGGAAGCTCAAAATGTGGTTTAACCCCATATTTACTGGTGAATGATCAAATAAGGTATTTTTTCATGCAATGTTTACACAAAACAGTTATATTGGCTTCCTGTTTGCATGGATCTATCCAGAGTACACTGTATTGTTGTGGCTTAAATTTTTTTTTGTATTTTAAAGAAACTTTAGCCATGTTTACTTGTGTGTCATAATGGTAGACTGAAATGAATCTTGTGGTCCTGTGTGAACATAAAGAAATACCTCTCCATCATTTCATTTGACATACAAATACAATTTAAGAACTTGCACGGTATTATGACCAAAAAAGTAGTTTGTACCATGCCAAAACTTTCAGTTGCTAAATCTCATTTACAAGAAGCTTAAAATACACTACTTATTACTTTTCAATATGGGCTAACTGTTGTTGTTGCCATTGGAATTCTGTTTGGTTGCCAGTTGGAAAGGGGGCCATCCATGCAATTATTCATAGGAGAGAATGTGATACATGGCCATGCTCCTTTATTAAGATGTGGTTAATTTAATGAAATAAGTTTGAAAAATACATTATTTGGCTGTTACTCACTGTAATGGATACTTCACATGTTGGTTTTGGTTACTCATCATTTAAGCTTGATAGTAATAAATTATGAGTTAACCCTTGGCAGAAAGTAGAAAATGTTGTAGTGGGAAAAGTTTTGGATCTTGGAGAAGAGTATGTTATGGAAAGAGAGGAGGTGTTGAGCAATTTGTTGTTTTAGTGAGCCAGTCCTCAGCACTTGGTTAACCTTTCTGAGGTTATGCTTCAGGATGGTGAATCCAGAAGTCAGTATGTTGATTTGCATTTATAAATGAGCTTGCTGTGGCAGTGCAGAAGCCAGTATCTTCTGCTGTGCAAACACAGAGATAGTATTGAAGTTTTATACAGGCCCTTAGTTGCTTCTAGTAATTATACTAATTTGTTCAAAAAGTAAGCAAGCTTTGACCTGTTTGATTCCTTATTTGGTATTGTCAGACAAATTTAAATTGATTTTTAGAAAAATGCATTCCAGAAGTGGAACCATGAGAACTGTGAATATGTGAATAGAAACCGTGACAATTTCTAAACATTTTCAAGAAATTTGGAGTCAGTTATGAAACTGATTTCTTGTTCAGTTTCAGCTTTACTAGAATTATAAGCAATATATGAATTTCAAAATATGTAGAGTAACTTGTTGAATTATCCAGTAACTATATAATATGAAAAATAACTTTGGCATCTGAATCCTGTGAAAATTTTTCCATTTCAGAATAATGTTACTATTTTCAAAACTTATATATCCACAAATAGCTACCATTCTATCTAACACTAGCAAGAAGTCAGTTAAATAATGGAAGTAGCAAGTGATGGTGGTGTGTTCTGTTTTTTCTCTTCCTAAAGGTTCAGAAGATTATTTCTCATTTTCCTATGTGGCTATAAAGACAACTGCATGTGTTATATGTTGGTTGATACTAAGTGACTCTGTTTTTTATTTTGATTTGGGAGCCAGATGTTGACACTGTTAACACTTACCCACTTTGCAGCTTCACCTCACTAACCTTACTCTTTCCTACCTTGCCTTACGGTTTTTGATTTTGTAAGCAATAAATACTTAATTTTGCCTCTTAGACCCTTAATTTTGATCTTACTGCACTGTGTGGCATTT
>NW_009952974.1:13450629-13485916 GCF_000747805.2 Chaetura pelagica | reverse complement strand
TTTTTACTTCCCTCTTTACTTCTTTTGTTTCAACAGTCCTTAATTAACAGCCTGGGTAGAATTCCTTGCCTTAAACTTAAGGTAGTGTGTGTAGGAGCAAGCTGCTAAATGAATACTGTGCATCCATTAAATTGAGTTACTTTAATTTAGCTTCTGAGCTCTATTTGTAATTCTGAGGTCTGTCTAAGGGTAAAATCCTTGGAAGTTCTGTATACACAGAATGGCTGAAACTCTAGTTTCTCACTAGCTAAATAATGGTGTAAAAGTCATGTTAATGTACACCATTTGTTATTTTAGCAGTGATAAATGAGGTTGAGAGAACTTAATTTTTTGACCACTGACCTTTTTAGTTTTGCAGTTTATGCCAACAGCAAACTTAAGAACAAACAAACCCCCCACTTTTGGCTGATCATGGCCATTATTCAGCGTATCTAGGAGAAAAGGTCTGCTTAAGATACTGTAAAGTGCATTATAATTTCTCTACATATTAGCCATTTGTCATAACTTCAGCTATCTCTGTTCTAAAGTTAAGCTGCTTCTGATGTTGGCTGTTAACCACTAAAATGATACTTTACTAGTTATTACTTTTTTAATTAAGCCCATGTATTAGCTATAAAGCCACTTGAGTGCATTGTAAATAAAACGCTGTAATAATGAAGAGCTTTAATTACACTCCCTAAAGTATGCATAGTTCTCAGTAATTTTTTTATTTAAATTATTCACATGTTCCCTTTTTTCTGAAAAGCAGTTTGAATTTCTGTGAAGATGGAGATTCAGCCTTTAAAGTAATTTGAGCAAATTCCAGGGCTGTTCTGTAGTTAGTGAGTTTTCACAGCATTTGGAGCAAGCTAATTGCTTCTGCTAATAAATAATCTAAAATCGATGCTGACAGCAGTTAATTGGCACTGAGACTTTATTCTGTAAAGCACTTGGCTAACGACCTTCCTTAAATTAATAGCATTAAGTGCTATGAGGAAATAAATCTAAGGAATTGCCTGTCATTCGCTTGTCATGTCTAATAACTTCCAATAATGATGGTTGATAGATTTTTGCACACTCCATTATTGAAGTTGGTGCATGTAATTATTCTCCTCATTATATGTAAACAATTAGCAATATTTGGTGTTTCCTTGCAATAAAGCTTTTAAATACAAGTAGCCCATTAGAGTTTAGAAACTATTTTTGAAAGCAAAAATTTCATTTCAATTGAACACAGCAAATCTGCAGGTATCTGAACATGCTACTAGTTCACTGGACTGAGCTTCACCTTTTGGTAACATTAGTAAGTTGCTTGTGAATGGAAGGATATGGGGGGGAAATATTTTGAAGGATTCTATATTGATGTTTTGAATCTTTTCTTTCCAGCTTGAGGAAGTAATGGAGAAGGAAACTTACAAGACTGCTAAATTAATCCTTGAAAGGTTTGATCCAAAATCAAGTGCAAAGGTAAGAATCTTAATATTGATAGTGATTTAATATGAGAGATAGTATGGAGCTGAACATTCAGATAATGTTACTTGTAATTAATTGATAGGAGGCTGAACTACCATCTGCTGGAACATCTGCAACCCCAAGGCCTGGACAAGGTAATAGCCCTGTAAAATGGCTGCTCTTTAGTGTAGATACTTGTCTTTCATATCAATTTCTGCTCTAGAAGTCTCTATGATGAAATTTGTAGATCAATTGACCTTTATTTTGGGTTAATAGACTGTTTATTACACCATGCCTGTTACTGTTCTGTTTTTTTCAGACAAGGGTTCTATTACTAATGACTAATGCACTTCTAGACAGCAGGATGCTTAATGCTGCCTGATGCTAAAGCATTGAGAAAATTAACCTCTTGTGGCATAGTTGCAATTTTTCTAGAATACTAAGTTGCTTTCAAATCTTAAGCAATGTTCGTTGACTTGGCTTTTGAGTTGACTTTCTGGCTAGTTAAACTTTTCTGAATGCAGTGCTTAAACTACTTTTATAGACTGGATAGAGAGATTCCACAAAGTGAGGGCAGAAATCAGTTGCTTTCTAGGTGCAAAGACTGGCTACTTCTTTACTAGTTTATGATGTACCATTTAGAGGTTCTGTTGAATAAGATAATAAAAGAAATAGAAAAACTTGTATGCATGTCAGGGGGGCCTTGATTCTAGATTGCACACGCAGGTTTTGAGACTGAAAAGATCTCTCCCCCACACTCTCCCTGTGGAATATTTGCATTTAAAATGTGGACTATAAATTAAAAAAATATATACATGCAGACAAGCCACTGTTAAGTTTTTCTTAAAGTTGTGTGTAATATGCTGTAGTTTAACTGAAAATGTTAGTATTAATACAGTATAAAGGCCACCTTTTATTATAATACTGAAGATACCTACAAAGATGTCTCAAAAGTGTACTAATTTGCTGTTACAGCCAACTTAGACCTGTAGGGGCTGATGCTCAAGATGAACTGCAGAATCTGATGTGCATAATTTTCCATAAAATAAACATATTCCTTTAGAGCTTGTATTAGAATTGTCAGTTTTGTGTCTGATTCTTGCGAGTAACCAAACTTTTATTTGTCTAGTTTTTGCACTTGGAGTGCTGGTTTTGATGGGTGCAGAGTTCCTGTAGTTACTAACCAAGGTGTTTACAAGATGTATGGTCAAATCCACTGTTTTGTTCTTGCTTAGCTTCAATTTGTTGTGAAGACATTTTTAGCCCATCTTGTTCACATTGATAGTGAGTAGCTGTAGTGCAGTACACCAGCAGTAAAGCTTTTATTACCTCTGGTGTCCTAGGCACAACAGCTTTTTCTCAAGTTTGCTGCTTACCTGTCTCTCCCATGATTCCATTTCTGCAGCATTCATAGTTTTTTCAGACTGAAAGGCCATTATCACACTCTGTGTTCTGTCTTAATCCAGCTCATAGGTAATTGCCGAGAATTGTTGCTGCTTTTTGGCCATGTAAAAGTGGATATTCAGACTGTTGTATTTTATAGGTGAATTGTAGGTCAGGAGGCACACTGTTTGGCTTTATCTGATGAAATTCTGGAGCCTTATTTTCTAAATAACCTGTTCTTGGTATGTGCACTAATTATTTCAATTTTTAGCTATCAAAAAATGACTACCTTATTACTGTTCACACTAAATACCGGCCAAAACAAATACTAGCTTCTGTTTTGTGCAGTGTATAACTTAGATGACACCTAAATGTGGTTGCTGTGTAATTTGGTGTATGCAATATGTGGTAGAATTATGATGTTTGGGAATCATAAAATATCTGTTAGCAAGTTAACATTAAAGCTTCCTTGGTCTCTTCGCTTGCTTTGGACACAAGCTAGGCAGGCAGGAGAACTCACTGATCTTGAGCTCTGTAATTGAGTCTTTTTGAAAAGAGGGTAAATAATGACCAACGTATAATCAGGCTGGACAGTGTTGTGTATGAGGCAGCTGATAAAAGGCAGGTTAGTTGGTATTTTTTTGACTTACCAGTGGAAGTGGAAACTTGTGCATCATGCTGATTAGTTCAGAGATGTAATCAGCATTACATAATAGTTGGTTCTCATGAGAACAACTGGTGGTGCCGTGGTTTATGTAAGTAGCTCTTTTTGCAGCTTTTGTGGTTTTTGACACACATTTAAATAATTGTAGTTTTAACAGATGATTCAGATGAGTCTTGAGTTTGGCATAAGAAAGCACTTGGAAATTCAGAAGGAAGGGAATTAGAAAGCTTAAGTACAGTTTTATATATCCAGAAATGTTTTGACTGGTAGAGTTAAGGAACATATAGTAATTCAGTACTTAGGCTGATTAAAAAAAAAAGGGGAAGTAGATATTGGCAGTGGAATAAATGCTTACCAACAATATCCTGTTGATGGTAACTGCTCCCTTTGTTGTGCTAATACAACTGTTATCAGAGCTGTACTGTAAGATGACTCCATGACCTGAATTAAAGGTCATTGATAATGCAGTAACAGATGGTTTCAAGATAGGATGAGTATAGGTGTGAGAAGGAAGAAATAAACTTCTCGGTTTGTCTTTGCCTCGAAAGCAAACAAGTTATGTGTACTATTTATTGACGTGCATTGTGCTCTAGCTCTCTAAAAATTATGTATTCTTACCTAGAAAAATCAAAGGGTTTTGAAGTAAAGGAGAAATAAAATAGTTATGCTTGTAAACATGAAAGATACAGCTGTCTCACCCCTGGCAATATCTTAATATTCCTTAGGAGATCATACTGAATCATGAGTTGGGAGTAGTAGCCCTGTTAAGTAATGTGCCTGCCTATGTGTCTGTATTGTTCAGTGCTAGTAACTGCAGAATTTGGACACCAGCGTGCTTGAAGAATAAATGTTCCATTTTAAAGTTATTTAGCTGTCTTCTTCACAGAGTTGGTTTGCAGATACACAAAAATAATTCATGGGTGGAAAAGCCTTGGAAAGTTGCAAAACTTCATTAAGACTACCTCAACAGTAGCTGGATGTTGTGTTAGCTTTGAGACATGACAAACGTTACTTTGCTAATGTGGAACCTGAGTTACGGAAATCTGAAACTTTGCAAGATTCTCATTATTAATACATTGCATCTTAACATAAGGCAGTTTGAGAAGTCCATAGGTCATACGTGGTTACTGCTGAAGAAAATTAGGAGATGGACAGCTATTGTGGAGATGGACAGCAAGTTTAAAAGGCATTGGAGGAGTTCATGGGCAACAGAGTCTGTATATGATGCTGAAATGTCTAGAGAGGGCTGTATTCTCAAGCATGCCTGACAATGTGTATATAGATCCTGGGGGTGGTATCAGGGATGTAGGCAACAGAAAGCATTCAGGTTTTTGTGTTGTCATTAAATAACATCTACAACCACTTACTCATAAGTTATTCTGGTACCTTCTTTTACTTGGGGAGCAGCAGTGTTGGCAAGTTCTCTTGAGTATGTGATAAGAATAGAGTCAAAGTCAAATTAACTTCTAAGTGGAGGGGGAAGAAAGTGCCTTGTGAATAACCTGATAAAATTTTGTCAAAACTAGCAGTGAGTCTTGCATTTTTGCCTCTGTAGTGACACTGAAAACTCCTGAAGCACATCTTTCTAATACTGACTGTAAAGTACTTGGGTTGAGCATTTTCGTAGGCACAAAAATATAGGGAGTCATTAAAGTAGCAGTAACCTTGAAAGCCTTTCTGAAGGAGGCTTGCCAAAAATGACCCTTCAGAAAGAACAGGCAAAATGGGCAAAGCTCTTTCAGGTGGCAAGGAAGTTGTTTAGAAATACTGTATTATGGGCTCAGAATAAATGTGGAACCTGTTACCAATCAAAAGAGACTCAGAGCTGTTAAGCAACCAAAATTGGCATGCTTAAGCCGCATGATACAGGAAGACAGCCTTCAAAATGCTGAACTGACATCAATAAATAGGAACTGTAGTAATGACCTTTGTTTTTACATGCAAAACCATAGTAAATCAGGCTTTGTAATGAAAAAGAAGGAATAACATTTTTGCAGTGGATTAAAATGCTTTTTGTAGATATTAAAAATTATTTTGGAACAAGTGGAGTTAGACTTAATTATCACTCATATTTTACCCTTTTACAGAAGGGTTGAGAAATTGCATACCTTTAGCTTGATTTTTTGAAACTAGTACCTGAGTTGAAACTATAATACAAGCTTGAACAATAAGATAAATAAATCATGGTACAGAATCAATATATTGTTTGTAGATGAGCTGTACCTGTTAGTCAGATGGCATGGAGAGGATGATGCAATTATTCTAGTGTAGTTAGACTTGAAAGGTTATTGCTAAGGTCTGTCACAAAAAGCTCTCCAGGAAGTGTCAATGGCAAGGTTCACCATAACTGAATTCTTGGGTTAAAACTTGTCAACACATTTTAGCAGAGCTCATTCTTGCTTTGTGACAATCCAGCGTGTGGCATGTTGGCAGGGTTGCTAAAATAAGTGAATGAAATTACATGATCCAGATTAAGTGTTCTTTTGGTATTAGGAAAAAATGTTTAATTTATCCAATCTGAATTTTTTTAAATAACTGTGGGAACTCAGCCTGGATATTTTAGACTGAATGGTTTTTGGTCCCATGGAAAGCTAAATACTTGGAAGCATGTTTAAACCATAGAATAAAAATAATGGTCAGTTCTCTCTGTATGTTGTGGTTTGAATCTAGCTGTTCATATCACCAACATTCTGCCTTAGAGAACAGAATAATAAAGTAGGTATCTGCTAATTTTCTTCTAGAAGAATTTTGCCCTTGTATGGGGTTTGTTTTGATGGCATACTTAGCCAGACAGCTGGTGATCTTCATAGACCTTTTGGTTTTGTTTGACTCTAATTTGCTGATTAGAATAACCATATTAGTGTACTTAATATCTCTCACTTGCAATGCTAGATGTTAAAATTCAGTGTGCACATGTTCTTGTCAGAAATACGGCAGAGGACCACAGCTCAAAGAAATGCTTCTACATCCCCACCTGTGACTCCTAAACAAGGCTCTCCAAAGCCCCTGCTTCCAGTATCTCCTACTCTGCAGAGAGATGCATCACCTCTGAGTGGACCTCCAGAAAGAACTGCTGTGCAATCCTTGCAGTCAAACGTTTTACCAAGACGTCCTGGATCCCCTGCTACTTCAGTGCCTGGAATGGGTAAACAGAGCACTTAATGTTATTTACAGTTTATATTGTTTTCTCTGGTTACCAATAAAACAGGCCATTTTCAGACAGTATGGAAATGGCATTTTGTTTGGAAATAGCAGAGCAGTTATCTGATTAAGCAGGAGTTCCATATTCAATTAGCCATAACTCTTTACAGCTGGCACCTTTTGATGCTGAAACCTATTGCCTGAGCTCATTTAACTGTTATGGCTTCTTTGTTTAAATGGCAATAAAACTTTGCAGTATTCTGTAGTCAACAATATAGCATACCTTTTTATGTTCTTAGTTTAGAAGAGCTCTACATGTATATAAATCAGGTACAGAGGAGAACTCTTTCAGAATACGTTCATGTTTCTCACTAAACCCTGCTCATATTTTTTAACATACATCTTGACATTTATTTAAATTTTTACTCTAGGAGGTATAGTCATACAATCTATACTCATAGATTAAAGTGTAAAATACCAAATACTCCAGAAAAGCAGACAGTGTTGTAGCTGAATTCTTGTAAAATAGCTTTGGTCTTTTGGTACAAAAGTAAAAAGTTTAGCAACAGGTTGCACTCTGGTAGAGATGAGTGCTCCTTAAATTTTTACTTGATATGCTGCAAATGCTTTTTTCTTGATTTCTGGCTTGATATTCAGATGGGACTGAATTCTGCAGGGTAGAGAGCAAAACTTGGGTTTTGTGGGGGAGGCGTTCTTATTATCCTCATCGATAGTAAAGCTGTGTATGGGTTAGAGCCAGGACTTTCATTTTTTTTGCAGGATGTCTGGCAAGTAGAATCACAAGGCAAGAAAGGTGATTAAATGTTGACATGAAAATAGAAGGGATGCAACTTGCCAAGAATCTTCTGAGCCACCACTGTAATGTGGAATAGTTTTTTGCTCTTTGTACAGTGATCAAGAATACTTTGCCCTCTGTTCCTGATTTTTAGCTCAAGTAACTCAAAGTTTTAGAAACTCTATGTCCTTGCTTACTAACTTCCACAATACAATCTAAAAGTAGGACTATACATAATACATTGACACCTATTCTCTTAATGGGAGACCTTGGGCAGCTGAATGTTAAAAAGCCTGTTTGTATTGTTTAGTGTAGTGGAATTAAACTTGTCATGAAAAGCTGTGATTTCTCACTTCTCTGCAGAGATGGTTAAGCCTAATTTTCTGATAGTAATTGTTTACCTGTATTATGTAACTGGTAATTTTGTTTTTATCCCTGAAGTGAACAGTAAAGGCAAGTTATTAATAAGTCTTGAAGGTACCAAAAATCAGCTCCTTGCACTAGGAAATTGGTCCTTTAGTTACAAACCATGTTTACTGAAACCTGCTTACTGAAAATTTCTTAATGAGTTTAAAATTGTGTGCTCCTTCTCTAAGAAGCTGATTATATAATAAATACATACCAGCTATACATACAATAGTTTTGTTCTCAGGGGAAGATTCAGGCACATTGAATAAGCTGGGTGAAATTCAGCCTTTACTGCAGAAATGGTTTAGAGGAAGAAGGAAAAAGCAAAGGATGTGTTTTAAAGGACAGTTGCCAAGCCTGTTAATGAAAATACTTGATGTAGTTTTTGGGATAATGCTTCACAGGCACGAAGATAAAATTTTAATAGTAATAGTTGGTTTTGACCAAATGCATTATTTTGACATATAGTGCTAGATATAGTAGATAGCAATGGAAGCCACTGGAATTGTCAGTTAATGTGGAAGCCCTGTTTTCTCTTTAATTTCCCCAAACCTTTCAGGCATATCAAATCTGTCAGTTAGCTGTAGTGAAAAGTATGTAAATTCAGTATCTATAAGAGTAGTATCACTGCATCTGAGTTCATGCATGGCTTGTAGCAAATATATATAGCCATAATTATCTCTACATTAGAAAAGATTAATAATTCATTTTTCTTACACTATATTTTGTAGAGGAGAATCAATTTAATGTGTATTACCACAGAGCTTCCATATGTCTGGAAATTAATAACCAGCAGGTAGTTGAGAGTTTGCCAAGCTTTGCAGAAATGACCAGTCTTTCTACACTGATTGCTTTTGATGTTTATATTAATTACTGGTGTCCATAACAGCATGAGAACCAGGATGGTTGGTTAGCGTTATTAGTAGGCAAGTATTTGAACTTATTCTTGGAGTATGTTGTGATGTTTCATTCTAGGTAACTAATTTTTACCTTGTTTAATAACTTCTAGAAACTTTTCATATATTAATGATACACAGGGCATATGGAAATTTGGTCTTCTGTATATAGGGCTAAATACACATTTGAGTGCTCACCAGATATGCACAAAATTATTCTGGAGTTTTAATTTTATTGCAGATAATATCAGTGCTCCAGATCTTCACACCTATGTTGTACGATGTCCATTCACTTTTTTTTAATAGAAGTATTGGGCATTTCAGATTTCTGTGAAGCTTTTTGCCCAGACTGTTCTCTGGACAGCTTTTTCAGGATCTATAAAATGAATTGTTAAGTCCAGTTTGTGTTGCACTGAATTTGTTCTGCCTTGGTGCTGTGAGGGTTTTCTTAGGGTGCCTGCTTGTTGACAGAATAGAGGGATAACATGGGAATGCATTCACTGATTGATATGAATTCAGTTCTCTTGTTTGTGAAAATGAGGGTATTTTAAAAAACACATGTTGAGTATGAAATATTTTTTGTGCTCATTGAAGGGCTGTAAATTGCAGTATTTTCTGATCAAATTTGACTGTGCTTGTAAAGATTAGAACAGTCCATTGAAGACAATTATCCAGTATTGATGAGAAGTGTTTTGAAAGGTTGTGCTGTTAGAAATATTGGAACCTTAATGGCAAGATTAGTCTTATTCTATGTGTAGCACTTTGAAGACATTGCTGAGAATGTTTGATTCCTGCGTTGTTGCTGACATTTACTGCAGAGAATGGAGGTTAGCTGTACATGGCATTCGATTTGAGATTTGCCACAATGTGGCACAGTCTGCCCTTAGTTACTCTTTTTCCTTTGCTGCTCCAGTCCATGAAGGTTGAAAGGTAGAAGGTTTGAGATGGTAATTGCTAGCAGTTACATTTAATGCTGTATTTAAAATTAAAGCGTATCTTGGATCAGCTTATCAAATAGTAGGACTGGTTGTGTTGTCTTTGCCTGTGTATACTCGACATAAGAGGTACATGCTACTTCTGTTTGTATGTTTCTGAAAGAGTATCAGTTGTGTCAGAGTTCTGCCTTTGTGTGTCCTGGTGCTGTCCCCATTCGAGCTGCTACAAGAAAGCTAAATCTGACTTCTGAGAAGCTTGGAGTCCAGTTTTTTCCATGGTATCTTTCAATTAAATGTTCTTCTGAGTTAGTTCCAGTTGCTAACAAACTCTACTCTCTTGGTAGTACTTTATTTGGATTTTTTTAAAATCCTTGTTGTATTTTCAGACAATGGGGTTAGTTTGTTTTACCATTTTAGCTTGCTCTTTGTTTATTTGTCATTATGGGAGAGTCTGTGAAACAAATCTTCCCAAGAAAAATTCTGGAAGCATAGCAAATTGAAAAGAGAATTGAAGGCTGAATCTGTGGTCACTAGAAGCCTTTCATTTAAGCCACACCTTCTGTTATATCCATTTTTATTGGATATAGCAAGAACAGATACAAGCCAGAACATTTCTTTGAGAAAATACTGGTCACTTTTTATGCCTTGAGAATTTTGCTTGTGATAATTAAATATGCTTAGTTTTTGCATGGCTTCAGATTACCCTATATTTATCTCAGTATGAAACCTGATATTAGCTGATTATCTTCTGTCTAACCTTCTTAATGACTTTGAGCATGAATAGGACTTTTGCATTGTTGGAAGTAATTTTCTTCATTAGGTTATCTTAATTTTGTCTGAAAGTGGCTTGAAGCTGACATCTCTCTCAGTTTCAGAGTTCTGAAAGGACTGGTTTGTTTTCTTACTCAACCATCCTTTTTTATGGCCTTTCAATGTAATTCATAAAGGTCTTATGGAAATACATTTTAAGTCTTTGCCTTTTCTGCTTTCTCCCCCAAGTGCTTGCTTAATTATCTCACATTCGGGACTGTCTGGTATCAGTTTACTGAAAGTACTGTAACATATTATGTCCTGTGCTTCTGTAAAATATTTCTTGGCCAGGAACATAGCCTTGGGAAGAAGTTTCAGATACTTAGTTATATGAATGGTAGTATCTGCATGTTTCAGGCATGGTTTCTTACCCAATCATGTTTTCCACATGACACCTAGCATCTTCTGTTTTAAAGGCTGGAAAGGAAGGTAGACAAAAGTAGTCAAAGAAAGCTACATAAATAGAAATGAGTAGCTTGCGGTGCTATTGTGCAACAGACCAGATGTTTTAAAACTTTGCAGAAACAGAGTTTGTTTGTACTACAGCTCTACTTTAACTGCCATGTGTGCCACAGGTGAAAAAAGTGGTGCCAACTATTGATGTTACCTGTTCTTAATGGAGCTTTATTTTGGTAGTAGTTAGTTAATCACTTGGGATATGAGAAATGATACCTTAATAGTGGTCTTTTGGATTCTTTGACTAAGCAAAAATCTGAAAGTACTCAACTTCCTATTAAATGTGGGACTACCACAATGCCAAGAGACAGGTTTAATGCGTAGACTGAATGCACTCTGAGGGCATAGTCGTGTGGTACAGACATTACACAGAAACCAGTGGGTACTTCTTTGGTAACATCTTTAATTCTTCTACTGCTGTAATTGATTTTACCAGGTTTATTGGTGTAAACCTGGAGCGTTGAATATGCAGTTGAGTGCATGAAGAAAACTCAAATCAGGAGTTTTACTTGGCTAAAAGTGCTCTGTGAGTAATCATTAAATACTATTGATGCCTTAGGTTCTTTAGAAACTATACATTTAACTATGTATCAAAGGTGAAGAAGGAGAGTGATTTAGTAAGTTTATAAGCTAAAGGAACAGAAGAGGAACTTCTAACTATTTAAAAATCTTACAGCTCTCCTAGTGGACTAAGAGATATGGCCATGTGTATTATGTAGCTGCAATTATTTTATTACACTAGTGTGCACAGTGAAATATCAGATTATATATAAATATAGTTGAAGAGAATTTTGACATAGTTTGTGTCTTTCTAGGTCTTCATCCTCCAGGCCCTCCTTTGGCAAGACCTATTCTTCCTCGAGAAAGAGGAGTTGTTGATAGAGTTATTGAATATTTGGTTGGCGATGGTCCTCAGAACAGGTAAAACGTTAGGAAATACATTAACACTTAAGAGACTGGAAGCTTCTTAACTTATTTTTTTAAGCCAGATAGGTCAAAGTTAAAAGAATTGCAAATAAATTTGTCTGAAATTTCTATAATTAAACTGCCCATTCTCAGTGCTTCACCTGAAATCTATTTGAAGGAAAAATGGTAACGTTTTGACAAAATCAACATCCACTTTGGGTGGTATTAGCCATGTGATACAAAAATAAAAATCTATGCTCAAGTGGGTGGATGATTTTGAACTAAAAATAGGCATTTCTGCTTTATTAGCCATATAAATACTTTCAGATTTCCTTTAGAACTGTCCAAATATATCAGAACTAGATCTTAACCATGGTCATGTTTCATATTGACTGTATTATAAAGAAATATAAAATTAATGTGCATGTTATTTATGATGTTATAAAAAATAAGTTGAACCATGAGGTTTTAATTGTGGGTAAAAGTACTTCACTGTTCTAAAATAAAATTTTAAAAATATTATTTCATACACAGATTTAGTTTGCTTTATAGCATAGTAATTTCACAGTCTAAATTATCTTCGAAGAGTAAATATCACAGAATCTCAGTATGTTGGGGGTTGGAAGGGACCTCGAGATCATTGAGTCCAACCCCCTGCCGGAGCAGGATCACCTAGGGCAGGTCACACAGAAATGCATCCAGATGGGTCTTGAAGGTCTCCAGGGAAGCACACTCCAAAACCTCTCTGGGCAGCCTGTTTGGTAACCCCTACAACTATTAGTCAATATCCAAGGGAAAATGCATTTCACTTCAGTGTGTTATTACTTAAAGGTATGTAATATATTATCCTTGTTTTCTAGGTATGCCCTTATATGTCAGCAATGCTTTTCTCACAATGGTATGGCTTTGAAGGAAGAGTTTGAATACGTAGGTAAGAGCTAATCTGTGGTAGATTCTCTAGTAGCTGGCTTATGTTTCATAACTAACATGTATCATATTTCATTTTGGTTGTAGTTAAGTACTTAACTGTCACTAAAATGCCACTTCACACAGGAACAGTTTTATGGTAACTTACTACTCTGTACCTTCAGATTCACTTCACGACTAAGACAGGTACTTTATTGCAACCTCCAGGCCAAGTATTTTATGTGTAGAAAACTATTCAGTAGAAATAAGCCTCTTCCAATACATCCCTGAGAATTGCTACTGGCTATGAATGGTTCTTAGGAGGTTTTTATATTGAGAAACTACCTGACATTAAAGTGTGCCTCTTTTTCCAGAACTTAAACAAAATTTTGCTTTGGCAAGAAGATCTTGGGGAGGTATTGGAAGAGGAGTGGGAACAAGCCCTAGGGGGCTATAAGTGAATTTATGGCTGACAGTAACTTAAGACAGACACAGTTCTTTACTGAACACAAATGTTTTATTTTGCCTCCTTTCTACCACAAGTGTAAGCCTGATACTTAAGAAATGAGGGAATCTTAGATAATCTTCTTTAATTTTGTTTTGCTTATTTTTGTGGGTAAATATACAGCATTGTAAGAATAAGCTGAACATTTCTTGTGTAACCAAAGATAAGCAGTTTATATGTCATCTTAGCTCAAGTGAGTTCACAATTCAACTGTGCAAGAAATTGCTACTTTCCTCCTTGTCTTGGGGGAGAAATAGGCATTTAATTATTAAGTGGTATCCAGTACTTCTCCAGAACGAAACTGCCTTTTCTTAATTAAACACCACTGGAGCAGAAAGCTCCTCAAAAAGCAGAGTGAGACATACCTTGCAGAAGCCATAGTATCCCCTTACTCGAAGGGTGAGGAAAAAAAAGAGAAAAAAACCTAAGAATTGTGTGCCAACTGAGTTGTAGGAAAGAATAGAACAGCACCATGTGGCAGTATCTGATACTTATTTTGTTCATTGTGGTTAAGTCCTTCACAGTCATGGGCAGTACTTATAATTGCAGCAAAGCTAAAAACTATCAGGTTTTTTAAAAAGCAAATATATATGTGAATCAGAAATGGAGCTAAATGGAATGGGTTGCATAAACTTGATGGAGGTACTTGAATGCCGATAGTCACTTATTCAATTTTCTGGTTTTAGTGTTTTGGACAGTCAGAATGTAGTGTAGGAATAAGATGAAATGTGAAATTAATTAGTGAGGCTACTTATTGGGTGTGCTTTTGTGTAGCATTTAGATGTGCCTACTGCTTTTTCCTGAATCCTGCAAGAAAAACTAGACCTCAGGCTCCACGACTTCCAGACTTCAGCTTTGAAAAAAAACGGCCTAAAGAGTTGCCATCTGAAACTGAGCCTCTAGAGCCTGGAGAGACAAAGTCTCAGGAGACTCAACAGGCAGAAGGTATGTGCTAATCATGTGAAGTCTGTTTTTTTAATGTCTGATGAAGTCCCTCCCCTGTCATTTAGTACTCTGTCTAGATGAGTGTTTTTGTAAGAATAAGACCAACTTTTTTTGTAAGAATAAGAACAAGTGAAGAATGCAAACACTGTAGCAGACTTCCTAGGGGGATGGCTGATGCCTCAAGCTGGTCAGTGTTTGAGGCATTTGGACAATGCCCTTAATAACATACTTTTAGTTTTGGTCAGCCCCCAACTGGCCAGGCTGTTGGATGATATGATTGTTGGTCCCTTCTAACTGTATTAGTGTATTCTTTTCTAGCTTCACAGCAGATGCAGTTGAAATTGCTTTTTCAATTTTTCCAATTCTCCTTATCCCTACTTCTAGCTTAGCTTGATACTGTCTTCTCTCCTGAACCCTAAAATTTCTTCATATTAGGCAATATATCTTGTGCAAATTATGGCATAATGATTTTTTTCACTCTGTTACCGATAAATAGAAAATAGCACTGATTTACAGAAATTGCTTAAGTCCTGAAGTGGTTAAGTTTCACTGTGTTCAGTGGGTCATTTGATTGAGGTGTGTTGGAATTTATGCCTTTGTTCTTTTTTGCTGTTTTCCTCAGGGCAGGAAAATCTAGTAAAACTGCCTTGTATAAAATCAGGGAGTTCAAAGACAAATTGTCAATTTTAATTTAACATAGTTCCTTTTGGAACATTTTATAGTCTGCAGGTACAGTAGGCATCTGGTGTACAGCCAACAGGAAGATGCAGTGTTTTAAAAGACTGCAGAAATTATAGTTTAAGACCAGAGAATCTCCAGTTAGTTGTACTGTTGTTGAGTATTCAAATGGGACTTTAGTTTAAATAGGGATCATGGGGGGAAGCTATCAAATAATGTATGTCCCCAGGAGTAGTGTAGAAACACACCAACTGTGGGAAGCTGTCAGAGTGTAGCAGGAAGAATGTTGCTGCTTGATTATCTTCAACAGGCAGTTCGAAGCAGCATTGGCCTTCATTTTCTGGCACGGGAAGGCTGTGTGAGACCAGTAGGAAAATCATATCTAACTCTAGCCATTTCTAGGTGTGTTTTGATGTGGGTGCATTCTAGGGAAGCATTTCTTGGTGTCTTTTCCTGTGCCATATTGTGCTCTGACTTCATTAAGGGTACTGTTACTAGCATGAAGGTAAGACAATGCAAATGACATCTTCACCCTCAAATAAGCAAATCATCTTTTCAGTGAGTGAAGGGCTGGTTAGTAGATTTTTTCTACTTTTAAAGTTAGAAGTTTTCTTTAAAGTTTTCTTACAGAGAAGACAATTTGTTACTGAGGACTTCAGAACTCTACTTATTTTTCTATATGTGAATAAAATGGGGAAGCCCTTAAAGATGGGATACTCAGCTCTTGGAGATGTGTGATTCCAGGACTTCTAAGTACCATCTTGTAAATGCAGGTTCTTGAAGGTTTTAGGAGAAGGGGAGTTGCTAATTAAGGTGGTATTATCATTGAAGAAAACATTACTTAAACTATGCCTTTAAAAGGTTTGAGCTACTGAGTCAGTTTATAGATGCTGTAAAAAATGTAAAACCTTAAGAATTAGTATGTGATTTTTGTTAGGCACTACAGATGTGGGAGTGAAAATTCTGCAAAATAAATTTTTATTTTTTTCAAAAGCAGAATTTGTTAAAGTGTTTCAAGATGATAATAGGATTGGTTTATTGCAGTAAGTGGGATTTTACAAGTTTACCTGAAAATTACTTGGGTTTTGGTGGTGTGATCTTGTATTAATGTGCTGTTTTATTTAAAAACAATGACAAAAGAAACTGTGGCGTTCATTCCCCAGTTCTCTTTTCCTCCTAGGAAGCATATGGTGAATTTTTTTCAGAAGCAGCATTAGACTTCTGGTTTTACCTAGCTTAGGTGTTTAATATTTTATGAATATTTCATCTCCAAGATGATATAAACCATTCTGGTTTGATAATTAGTAAGCATCCAGAAATAGAGTATGTGTTAATATTTTATATAACTAGTCTGATAAATGTCTTGTTGATGTTGAAGAGGCCAGTACTACCCTGTCAATTTGTCACTGTGCATTAACTACCTGCGACTTGCCACAAAATAATCCCTTCTGAATGAGAAGATACCATTTTCAGTAATCACTTTTTCTATCAAAACCCTAATTTGAAACATAACTACTTACAGGCAGTTGGGCTTTATGAATCAATGAATATATTCCTTAATTGTAAGTTTAAGATATGAAGCTATTGTTGAAGTATGGCTCTGGGGAAGGCTTTTTTTCACTACAGCAGTGTAGCTGCTGTCATAGTAAGAATAGAGAATATCTTCTTTTACAGATGTAGAAAACAGTAACATCAGGAAATGAACCTCACCATAATGTTGACAACTCGGGGAGATCCAGCTCTTGTCTGTAACTCATATAAACCGTAGCTGTATAGCTTGAAGAAACTGCAAGCTAATGTCATACAGAAGTGCTATAAATATTTTTTACCAGTCAGCTACTTACGCTAATGCATAGACTGTGAAGCTGAATCTTTTTTCACTTGTGTGCTCATGCAGTGACAAGCATGTTGCATGCAATTCCTGTGGATAAGAGATCTGAAGAATGGTTATGGGGAGTGCTGTTGGCACTGAACCTTGGATTTTGTAATCATCTCAAAATGTGGAGTCATCAGATGTTAATCTAATGTGGATTACTGGCACAAATGTCACTCCTTGCTCTTCAGCAGATCAACTTGGGAAATGTTAGAACAAGAACGAAACAATATACTTGATTTTTTTTTCTTACCTTTTTCATAAATGGCTCAATCTTGAATTTTTTTCATCAAAGCCTACTCAGTTCTCTTTCACACTTCTCTTAAAAGTATTAATGTTTTATGATATTGAAAAAGCCAATAGGAACCACTTTTATCCTCTTGCTTAATTTTACTTCACCTGTATTTGGTACTCTTACACTGCATTCTTGAATCAGGTTTAGCATTTAGCAATGTTTTGAAGGTTGAAACTGCTTCAGTTTGACAGCTTCAGTGTTTTGTGGTGTATATCTGGTGCTCACCTTCAGAGGTCTTAATGACTGCTGTGAAGCACTTGTTCCTTAAAGATCTTTCAGATGTGGCACTGTGTGAAAGTTTGTTCAAATGGGGAGCTGCAGTAGTGAAAAAAAATAAAGTAGGTATATTTCAGTTAAATTGTTTTTAGTATATATGATATACATACTTAGTACAATCATTTTTAGTGAATTCCTGGATAACAGACTTACCTCATCTACTTAATTTAACAGTGATTCAGTATCATGATTTCACTGGTTCCTTATTGAAATATTTTCTGCAACAAGAAGAGAGGTAGCTGACTACTTAAAATGTGAAGTACATAGGCTTTCTGAGTACTAAGCAGGAGTGCTGGGGCAGGGAGGGGAAAGGAGCTTCTGTAGCCAGGAGCAAAATTTGCCTAAGGCTGGTGTAGAGCTGTTTGCTGTCAAGATCATGTATGTGTAGCTACATTCTTCAGTTATATAATGGATTAAGTATAATCAAGGACAGTAATATTCTTTTGTCATCTTTTTAAGTTTATGGTTGTCAGAGCTTTCTCTTGTTATCTACTGCTGCTACAACAACTTAAATCATGCAATACTGAGATCAGGTTGTCTGGAGGCAACCTTTCCATTAATCAGTATATTTAAATATTTAAAAATCACTGTATATGTTTAATGGACGTTGGTCATGTTTACAGTTGGAGATAGCACTGCTTACTGATTGCCCTGACTACTCATTTAAAGAACCTTCTTTTTAGTTCCTAGTAACTTTGCCAGACTTAAATATGACACCAGATTTTTCCATTGAAATTTGTTTGTTTCAACTTGTATATTCTGTAGACTTGTAAAAGTTTCACTAAGTTTAATCAAGAACAAGGTGAAGGGAAACTCATATAATGCCTGAGAATTGTTTCTTAGAAAAGCAGTGATTCCACACCTTTTAGTGGAGAATAAACATGAAGCAGCATCCTTCTATTCCTTTGAAATACAGATTATTAGAGCAACCACTTGATCAGGTTTTCTCCTTTTTGTTAGAAGGTTCTGCTTGTTTTCAGTAATGGCTGATTGTCCTTAGGGCTGTCCTCAAACATGTTGTATGTATTTGGCATCCTCCTGATCAGACTAGGTAATCTCTTCACCTTAATCAGAATAAAAACGAGTCGCTTCTGCAAAGTGTTAAGCATCATTCAGTTGAAGACTGCAGGACTGAAACTTGGTAAATAAGTAATGTTTGGGCTTTGCTGCAAATGAGTTGAGAGGGCATGGAGTTCTCTTCCTCATATCCTATGCTTTCTTTGACTCAGCCCTGAACAGCAGCAATAAAGAAGGAATGTTAAGTGTGGAGGTATGGTAGCAGGAAAAGCACAAACTTATTCATAGAATTTGAGGCTGAAGAAGAAATGCAGAGATGAAACAGAAAGAAAACTGACAGTTGGGAGATAAAGATTGAGCACAGACTTGAACAGCATCAAGATGGAAATTGAAGAGCAGGAAGGGGAGAGTGGGATTGTTTGGAAAGAAACTGGAAACATTAATTTGCTTGGGAAGAAATGGGAGGATTTACCATGTGACAGATGGCTCCAGAAAAATCCTGTAATGAGGAGCCGGGCTCAGTGTTGAGCAGCCTGTGATTGAGAAAGCAGAGAAGGAAGCTGAATCAGAAGGTAAATTGGCTGCAAACCTGCTAAGATGGAAAATCAAGTCAGAGGAAGAAGTGGAGAAGTTGGGCTGCACTGACCAGTTCTAAGTGGAGCCTGGAACTAGCTAAATGGAGCTGTGTGTGGGAAGAGGGGCCTCAAGTTCTTGGTGATATCAGCCTGAAGCAGTTTGATTACTTTCAGATGTCCAACACATTTTAGTAAATATGAAATTACAAACATAAGATGAGGCTAATATTTTGAGCTGTAACTTTGCATCAGTTTTGCAAACTGTTTGCCTTCACAATGCATTAATGCTATAGTGTTGACTAATACTAGTCAATAAATAAACCATCATCAGTAGTATCATTTTACAGTACCTTTGTGTCATTTAGTGCAACACTTAGTGTTCAGTTTTTCAGTGCTAATGCTTACATAAAAATGTGACTGTCTTATTTCTCATATGCTACTGGAATTCTTTTGTGAAGCTAGAATTTACTTCTTTAGAGGTAGTACTTATGATAAATATTTTTAACTGGTCTTCAAAATATGCGTGTTATCAAAGCAACTCTCATCCCAGATTTAGAATGAAGATACTCTTGTGTATCTTTCCTACGCTTCCGGTGGAAAGATTGTGAATACATAGTAGTTTTCATTGGCTGTTTTGAGAAGTTGAGAACTAGATTAGAATAGTCTTTTTTGTAGTTACTTGTATCCTTATGTTTAAAGTAGCTTCCACCAAATAGAATGTTTAGGTTCTCTGTACAGATTGAATTACAGAGTTTACCACCTTACATGCAGTTGGTAAAACTTGCATTACCAAGCACAAAGAAGCTGAATTACCATTGGATCATTTCTAGCATTGTCTTAATAAACAAGCTTAGAAAAATTCTGTTGAGGGTGAACATATACAAGTAATAAATCGTATTTTCATAGTAGGATATGAAGTCTTTTCCATAGTATTTTATTTTTCTTAATTTTTGCAGGTTTTAACTGTGACTCTCTTGTTTGAAAAATAAAATAGCTTTTAGAAGTTGAGAACTTCGTGCAGGGACTAGTCAAAAGCTGTGTGTGATAGCAAAACACTTTGCTTTTTAAGAATATTAGCTACCTCTTCATTTAGGAAATGGTTATTTTATAATTTTCCTTTTCACAGAATCTGGAGAAGACACAGCCCAGATCACTGAGGCAAATGAGACAGATGATAAAGCACCAAGTCCTGAGCAGCCACATGATAAGCTATCTGAAGAAGTTGAAAAAGAAGAAGCAGAAAACATTTCAGCAACTGAAGACTCTATTTCAGAGGCTGTTCCAGCTGAACAAAGTGAAGAATCTTTAATGAAAGCAGAATAAAGTACTTCAAGTGCCTTCTATAGCTAGTTTTTAGCTTTGTTCATGCCTGTTGTTACTATTCAGGTGAGCTTTTTTTAATGGTACAACTTAAAAATCTCGCTTGAGCTTAAACTGCCTCAACTGCCACAGTATGTCAAAGCTATGTGTAGAAATGGGTATTGTAAATTAAGCATGTCTTTAAATAAGTTAACACACAGAATGTTTAGTTAGGTGAAGTCTAACAGTTGTAGCTGTTGTTCAGTTTGCATATTTAAAAACATAGAAGTCTAAGCTTTGCCAAGGGTGACCTGTAATTTGACATCTCTTTAGCTGTCACATACGTATATAGAGCAATTAGGAGCAGGAACTGACCTAGTAAATTTGCTCTACTGAACTTAAGATACTTTTAATGCTTCCCTGTTAAAATAAATTGAATTCATTTAAAATACACAGACGTTTACAAGCTAAAGTGTCATCCGACATTTGACTTAAGCATATGAAAGTGTCATTACCATGGTGTTAATGTTATTCATTGTCTAACTTTTGGACAGAATTCAGTTAAATGGCACTCGGATAAATGGCATCTCCTTTGGTTTTTTGCATTGCAGATGAACCAGAGGCACGTACATATGAAACTGTTTTGTGTTTACATAAAATATAGAAAGTCTCTGCACTTGATTGTACTTGAATACAACGCACTATTTATACCTGTACAATAATGACAAAATATGAGTGACTTTTGTGCCTTTGTGTATTTTGTTTAAGGAAAATAAAGACATCTAGCAGCAATACTTGCTTTGTGATTCCTAAAACTGAAGGTCATTTCTCTTCTGCTGTATCTAGCTATTTTACAGCTTCTTTGTGGAAGTTCAGAGGGAATACGATACCTTAAAAGGAGCTTGTCTATATGTAGCTAAGGTAGCTTTGATAACATAGGAACAGATCCCTGATCAACAGGAGAAGCATGTGTGCATTTGCAATTAGACTTTCCTAACTGTGCCTGAAGTCTGTTGATAATATATTTTGTTAAAATTACAATGTATATTTGCTGGATTACAGAAATTGTTCTTTTTATTGAATAGCTTTTCAAACTAAGGACACTTACTACTCACTTCCTGTTAAATATAACAGTTGGGAACCTGGACTAGAATTTTTATGGTGTGAGGAAGTGAGGTTTGGATTTTTTTTAGAAAAAAATGGATTTTTTTAGAAATAAATGTGTTACTTGGTTAGAGTTGTAGTTGTTTGGATAAAAGTTTTTCTACTGTATGATGTTCTGTGTACCTCACTATATGAAGGGAAGGAGGAACCTCAAACCCATTTTTTTTTAAATCCGTCATCTTCATCCTAGAGTGAACTGGTTTTACAGTGTAAAGGCAATAAAAAGCTAAACCTTAGTAGCTCAAAAGCCCTCTACAAGAAAAACATGTTTCTAAACATAACCTTAATATCCATGTCTTTATATGAGACATAATTATTATGTAAACAGCAATGATTAACTTTATTTTCCAAATATATGCTTTGTTTTCTGATTCTTTTTGGCTAGTTTAGAAGCTGAACCCTTGCATCAGTCATAAACCAGTTTGGTCTGTATTGAGATAAATGAGGAAGTTTTTGTCTGGTTCACTAGCTAAGTTGCAATTTGTATTTTAATTAGTAATCTTAATAGACAGCATGTAGGCATGTGATTAAAGAAGTACTTGTAGATTTTTGGCTATATTTGTATAAATAGTATAAATATGTAATGATCTTGTAGTTGGGAATACAAAGAAAGCAGTCCCTTTTCCAAACATGTCTTGTGATATGAGAAAGGTACAGGATAAAAAATGATAGGGGAAAGCATTTTTGATAATTCAAAATTATATATTTTATATTCCAGAACTTCTTTAAAATTGAATTAATTTTGCCTGGAAGCTGGCAAAACTTCCTCAGTATTTTGTAAGACTTTCCAATGTTGGTGTCTATGCTGCATTTTGTACATCACTGATTTTTCTGTTTGAAGGCTGATTCCTTTGAAGGAAAAAATATATCACAGAACACTTGAGTAATTCAGGACAGTACTTGTTGAATGTACTTATGTTATAAGAACTAAAGTAAAATATTACATTATTCCTTTATATGGGATGTCAATGCATGAATTACTGTTGCTTCAGAAGTTAAGGCTACTCTAGGCCCATGTATTACTTTCTTTTAAAAAATTTGTATCTTAAGTGTCAGGCTTTTGGTAGAGTAATTTTAGGTCCTTCCCACGAGAAGCAACTGTGAGCTGGAATGCATATAATATCTGTTGAATTGACTGAGAAAATAATCTGTTGATATTGGAGCTATATATTAAACTTTTTTTATTAGCTTGGAAGGTGCCTGTTTTCAGATGTCCTGCTTCTGTGAAGGAAGCTGATATTTCTTAGGTTGTTGAGAATCTAATTTTTAATTATTTTTTTTTTTAACAGGAGACTCAGTATCTGGTATAGGGTGGAGGGATGGGAGGGCTGTATTTCTACCAACATTCTTTAATGTGACAGCAGCAACTTGCCACAGGAATAATTGATACTTTAATATGTCACTGAAGGATTGAGTAGACACAGTCAACCTGATGTGAAAACAAATACCTGTTAAAATGTGAAAACCTATCGTTATGAGTTGTAAAACTACCTAGAATTTTTGAGGAGTGGAAGAATTAAGTGTTTTAAGCACATGCTTGAGTTTTCCTGAAATACTTTAATACTAAAAAAAAGTTTCCAAGCAGTCTTTCTCATTTATTTCCTCAGAAAACTTGAGAAAGATGTTAAGGATAGTCTGGTATTTTGGTAGAGAAATATGTATTTTTAACTTTGTAATTTTGCAGGGTTTTACAGCAGCTATAGTAAATGAGTAGAGGGTTAATTAATTTGTAAGTAAATTCAGGCTCAGGGAGTTACCTGTGATAGCAGTATAATCTGGACTTTCCTCAGCTGACAGTAAGCATTCACACATTGCTCCTGCCAAGTGTGTGTACCCCAGTCCTGATACAAATGTGAGGACTCTTTATCTGCAGCCGTTGCTTCTTGGCTTCTGTCTACTGCATGTGTGGCAACAGTAAAAGACACCTGTCAACAGGAATTGGGTTGAAATCCAAAAATACCTGTCAGTGAACAGCAGTAGCCGTACTTAGTCATGTCTTTGTAACACCAAAAAAAAACTGGAAGTGGGACTATGTAGAGCAAAAAACATGGCAACTGTCAGTAGTATTTAATACAATTGCAGACTGACTCTCAAAAGATGAGAAGCTGGAAGAAAGTAGGAAGAAAAATATAACAAGTTCTGTGGTTCCATATTTTGTTGTCTTCTCACTTTCTATTATGTACTTGAATCTTAATTTTTTTAGAAGTACTTAAAAGCCTGGTCCTGTGAAAATCACTTCTGAGATACAAGCTCCCTTTCTTCCCATGGCCTGGATGAAAAGCAAAGTAAAGTGGGGTGGTAAAGTAATGCTTGGGAAGGTTGTTGGTGCCATCTTTGTATTACTTCTGAAATATTGTGAGTTAATTGCAGAGATCTCCTTTTATTTAAATGTAGTTTATATATGAGGGGGGAATTATCTGGACTATGTGAAATCTGCCACAAAAGACAAATGAGTGTTCTAAATCAAAATAACTTTAAATGAGTCAGTCTTACTAAGATGCCTGCAGATGAGGGGAATGAGGGAATGTTACTTCAAAATCTAATACTTATTCTAGAGGAGAACACAGTAGATTACCTGTGGATATTTTGGCAGAAATAAGTCCTTTAGTGGAATCCTGGTAGGAAGACAGTTTGTCTCAAAGCTGCTCAGCCTATGCACAGGAAACGCATAAGCTCAAAAGGAAAAGAAATGAAGGTGACATGTAAGCTTGAAAATGTATGGACTGGTCTAGAGGTTGTCAGAGGGGTATAACTAGGGGTGCTTATGGCTGCTTAAAAGTCAAGAACAAGAAGGTTGAACCCCGTGTGGTACATGAGTAGAAAAGAATGGAAGGATTTAAAGAAAAGAATGACAGAGTGAAACAGATCGGTGGGGAGAATAGTGATTTAGTCTGTCAGAACAAGGCCTTAATCAAGAGATAAGAAGATAAGAGCTTGAAAAGGTTTTTCATTAAGTGTAGCAGAGTTTGGCTGTTACTACATGGCAGTACATATCCCAGGTTATCATATTCTTATGTCATAAAAAGAAATCATAAGGATGCAGCTGACAGTGAATCATATTGGAAAAGCTTGTTTGTTTTTTTAGAATGAATTCCAGAATAAGCAGATGACAGTAACTTGGTAGAGTAAGACTCCATCTATTACTAGAAGTGATGGTTGCAAAATTGCTCTTATGCTTTTTATTTAAACATAAAACCCCAGAAATTATGTTCTACTTCCAGGATTGGTGAAACTGTTGCAATATTTTGTTTTTATAATCTTATTAACCTCCAAAGGCTAGGAGAAACACTCTGGTGCATGGTTTTGAGCTTAGCAATATTTTTGTGTATCTGTGGTAATGGACAAGTAAGTAGGGTAGAGGAAACTGTGCCTTATTGAATGGTTAAGTTTAAATTTCATTAGGTCTGAACATCTTCCGTAGAAGACTACTGGATGTAAAGAAATTTCTAAGTAAGCTGCTTCTGGAGTGAGATTTTGCTAGGTCTTCCACAATGAGGAAGACTGTGGGGTAAGGAATGGCCTCTCTATGAATATTTCCCTAGAACAGCAACCTTGAAGATTCATTTTGCATCTTTGTTGGCAAATAATAGTTTGACCATTTTATTGAATGTTCTCAAGGAAAAGCTTTAGGCTGTAATTTCCTTCCATGTCTGGCAGGTTGATTTTTTTTTTTTTTTTAACCTAATATCACTATGATCTTTCCTGTCCAGTCACATAGTTAAAAGTTTTTGCCTCAGATCTGAGCACCTCAGATCTCGATTATTTTATTGAACTGATAAATACAAACCTGCCCATATTTCAGTTGTAGTGAGCCTCTGAATTTTCATGTATGTTTGTGATGTCTAAGAGACTGTATAGAAGACATATCCTTAATACAAACTAATTTAAAAAAGGCTACAAATACATACAGTCCATAAACACTAGGAGGAAAGTAAGTTTTCCCTGAATAAACTCAGACTAGAAATTGGAAAGTTCCTAATAATTTGAACAAATAGCCTTGCAGGAGGCATGAGGTTTCAAATAGAGTTTGAAAACACAAGGGTATTAGGAGATTATTCCATGACCAGTGGACTATGTGGTGCACCTTTCCTGTTTTCACTTGAGAATGTATTAAATGACAAGATCTGTGTGATAGTTCATGGAAGAGATTTTTGGAGGTTGTCAGGAAGTTTTGATCCGCTGAAAGGGAAGTGTTTGTGAAACCATTAATAACTGATCTGTGACAGTTCTCCTTCCAGTATGTGGTCTTTAGTTGGAAGTCACATGTCTCAAGTTTGTGGAGGGTGACTTTACTAATGCTGTTGTTGCTGGGGGACTGATTGGCACACGGCTGTTGGCTTCAAGGTCTTGGTGCCTAATAGGGCACTAAAGGGACTGTAAACTTCCATCAGAAGTGTGCCACGTTTGAGATTGGAACTGGTAGACTGAAATTAAGTGTAGTCCATGATCTGGGTTCTGGCTTTTTGGAGAAGGGTGGCATTCCGAGTAGGTGGGAATTTCTTAGTACTTGGTCTTTACTAGGGGTTTGTTTACACAACAAATAGAATATGTTATATTAGCATTTAACAATAGGAATAGCTACTTTCCAGCATTAAAAAAAAAAAAAAGAAAAAGTTGTCCCTCGGGATCATGAGTCAAGATCAGGACATTTGACTTCTCTTCACCATTGCTTTTGAATTGTTAACCTCTCTGGGGTCCTGTCAGGTCACATTCAATCTTTTCTCTGCAAGAATAAGATCTAGAGAGGTGTATGATAGGCAGGATAGAGAGAAGGATTTTAAAATGAAATGTATTGATTATACAATAATTTGCTCCCAAACCACAGGGTTTTGAGATTAATGCAAACATTTCAAAGATTCTTGATAGATTATCTAACTTGGCAACAGTGAAAAATTTAAAGCACTGAATCATAATATAACCCTTTCAAGATTGCATCAAATCAGTTTGATCATGACTTCATTTTTGCATAGAAAGGAGGGTCATGACCAATTCTGGTAATACTAGTCATTTCTCACTGTAGCCACTGTGGGAATAAGCCTACTTCAGGACTGACTCTGTACATGCCTAGTGCAGTGCTGCTGGGATTCCCAATAAACAATAACTAATGTTTTGCAGGAGGGCTTTGTAAGCCTTTACCGGTGTGAAATCATGTATTCTCTTTTTATTGTGTGACAAAAATCATTTGCAAAAGGAAGATTGCAACTGCCAGAGAGAAATACATGCAGCAAAATCCTGAAATAATCAGATATATGAGAAAACAGGAGGGTAGATTTGACAATTTTGGGTGTTCAATTTGTAAATTCAAATTCATCTCTAAATTTGCAACATATTGAAATAATAATTCTTTCTCTCTTTCTTCTCTCCATTTTGCTGCCTAAATGAAAATAGAGATGCTGAATTTGTAGAAAACTCAAGCAACAGAGACCTTCCAGCTCTCCTGAAATGGTCTGCCCTCTAACACTTGCATCGCTTCGAGGAGTTCTGCTCAGTTGATGAAACTTAATTTTGACTTGTTCAGCACACAAAGAAAAACATTTTTACAAAATGCCAGGAAAATTCATTTTAAGAGAACTATTTCAAGTGATGTTTTAGAAGAAATGTGAAAATTGGTATTTCTTAAGGAATGTTTCAACTTGTATTTTTTGTATCTTGAACTTTTATTTAAACAGGAGATCCTGTATATTTATAGTTAAAATTCTTATTGTAATAGCCTTGTTGTTGCATTAGAAAAGGGTATGTGTATTTATCTACTATAAATATTATCTTTAATCAGAAGTATCATTTAAATCCTAGCTGTGGCCTTGACCAGGAGTTGCACCACTTGCAGCTGAAATTCCATTAAAATCAATGGCAAAGACATTAATTAGTGTGAATTCTTAGAGTCTAATAGACTACATGAAATGCCTGTCTTAGCTTTTCTGCTTGTAATTGAGAAAATATTTAAACTTGTGCTCCCCTTTTGATATTTACCAAGTGAAGGAAATTTGATAGTATGAAATTAAGTTATGTAGCTTGTTGTTTGAATCTATGCTGCCTTTGCTGTGTATGTAACTTCTTGAGGAAAACTTAATTATGAAAAAGCTGTTGAATGATTCATCTGATCTGGATTATCATGGTGACTGGGCTAAGAGTCAGGTTTGCTCTTTGCACTGTAGTGGTTTATGGTTTTAAGGTCATAATTCTGTTTAGTAGTTCACTCTGTGCTGACTGTAATCAATCAACTTGGATTTCTTAGATTTTTTTTTTAACTTGTTTTTTAAAGGACCTTAAATGTTATTAAAATAAGGATGAGGGTGCCCCAGCTTCTTCAGTGTAGCTCCTGCCCCCCAGTTGGACTGGCATACGTAGGAATAGAAAGTTGTTCAAGGTTGAGTAGGTTCTGATAAGACCCATTTGTCTGTGCTACAACCAATTGTGAGATCTCCTGGCTCGTGGCATGAGCAGCCAGCTACCCACCCTCAAAGGTCAGGCTGGCAGGCGACTGCAAAATTTTGTGTGTGCAGTGAAGTAGAGGCATGGAAAACCTGCCCTGACTTGGTATAAAAAATTGTGTGGCAACTTCAGAGGGGACTGTGGAGTTGTGAAGATGCTGATTTTGGCCTGCAATTCTGTGGACACATGTTTCAGGGTGGGTATTAGAAGTTTTATTGCATCTAAATGGTGATTTATGTCTTTATTCCTGCATTATTGTCCACAAGGTACTGCCCTGTGTCACAGGCCTGTATTACCTAATTTTTTCAGACTGTTTCATTTTCATTAGTACAGCTGCTTTAGCTTGTGATCAGTGTACTGCAGCTCATTGATAATCTAAAAGAGTATTAGACGCACAGAAGTGACATCTAACCCTGTCAGTCTGGCTTGATTGACCCCTCAGATTCCGAAACATGGGTTCATTTTTTTAAAACTCAAGTTAGCCCGACATCCATTTTCACACACATTCTGGGCAGTTTAAAGGTTGGTCAGAATCGAATATTGCTCTTTCAAATTTGATAATGTATGAGTACAGAACTGTGACCTTTGATACATAGTAATACATCAACATGACATGAGCAGTAAGTGCAGCAATTACCTTTACTACACTTGAGATTGTGTTTTAGTTCTCATCTTGTAAGCAATTATTTCAGGAAAAAAAGGATGCCTCTAAGTTAAATATATTTTTCAGATAGTGTAAATGCAGAAATTAATCTTTGGGGACTTTTTGATTTACAAGTGAATGTTTTCAAATGAATTTTGGCTTTTAAATTAACATTGGTTCAGTGGTAGAAAGGAGTCTTGTGCCATTGGCTTCTTTTAAAATACTTCTTTTTCTGGGAGAGTTTCTTTAACCCTTTTTGTTGTGTTTTAATGTAAGTTTCATATTCTGATTTATGACTAAAACCTGATTCTGCAAGCAGTTGACTTGTCACTGTGTTCTTATTGCTCCTGTGATAATACTTGTAAGAGTTGGTGATGTGCATTAAGATAATGCAAGTTTATATGCTTTTAGGTGCCTTTCAGAACATAGGAGAGTATCTCAGACCTGCACCATGAATTGATTTAAAAGGTTGTTTTAGCTGCTCCAGCAATGTTTCATCTTTCTCCTGAGCAGATCAAGATATGTTTGGTTTTGTTTCTGAACCTTCCTCCTCACCTGTTGGTATAAATTATTGGGGTAATGATAGCACACAACCACTACCTGGTAGGTGCTATAAACACACAAATCAATACTCGTTGCCAAAGAGCATAAAACCTCGAGTGGACTTAAAGCAGTTGTGGCTTCTGTGCAGTAAAAATCAGAATAAAATTACTGTGTCATTCTGAGCAAGCAATTGACTAACCATTGAATGGTGACTTTCTATCAGTGCTGTCTGTGACAACCAAAACTCGAAGGAATAACTTGAAGTAGAACTTCTTGTTGTTCTAAAATATCTGCTTCCTCGGTAGCTGGGTGCTGAGCAGTGTTGGTGTGCTGGAGTTTGGCACTGAACTTTCATTCAGGAGCTGGGAAAATGTTCTTTTTGATTTATAGGAGGGTGAAATCAACAACTTCTCTGATGGGTTTTCTTTAAGCTGTCAGAAATCTGAACTCCTAGTCCCCAGTGGTGTTTGGCCACACTGGGACCCTGGTGCAGGAGGAAGATGACCCAGGTTACTCATGTGGGGTGGGGACTGAATAGAGCCCATCATCCCCAAATCTGCCATGAGCAGAGGGGTGAGTGCTTTCTGTAGAGGATCTTTCTGTTTTGAACTCCTGACTGTGGACATTGCTTATTTGCTGCACATACACACTAGTTGTAGATTTATAATAAGCCTAAAAACTTTTGCAATGAAAGTTTCATCAAAATGGAAGCGTCTCCCTAACACATTTTCTCAATACTTTTCTAGCAACAGTTAGAAAATTCTTGACTATCTGTGGTGTCAATTGTTCTCTGGGAGGAAAAGCAAAACAAATACATTAGATCATGGCATACATTACTGCTAATCGAGCTCTTGGCCATACAAAGTGTTTTGCAAAGCCAAAAGGAAAGCGCTGCCTGAGAAAATAGTGCAAACATATTTGTGTGCTGTTCCTTGTTGCTTCCAAACTGTGCCACATAAGGGCACTTGGGTCCTTACCTACTTAAAAAAATTAAAATAATAATAATAAAAAAAAAATAATACCCCAACCCTCAAACTTTGGCATCCTTTTTAGTGCAAACATATTTGTGTGCTGTTCCTTGTTGCTTCCAAACTGTGCCACATAAGGGCACTTGGGTCCTTACCTACTTAAAAAAATTAAAATAATAATAATAAAAAAAAAATAATACCCCAACCCTCAAACTTTGTTGCATCCTTTTATTACATTTAAAATGTTAATGGTACTAACTTAGTTTGGAAAAAATACCCAAGCTACTTTTGTGTAGTGTTTTTCATTAAAAAATGTAAATAGTGTGTCTGTGGAAATCTGGAGTCAGTGCTGCTGGGTTAGCAGATGAAGGTGGTTACAGCAGCTCAGTGTGGAAGTTTGTTTTTCAGCTGGATCTCTGTGTTTGTAGGAAGTTTCTTGCGGGGGAAGGATGTCCTTGTGCAGGGAGGTGATGCCGTGGGTAGAGAAGTGCATTTGTACTGGGCTGCAAGTAACAACAGCAAAACAATGGCAACTGCTGTGTTGTGCATGTCTGTATTTGTTGATTATTGTTTGCTCACGCTGAATTTATTACTTCTAGTAACAGCCTGGGCATTTTTAGTTCTTCTCTGTGTTGTACATTATTAACCATTTTTTTAAAAGAACTGATAACACAGGTATTTCCCAGCAGCAGAATCCCTGCTATACTATCTGGGAAATATTTCCTTTCTCTCATATCTTAGGGAAAGGAGGTAAAATTTCTTCCACCATTCCTACTACAGCAATATGACTAGAGGTATTTATTTTTTAAAATGCTAGGATTTTTGTTTGTTTCAGCTATTTGGATATGCAGCTATGTGTTGCTGAAGCTTTTTTAAAAAGATGGTGACTGACAGCATGGTTGCAGAATGTATTTTGTTTTTAAGGCTTATCTTAAAACTTAACAGTTTGCAGTGGTGAAATTCCCCTGGAAGGAGTTCGCTAGATTCTTAAACAGCTGAAATTTAGGGACACTTAATGGAAAGTACTTGACTAAGACTGTGCAACTTATTGTGAATTCTCCTGATATAATAAGGTGTTATGTTCATTTAGTCATGAAGCCTGATCTATTTGATTTTAAAATCTCAGGTTGTGTTATGAGTAAGTGTAATGGTTCTGAGCGCTGGAATATTGTTAGGCGCTGTGAACGGTACTGACGGAGTCTCAGGATGTATAATGTGATAGATGCAATTTTGTTTGATTTTTTTTTTCCAAGGCCAATTTAATTTTGATTTATTTGCCTCATTAACCCAAGGATTCAGAAAATTGAATGCCACCTGAGTGAGGCATTATTAACACTAGTGAAATATCTTCAAAATCACTCTATGCTTATAAATTGGTCTTTTGAAAGCATCTTAAAGGCATAATGATACTGTAGTGAAAACGTACAGCATCATTTAAAAATTGCAACATGCTTATTTCATTTCTGAAATAAGACTTAGTCACCTGACTTAAGTGTATACTGATCTATTATTTATGCTTTGAAAATAGAGCAGATAAAAAGCATAAGTGTTCTTGATATTATATTTTGTCATATCTAGCTAAAAAGATTGAAATCCAGAGAAACAATTTTCTGAAGAAATGAAATAGTATGCCCTCCTGAACCCCTGGGGAAAATAGCCTCTCAGTTTGCTCAGAATATGAAGCAGTAAAACAGTATAAGTAAAACAGACAGCCCATGTCACATTCCTATTTGTACAGTCTGGAGTGATGTTTTGAAAACATTTTCTAGTTATTTTTGATAAATAAGTGGTGCAAATAACATCTGCAAACCAACGCTGCTGATGTAAGATTTTTCAGATCAGATTTGTTTTTCAGTGAAAGTCAGAAAATTGCTTTGCAAAACTAAAGTTGTATAACTCCAAAAAATATACATAACAAATGTTCAAGAGTATCTTGTACATCTTGACTATTTTCCTCTCCTTTTGCCTTTCCTCAAACTAATGCTGATTCACCATTATCTTTGCTCTGGGCTCAGAAGGTAGCTTGATAAAATTATCAAATACCAAAAAGCTCAGTTACTTAACAGATGTCTTTATGACGTGTTAAATAGCTGAACACTCAAGTTGATAGTGGGGCAACCAGCTGCCCTTTTGGAACAGTGTATCCTGGCTAAGGCCTTGAGACTTCTGGCTGAGTCATTAGTGCCCCACTGAAAACTAAGGTTAAGGGTTACAAGAGCCTTCCATGGGTGACAGGAGGGAGTGAAGGAAATAAGTTGCCTGACTTGCTTTCTGCAGGTTCTGCCAAAGGCTGGCACACTGAGGATGAAAAGAGAAGTTCCTCCAAGGCTTGTGGCTTCCAGAAGTGTGCTCTTCAGTCTGAGGATGCTGATGCCATTCTTAATTCCTTCACTCATATAAAAGCTGGAATGGAAGAAATTTCCCTGGGCAGCAGGGCTAAGAAATCTGATGTCACAGTTCTACAGATGCGCCATTGCCCAGGGCTGTCTGAGGAAACTTGTGTCTATACATCTCCCAAAATATTGCTAGTCCAGGAATGGACTTTCAGCTGCATTTGAGGAATGTATGTCTTAAATGCTGTCTTGTTACACTTCAGGTTTCTCTTCTCATAAAGTTGGTTAAAACCAACTGTAATATTTCTCTAGGGATTCTCAGGCAATGGACTCCATCTTAGGCTAAATTCTGTGATAAATCTGCAGAGTACAAAATGCACATATTTTGTAAATATGTGTGTGCAACAAAAAAAAGTGTTTGTCTTTTTCAACCCTTATAAAAATAATGACTTAATAAACTTTTCCCTCTGAGCTTATACAGCACTGGAATGTTACGTGATGTTTTAATACCTGAACAAAAAAATGAACCCTTAAAGGATTCACTAAGCTAATTGCATTTCATTGAGTGTATCTCTCATCATTGAATGAAAGAAAGTTTTGGCTAGGGAATTTTTGACAGGATCAAGGCTAGAATTCTAGAAAAGTTAATTTTTGTGTTACAGTTGTGTTCGCAGTCATATATAATGATGGTGGTGATAACTGAGAACATGGTTCTCTTTGAATAATCTGAATTAATATTTCTATACAGCAAATATAAACCAGACCCTGGTAATACTAAGTCCTAAAAAATCCAAGTGTTACTAATTCATCCAAGATTAATTTCAGATTTCTCTTTGGCAAAAGGCTCAAGTGCTTCAATACAGCCTGATTTGTCTAACAGCAATTTTTCATTTCTTCATGACAAGGACATTATATATAGCCATGAAGGGGCAAAGTCACCATGATTTTGTTGAACCTGACTTTATTGCATTATACATTTATTCAGAAATATTTTATATGGTATTTGTCCAAGTAATTATAAATTGAATTACTTGTTTAGCATTTTTGATAAAGCAGTTAATGGTTTCTGTAATGCTTAGTTGAAAGTTCCTAGGTCATGGGCAATGGGTGTCATTTTCCCTTTAAGGTAGGAGTCCAGGAGATCTTGGAGAGAAAAGGCTCTTTTCAGTTGTTTGCTTACTGGCTTTCATGCTGAAGATATGCTAAGGCTGTAGGTAAATTATTTTTACATTATTAATCACTGAATGCCTTCCAAGGAGTGTCTCTAGAGAACTTAATTCAATGAATGTTTTCACTGAATGAAAATATACTGGGATGGGGACCAGGAAAAAAAAAAAAGAGCAAGGCACAAAAAAACCCAAACCCAACTGGTCTTTGGGCTGCTTACCCCCAGGTGGGTGGAACACAGCAAATAGAGAAGACTCTGGTTCCTCTCTGGGAAGCACTTCATGCCAGAGTAGGCTGTCCTCTGGGATTTGAATTGACCATTGCAGAACATGGCATGCTTCTGTCACAGGCAGGAACTTGGCCGTACTGGATAGTCAAGTTCTTGTTATGATTAATAAAGAGTTAATAAGATAATTACACTAGAAGGGTGATATGCACACTTAGAAGCAATGGCATGGTTAGCTGTGTAGCCAAACCACTACTGTCTAAGACTTGATTAACTTACTACAATGTCTGTCAACAATATTTATCAACTTTTATGTATAAGCTGACCTATACTTAAGCCCAGATCTCCTTGGTGGAGTAACGTGCAGAGGAACTACAAGTGGTTAAAGAGCTGAGAGGTGAGCAGTGGAGAATCTGCAAAGAGTTTTGGTGGGTCCCATTTCCTAGTAATCTGTCAAAAGTTATTAAATCTCAGAAGGTTTATTCTTGCTCACCCTTAGCCTACACGCTGACAGTGCAAAGTAGGAAAGAGAGAGCCATGAGAATGGGCAAGCACCGTTCAGCAACAGCCAGACCATTGCTGTGTTATCAGGGGTGTTGTAGTCACAAACCCAGCACTAGAGAAGCTGCTATGAAAAAAGTTAATCCCATCCCTGCCAGACCCTATATAGGCAGTTTTGAATTCAATTGGATATTCTAAAGATGTTAAATATGGAGTCAGCATCTAACTGGAGGTTTGATTGCTGCCCATAGTTTCAAGTCAGTTGGCAAACTTCCATTAGAAGAAGAAATACAATATGTGTAACAGTTACTGCAGAGAGAGGATCTGAGCCAAGAAATCACAGGAAGGTCTGGGAAAAGCAGTTACTGGAAGAAGTAGTACTCATATGTTAACAATTCCATGGTATTTCTGGTGGTTATTCTGGTATGAGAAAGTGTTTGCACTGGGCAAAGATAAGCTTCTTTCATATCTTGCAGTGGGAAAATGCAGGGCTTGGCTCTTGTTCTGCACTTCACATAGCTAAATTACTGCTTTTTGTTAGGATATTTAACAAAACCAAGTGAGCAAGAAAATCTCAGAAGACGACAGCAAAACTGATGTGTCAAAATCAGATTTCTCTGTGCTGTGGAGACTTCCAAGTCCTGTGTGTGCAAGGTAGAGCGTATCTGTGGGCTCCCAACAGCAGTTACTGTGTTGCCTCAGTAGCATGAAAAGAAAAACCCCCAGGAGGAGCAGGTGTTGGTGTAGACTCCTGGTGCTCAGCCAGTGCCCAGTTTCAGGCTATCGTATCTCCTCTGTTGGCTATGGGTGGATCTTAATGAGCTCCAATGTAGGAATACTTACAGCCTTGAAATAGCAGGAGCTGTCTTTAGCTCTTAAGAGGAGACAGCTGGGAGCTGTAAGGACACACACAGACCTTCCTGTCATGTACTACTTGTGCCTTGCTTGCAGCAAAGGCTGCCAGCTCCTACCATCTGGGAGTCCTCTGCTTTTCAGGAGCAAGCAGCTAAGTCTGGTGGTGAAGGAGTGTCCTTTGGCTTCACTCAGAAGGCTTGTTCCCTTACCTTTCCCTTGGTTTGTGTCTGGGCTTGAATGAGGAGAGTGCTGAAACAAAT
>NW_009952974.1:13428129-13448129 GCF_000747805.2 Chaetura pelagica | reverse complement strand
ATTTACATGCAAATCACAAGAGTTAAGGAGGACTGGATATGTTCACTGCAGGTGTCAGTGCTTGTGCTGAAGCTTCATGTGCAAGAGGAAAGGTAGATCTGTGCCTCGTGGGTCCCTGTGGATTGCAGACCTTCCCATGAAGGTTCCTGGCATGAAGGAGATGATGTGTATTTGCAGTCAAATGGAACCTGTGTGTCCCAGCAACCCATATGGTTCAGGCTTTGGGCTCTGCAAGGGTGTAGCTGCCCACCCAGACACATTTTCCAAAGCAATGAATGTGCTCATTTTCCATTAAAGAGGGCAAAACTCAATGGCTGTTCCAGTCAAAAAGCCAGGAATGCTAGAATATTTTTTCTAAAAGACTATGTTGCTAGTGCTCATCAAAATGTTTCACAGTAGCATTTCCCATTTCACTAATGTTTTCAGATGGGAAAAACATTGGGATGGGTTGTTTGGGGAGCACTGAAATATGTAATTTGGGATGGTATGCATGTATAATGTTCTAATTGACAAGAATTGAAATAAAATGCTGTTATTAAAACAAAGGATTGCAGCATTGTCAGGATGAAATATGGAAGTTCCAAATCAATATACTCTTTGTGGTTTTTTTTTTTTTGTTTTTTTTTTTTTTTTTTTTTTTTTCTCTACAGGAAATTTCAGGTTTTTTTTGTCTTGCCAAAAGAGGGTTTTTTTAGTGCCAGAATGTTACTTGGAACAGTAATTCAGGCTCTTCAGCTCTGCCTTTTCCCTGATGTTTAGAGTCATTAATTGTGACAAAGAGAAGTAATTAACCCGGTTCACTTGAACATTGGGAACAAAGGAACGGCCGTAAACTGGATCAGAGCTGAGCCTGACCAAATGGGTGTTTTCATCTTGGCTGGGGCTAAACGCTGGGAAGGGTGATGCGGGCTCTGCTGTGAACTGGCTAACGCTCCAAAGGAAATGCCAGCCACAGGGACATAACAGGTCGCTTCTCAGATAAAGACTGATGGGAAACTCAGCTGAGCCATTTTTTAATTCTCTAAGTAGCCCTGAGAACCGGGGCCCCAGAGCCAGAGGTTGCTTATAATAGCAGAGAAGATCTCATTACCCACGCTGTCTCCCGTGCACATTCTCTCTCTCCCCCAGATATAGATGTACTGTAGCACACACTCTTGTCTGTCTTGTTCAATTAGGAGAAGGTCATAATGGCTTGCTTTTACTATATTTAGAATATTTAAGTCAGCAGATGTAAATATATAACATAGCAGAAAGGTAGTGATTGCAGAAGGGCATGGTTTATAAATGAACTCCTCAACCCACAAAGTGCCTGTATTTTGGAAAATACACTATTGGTACCCATTTTTTCCCTGGAAGTAATTCTAATAGCAGCTTGGATATATTCACCAGGATGATGCTTCACTTACGTATTTCTGTTTAGAATATGATCTATCCACACAGTATTATGAAGCGTATTTGAAAAGAAATCCACTTAAAAGCAAATTTGAATGATAATTTTTCTTTTGCTATCATTTGGACGTAATGTTTTCAAATTATGCACTTCCCATTTTTGCTTATGAAAGGTGGATTCCTCTCATGTTCAGCATATGGAATTGGTTGCCTGTTCAAATCTTGGTACCTCTTTTACAATTTAGCAACTTTTTCAAGAGTATGTTGCATGATGTGCTGAAAACACTTGAAAATCTGGCCTAAGTTTGGCATTAAAACTTTGAAGAATTGCTGAGACTTTGGGGTGAATAAAAGGAGTGATGAGTTTTTTTTCTGACACATTAATTTTAGATCCTGCGGAGAATATTTGCTAATGTGCCATAACAAGGAACTGCAGCCTTTATTGATGGGCATATTGCAGCTTTTGAATACTTAAATATCAAGCCAATAACTCATCTTTTCTTTCCCAACTGAAGTTTTAGTGGACCATTATGGAAATTGATAGCACCACCTATTGATGCTATTAGAAAACTGCAGCTCATAGTAGCGTTTTTGCATAATATTAAAAAGCAAGAAAAAAAAATAATCTCTGCTATTTTACTGTTGAAGCAGCCAATTGTGCAAATGATCAGATTCAGTTATTCAGGTGACTAATAAGGGTTATCTAGAGATGTTATTTAATACACTTCAGAGAATGATTTTGGCAGCTTTGTTGAGAGAGAGAAGTGTGCTCCTCTGTGCACAGCCCGGGCACTGAGCGACGCATGAGTAGATGGGCCAGCAAGAGCCGGAGGTGGGGAGGCAACAGCAAACGCATTATGGAAATACAGGAAATCTGAATGGTTCATGGAAATGATGTCTTGCAAAAATGACTTTGGAAATACACGCTCCCTCTTGCACAGTAGGTGTGCAAGTGGTGCCAAGCCCCGCTGCGGGGGTGTTGCTGGGGCGGTGCGTGACAGGCGCTTCGGGGCTCAGGACCTGCTGAAATCCATCGGGCTCTGCAGGTGCAGATCAGATTGCAAGACTTGGCACTGGATGTCAGATTTATAGGGCTATTACTTTGAACCTCATTTTTGTGTCCTATCTCTGTTAGCCTTTAGCAGAACTATTTTAGCTGTTTCCCAAACGCCCTTTTCTTGCACAACATGAAAAGACCTGGTAAAAAATAACTCTTAGAAGTTCAACAGTTTTTAACCTTAATCTCATGTAATGCACACGAGTTTAACTCTTTGCTGTCTGCTGCTCTATTCAGGGTGCCACAACCCAAATCTTGGAGACAGAAAAGAGAAATATAACTGCTTCCACCTCATATAGGATGCTCCTAGAACCCTGCCAGTAATCAAAATACTTTGGGTAAAAACTGAGTCTGTGCCCAGAATAGATTTTGTAAGGCCAAATCTGGATCTAATTTAGGTGTTCATTATCTCACAAGATTTACTCCTTTTCACTGCCTCTAACAGGCTCAGTTGAGGGTGGTGGATGGAAGGTAAGTTGGTGCAGGGACTGCCCATGCCCAAGATCTAGGGTAAAATTTTGTGTCCTCTGCTCTGTCCTAACTGTGGTCTTGTGCTCTGAGTTTGGGTTAAGATCCAACTAATTGCTCTGTACCTATTGTTTTCATTCTTAGGGATTGGATCCCTTTTGTGTAGCTGACAATCAGCTTTTTGTTTGCGTTGTTTATGAAATAGGTGGGTTCCTCAGGATACTGATTTGCACCATGTAGTATCCCAAGTTAATAAAAAGTTAGTGAGATAACCATGTTGGTAATCAAGAATAATGCTGCAGTTTGCTTGGCAAAATAAACTTGTCTGTGTCATCTGACAGACCTTTAAATAATCCACATTTATCATTCAGTTGAGATTTATTGCTATGGGTTAATATTTTAATTGCTTTCATGTCTTGTTCTATTATATAAGGTCACAAAGCACCTGTTTTTCTTCAGACTGTTGTGAACAGTGTAGTTCCCTACAACTTCTATGCACAGTATATGACCATCAGGTTGAAATGCAGTTAAAGAATTGCATGAATTAAGTACTTCTAGGGCCTGAGGTACCACAAAGTCACCTTGACAGTGGCATCCTGCTTCAGAAGAGGTTTTGTCTTATCCTCATGGCTGTGCAAAATACCCAAGTACTTCAAAAGAAAAGTTAAGTGAAAAGACCAGGAAAACAAGACCATCCAAAAAAAGCAAGATACCTAAACTAAAGAAGTACAGCATTGGTCTTTTGTCTTTTCTGGTCTTCTCATCTTTCCCTTTTCCAAAGTCAGTTCTAATATAAGATTATTTTAGAACTGATTTTGTAATATTAACTCAGCAACATCTGTCTTTGCCTAACAGAAAGGGTGGCATTATACCCACCAATGTCTTCTTCCCTTTATCTTTCGGTCTAGGGTTTTTTCACTATTATTATTAGACATTGTACAAGTTTGTCATGTGAAGGGCTGGATCATAAACATATCTTGTCATCCGCTGTCTGACAACCCACTCAGATTCCTAAAGAAAAAGAAATATTTTCTCATCCAGTTCTGAAAATGTTCATGAATACAGATAACAAATGCAAATGGCACAGGGGCAGTGGTATTAGGAATTGGAATGCCCATTGTGTATTTTGTACAAATATATTCATTATGCTAGAAATGGATGATGACTGAGAGATGGTCCCTGTAGGTCAGTGGTGGCTACACTTGATGGATAGAGATTATTAAATTTTATTTTAATAACAGGTAGTGACAAAGTGGCTCAGTGCCTAACAATACATATGAGTATCTGCTATGTAAACACACACAAATATATTTGTGTAACAGTCAATAAACTCCTGCTGCTTATCCTAGGGTCCAAGAAGAAGGTGATAAATTATTTCAAGTTTTGGTGAGTCTTTCAAAATGCCTTTCCTCGCAAAATTAAGGCAGCCAGAACATGCCAGTGCAGATCTCTGGGCCAGGCAGGTGGAGTAGACAAATGCAACTCATCAGAGATGTTGTGTCTGGGGGTTCAGCTCTGCCTGGGAGGGCAGTTTCAATTGTACCAAACTCCACTGCCTCAGGGGGACACTCCTGTTGGTCATCAATACTGACTTCTGCTGCCATGTGTCATCAGTGCTGCTGTGACTGAGGATGTGTTGTTGGGGCTGTTTCTGAGGCCAAATCCTGTCAGTGGGACCTACTCTCTGCCCTGGTGCTTTGAGACCATGCAGCCCCCCCACACATCTGGCCAGAGGTGTGCTGCTTACCAGCCTGGCCAAGAGTAGGTGAGGCTGCCTGAAATGCTTGCAAAGAGTAGCTCATTTTCTCAAGTGCAAGAAGCCATAGGTTGCTTGTAGTGAATGGCAAACCTGGGACTGATTTTAAGTAGAGGGAAACAGAATGTAGCACCTGGGAAGGGGGTTAGGGCAAGGAGTGAGACCCCCGTGAAGCCACCCTGGGCTGCACTACCGAGTCAGTGTGTGGGGCTGGGGCACTGCTGCTCACTAGCTCAGGACAAGGGGAGTGGAGGGTCAGTGGAGGAGGAGATGGGATGGGGGGAAGCTTCTGCTATCTCTAAACCTTTCTGCAGTCTCACTTTTCAAAGCCAGCAGAGCAAAAGTGAAGGGCTTGTGTGGGGAGTATTTGAAAGGTACAGAGACATTGTGCTGATTATTTGACAATAAATGTTCTGCAATCATAACTTCTCCCACTCCACTGAACTTTTGGCCCCACAGTGCTCCTTATGACCAAGGTCTGAGCTGCTCGGAGTTTACAGCACTGAGTTTGACTCAGTCTTTGTGCTCTGGCAAACTCCCACTGCCTTCAGTACAAGTTTGATTTAATATAAGGACTAAAATCCTTGGGGCTTGGCCTTAGGAGAGTAGTAAATGCAATCAGCTTCTTTGGTCTGACAGAATGAATAAATAGAGACTCTGGAGCACTCGACATCAGCAGAGATGGCAGAGATTACGAGGGAAGATCTGGATCACATTACTGATTCCCAGTTCACCATAACCACTTGTGAAAGAGACGTGGGCATCTCCCTGGACAGCCCAGTGAAGGGCTACCCCCTGTGCCTTGCAGTGGTTAAAAATCAAACAAAAGGTATCAGTCAGTAGAGTGAAATAACAGTGAGGATATTAGAATGACATTATTATTAAAACTTTTCTTTGTGTTTAGTTCTCATTACTGAGACTCAGAAAGGAAATAGCAGGAATAATAGAGCTTGTACTGGGGTGATGGAAATTTGTGGAGACTTGAAAAGACTCCTGAGTGAAGAGAGAGTGAAAAAATTGGTACTATTTAGTTTAGATTAAGATAAACAAGAAGGGACATGACAGATACAGCAGGTAACAGATGCTATTAAGAGGGTAAATTCAGAATTGCTTTGCCTCTTCTCATGACACCTGAATAAAAAGACAATGAATTAAATGGATAAAATGCACATTTCAGCCTAAAAAAGGAGGTGTTTGAACTCACATTAAGTCTTTTTGCAATGAGGTGCAGTCCAAATCAAGTAGTTGCTGAATCTTGAAAAAGAGTTAAACATTTGCATAATCTCTTCTGAGTTACCTTACATAAAATGTACATGGCTTTAGGGGGAACTAATCTCTTGGACTTTGAGGTCTAAGGAAATTAGTAATCAAGAACCTCTAGGAAGTGATATCTCCTATGTGCATTTAATCTGTGTGGCTGCCATGGGCTTCTTGCATTTCTGCTAAAAACACTGAAGCATTGCTGTTATGGCAATTGTCTTCTAGAAATCTGACTGATTAAGTAAATGGTTTCAATTTTCCATGTTGTAACCCAAATCAGCAACACATGCAATATCTAGGTTTGATCCAGAGATACCAACAGAATTTTGCATTATTCCTGGTAGTTGAGATCAGTGCCTCACCTCTATGCCAGTCATGACCATACTTCACTGCAGGTTATTTTTCTTCCCTAGTATTTTCCATGAGAGTAGCTAATCTCTGAAACTTGTAACTGACTTGGGATTTGCACAAATGCAAATGACAGGCAGGCTGGAAGAAAGAACACTCACCAAGTTGTTGGTTATTTTTAGTACCTTGTGTCTCAGGAATTTATGTGTCCTGGCACTGCCCCTTGGGTGAATTGAAATGAATGGTTTAAGATTTCATGCTCAATTTTGTAATTATTATAGGTTAAGAGTAGGTAGAAGTGATGCTGCTCAGCTAATGAGCAGTAAAGAGTGTAGGGATGGAAATTCACTTTGTGCGACTGTTTCTACACACCTGCACCCTGTCTTACCAGGGCTTTGCATGTGGGTAAAACTTCAACAAATTAAATCAAACAAAGGTGTGAAAGGAAATTTTTCTTCATAATTCCACTTGCGCTAAGTTAGTGCTAATATGCACTGCCTCTTCCTTCATGCAGTATGAAGTAAAGCAGGTCCATAGATCTGATTTTGATCACTTGGGCATTACTGAAGTGACTAGCAAATGCAGCTGGAGAGGTTTCAGTTAAGATGATCTGGCTCTGAGGGATAAAAGAACCAAAATATGAAGGAACAGGTAATTAATTATGTGTAGCCCTGAAAGCTGCATGAAGGAACTCTGGCTGGGTGCTTCCTTGCTTCTTTTCCTTTTGCAGGGAGGAGTCAGGATCATCTGCTAATTCACCTCAGATGCAACTACAAACCTAGGCTAATTTATGGGTAAAGACCTTAAATACTTCCCTCCCCTGCCTTTTATTTATCTTTTTTATAAAATATCTCCATGAAGTTCCTGTCTTATGGCTTGTATTAATGTCTGATGAGCACTTCACTGCCAGAATTGTGGTAAGCACAATCTTATCTTTTCACTTCTTTCGGGTTATATGAGCATGATTTTCCGGGAGACATAATGTGTATTATGTAGTTACATGATAAACATGTTCTTATTTAAGCTACAGGGGAAGAAAAGAGAGCCAGAGAATGAATTCCTGAAAGAAGTTACCAATATAAAGAGAGATTTGTCAGAATTTACTGAAAACGTAATTTATTGTGTCCCAATGCATAAAATGTGGTGATTTTGTTAAAGTTGAGTTGATGAGAAAACAATTATTTGCCTCTGTAATAAGGGTCAGGATTGGTTGCCTCCCTGCGCTTGTAGGTGTGCTAGAGCTATGGGTAAGCTGGTAGTGGTCTGGTCCTGTGGAGCAGGAGGGCTTTTGGTGCCACTATGATTCAAACTTGGCTTGGCTTTCCCCAGAATTTTTGCTTAACAGATGATAGACCTTTATGTTCTCCAGCTCCAGTCTCCCGAGTGAAAAACAAAACCCACAGCAACCCATCAGGTTTTTCAAGTGGATCTTCCCTTGTTTCTGCACAAGGTTCTCTATGTGAAAATGTCACTGCTTTGTGTGCCATAGCTGAAGGGTCTTTAGGGCTCCACCATGTTGCTCAGGACTGACCAAAAGAATTCAGCTGGGGTTATGCTCCAGAGAATTTGTCAAAACAGCCCCAAAGCAATTACTTTGTTTCTCTTAAGCATTTATTACATCCAGTTGGGACCAAGGCCTCAGAAGGCTTTCAGACAGGGACCAGATTTGGAAACAGCTTGATGCTGCCTTCTTTGCAAGCTGATTTTGTGTTTGAAGCAGGGACCAGCTGAAAACTGGGTCCTACAACACACAGTCTTTATTACTGGTGCTCTGTGTCTTTACTGAATTGGGAATGTGAGGGCAGAAATACAGGTGATCAATGAACGCTGGGCTTTTCTCTGTAAAGATATTTCAGCAGAGTGGCAAAAGGCTTGAGGTTGTCTGTCTGAAGTCACACCTGCAATACTGCCTGAAATCCTGGAAAATGCATCGTTATGAAAATATCGACGAACTGTTGAGAAGGTGAGAGAAGCAACAAAGCAATCAGGGCAGAAGGGACCAAATGATGAGGAAAGATTTAAAAAAAGCTAAATGCCATATCCGTGACTTTGCTAGAAGGTGATTGATGGGAAACACAAGTAAGTTTGAAGAAAGCCTGAACTCAAAAAAAAAAAAAAAAAAAAAGAGAGAGAGAAAATAGTTAGGATGGTTCAAGCAGGTATAACTGAGAGTGATGGGATGAAACTAAGCAAGAGAAAATTTAAGCTGAATCTTAGGAAAAAATCATTACTGAAATATATTAGACTGCTGACTGATTGTCTGTGGGGAGCAGTGTAAGCTGCTGCCTGGAGACTGTTTAGCCCGGGCAAAAGGATTGCAGGTACGCAGCTGGGGAAGCTCTGCAAGCAGGAGACTGAAGCAGACACCTTTGTTGCTAGTTTTACTGTTTCATGTGTATCATTTACAGGCATAATTTGCTTAAACCTAGAGCATCAAAGTGGCTTTGACCACTCAGCCCTGCTGAAATTGGTGAGGGTGAGATGTGTAAACGTCTAACAGAGGTTTGATCTGAGGCATTTGACCCAAATTAGGAGTGAAGACAAGAACAGCAACATGTCTTATACGTAGTGCACCACCACTACCAGCCTGGCATGGGCTGTGAGAGGCCTGTGTGGGATGTGGGACATGCTGGGCTGGGCTGGGCTGTGGTGCCTGGGCAGCCCATGCCAGTGGGGCTGACTCCCTCCTCAACCTCTCCCACCCACCGGTGCAGCGCCCTGGGGATGCGTGCCTTTTGCTTTGGACACAAGGAAGTTTTCCAGGAAACAGCCACTGGTTTTTGAGCCAGGCAGAAGGAAAGCCTTCCTCTTCACGTGCAAGGTGGCAATGTCCTCTTTTATGGAAGATCTGTTTCTGTTGTTCTGCTCTTGGTATCATAAACAGAAGAAAATCTTGCTTGTGGATCCCAGTAAGCGAGAAGGAGTGACAAGGCTGTAGACTTCCCAGCTTGTCAAGATTGTCAGGAAATGGACTTTTTAGGGCCATCTCAAGAATTAGTGTTGCAAAATTAATAGATGCCTTAAATTCTTTGTGGTTTTTGAAATAGCTGGCAGCTTGGTGGTGGTCTGAGAACTTGTGGGATAAGCAAGTACTTGAGTATGAATACGAAGTCACCAGAATGTGGGTGGCCAGGTGTCCTTCTGGTGATGAAATTGTGTATTTCTTTGTCATATGTGGCTTCTGCAGAACTCAGTTTATATTTGTGAGGGAGAAAGACAGAAAATAAGCCTTGAAGGAAACAAGCTGGATAATTTACCTCTTCTCTCTATTAGCAGTTTTGTTCCATAGTGCTTCTTAGTGTTTTTGGAGTTTTGGTTCTATTTTATAATCATTTGAACTAGTTTTGTGGTGTTTTTTTTTCCTCCATTGCTGCCCTTTGCCTTTTATTCTATATATTCACTACTCTCTATCTAAAGAAATTCTGCCTAAATTCCTTGAGGGTCTGACCCTTCCCTTAGCTTTAGTTTATGCTCCTTTGTTCTTGTGTTTGACATAAGCTCAAACAGCCTTGTAAAATCTCATTTCTTTTCCCTTCAGGATTGTGTATTCCTCTATGAAATATTTTCCCCACCCTCCTGTACCCTGGCTCTTCCTAGAAAAGTGCTTCTATTTTAGTAACTGGTTTGTGCAATTAATGTTTGGAGTTCTGGATTCTTTGTCACTTTCTCCATTACTGTCTCCATTACATGCTATTGTTATACACTGAGTTTTAGTTATAAAGTAGGCTTTCCTAATTTTTTAGGTAGCCAGCATTCCCTCTTATTTTCTTTACATTCTTCTAATTTTCTCTTCAGCAGTTCAATACAGACTGCAACAAACTGTAGGCTGTTTGCATCACATTCCCTTTTCAGAAGAGTGTGTTCTGATCTGTGTGTTTTGCTGCTCACAATGGAAGACGTAGCTTCTCTTCCCGAAAGCTCAAATTGTGTGCTTAATTCATTAAAATTATCTTATATAAAATCCCGAGTTACAAAAGCCAGAAGCAGAAATGGGAAATGCACTTTTGTAATGTCTATTTGACTTTATGTTCCTTTTTTGTCAAGAACTATAATTTTGAGCCACTACATTAGATTAATACTGCAAACTACCCTAGTGTCTATAATATAATAAAAATTATTTTAAAACCAGGTCTTTATCGTAAATAGTGCTAAGTTGACACACTGCTGAATCCACATAAACACATTGCTGCAGATAGCTTAAAATGAAGAGAAATCTGGCAAGAAGAAAGCTGATTTAAAAAGGGAATGAAAATTCAGAGTGAAATGTGTTTGCTAGTCATACTGGGGAGCTGAAGATTTCTGTAATGTGTCTCAAACAGCTCATGCTGCCTTTTAGAACACAAATTTCCAGTTTCTTTTCCCTGGAGTGTCCTATTAGCTTCAGTCTTCCATTAACTTCCTTGGTAACTTCTTAAAAGAACTCTCTAGAGATGAGCACATCTCTGGAGAACTGAGTATCAGGTGATGAAAAGGAACAAATGAGTGATTTTACTAGGAGGCAATTTTGCTGTTTGTCTTTTTTATTTTGACTTCAACTGGGGAATAGAAAAATCTGCTAGCTTATATTTTATGAAATACAGAATAAGTATTCATCTGAACTCTTCATGATTAGTTTACATCTGCACTGGCCAGGCACTGAAGGAAACAAAACAGAAGCTCTATCAACTTTAATGTTTGTAATGAGATCCTTTATTCTGCAATTCTGATTGAAGTTTACATGCTTCCTGGGGTTTGAGCTGTCTACAAAAGTTTCTCAAGATGAGATGAAATTTATAAAAATTCAACACAGACTTTTTCTCCTGACAAGGGTATTTCCATGATTAAGCTGTACAGTTAATGTACACCTCACCTTAAATTACTCCTTCCCTCTATCCAAAGGAAGTACAACTGGAGACCGAGCAAAAACATTTCATCTTTTTAAGCACTATTATCCCAGATACTTGCACAGCATTTTCTAGCAAACATTGTACCAACTTTCTGATTCCTACAATGTTTAGTAATGAGTGAAAAAAAAAATAGATTTTTTTTTTTGTTATTGTCTAAAATGTCTCAGCTTTTTGTATCTCAAGTGAGTTTATGGGTTCCAGGGTTCCTGCTGTCACTGCTGAAACATACTTTTCTGAAAAGATAATGATGCTTCAGGACAGCTTTGAGCCAACTCTGTGGTAGTTCCCTTAGTGCATTTCAGAGCTCTCCCATAGCAAAGGCACATCCTCTGTTTCAGGAGCAAAAATAGGTATCTAGTCCTTGTGGTTTGTGTGGGGAGCCTTTGTCCTCCAGATAACTGGTGGGGCTTGGTTCATTCTGTTGCTTGAGGGCTGGGTCTCTCCCTGTGGCTTCTCACACAGAGCAAGCTCTGGTGCAGCTTCTACCTGACAAGCCAACCACCTGGCCCTCTGCAGCAGATGACCCCCTGTGTTTCCATCCACCAAACACAGCAACATGGTCTCCATGATGCTCCTGCTCAACCCCTTCTCCACCAGTAGCTGCTGTTCAGGTTTTGGTGGCATGCTCCAAAACACATGCACATGTGTATATATATATATACACACATTCACATTTTTGTATTTATTTTTAATTTCCTCTAAAAGATAATTACACTACTACTAGCAGAAGGGAGCTGGCTTTTGTAGGAGTCCTCAGGACCTGTGGGTGCAGAGGTGTTATGTGTCAGGCTGGGATTGGGACTTGGCTGGGGAAATTTCTCAGCAGTGGCTCTAGATTTGGGTGAGATCCCAGGAGATCCTAGCCAAGGCCCCTTGTGCTCTCCACATCCCAAGTGAAAACAAATGGAGCCAGATGGCCAAATATTGTTAAAGTTGTTTTGTTTTCAGGCTTTTTTTTTAATGGTATGCTGGCTTGCTGTGAGGGTATGTCGGGGTGCTGGACAGCATAGGGCCTGCCAAAAAAAGCAGTGCAGTAGAGTGAACCAAACCTAGCACAGACTGTGTTCATACCCTCTATCAGGGAAGTTGTCTCTTCTTTACCTGGCTTGTTTTACATCAAATGACAAGAGAAAATAAGCATAAAATGATTAAAGATTTCCTCTAGTAAAGAATTTTCAAACTAATTGTTTCCCAAAATGCTGAGTTGGGAATAGTGGTGGTCTTATTCTGGTCTTAAATGGATGCTCTCCTCCATTTCCCTCATAAAATTCAACATAAGAAAACCAGATCCAAGCAGACTTTAAAATTACAAAGGATAAAAGGAAGACTCATAGCATTTACAGCTAAGTGTAAGGTGTTATATTTCATATAAGGCCATTTTAATAAACACAGAACTTTTCCTCCTTATTCTACTTTTCAGATACATATTTTTAAAGAGAATACTTGAAAAAAAGTGTGGGTTTTTTGTTTTGTTTTGTTTTTTGGTAGCTGACCAAAATAGAGACAAAAAGTAGTCTGATACTCAGTAGAAACTGTTGGATTTAGGAAGAAAAGATAAAGTCGTCCTGCCTCCAAATTAAAAAGAAAAATAATTTTCTATATGTAAGCTATCCACGGGAGACAAGGATATCACTCTTTACAAAGATCTGGGAGATCGTTGCTATCATTGTGTAATTTTTCAGGAAAGAACTTGTTAATTCTTTTTCACTCCACGTACGCAAATCAGAAACATACTATCTAGGCTCAAACTGTGGAAAATTTTCCATAAAGGTAGTTGCAGGACTGACATGAACAAGACTGAGTGGCTTTTGCTTTGCTGTTTGAAAATCGTCCAGTACATAAAGATTTCCAACATAGCTGGACTCACCATTATGAGAGTACATTACCAGATCATGCTGGACAACTACAGAAAATATCCTCCTCTTGATGGGGTGGCAAATCTCTCCTTTCTGCATGGTACAAAAACTGCTTTTGGTTTTATTGTTTAATGAAGGCAAAATTTAGCCGTGGAGTAAGGAGATAAAATGACAATAGGGGCTGCTGTTAAAGCAGTACAGGAAAGACAGACTTAGGACGTTTCCAACATCCTCCAGCCTTTTTGAGTACTTAAAAGACAACAGATGCAAATATGATTGCTTTCACACAGGGCTTTGGTTTTGTATTGCAGCTGGAAACTGTGTTTTTATAATGTATACACCATATTAGAGCCCTTTGTGTTCCACAATAATAATTTTGGTCTTTATCACCATCCAGATATCGCATATTCTGGGTGCTTAGCTGAGCTCTTGCAATAGTTTAACTTTTATTATTGACAATCAGAAAAAAAAATCTTGGCATTGTGCAGGAGCTGATCTTAGTCTTGTGGTTTATTTGGCAATATTCAAGTTGTTGTACAGCTCTACAGATATTCTGGATAGTTTACAGACAAATATAAACCCAGTCTCTGCCCCAGGGAATTTACACTCAAAATGCAAAGTAGCACAGGAGTAGAGGAGAAAGCAGAAGATATTTGGGAGAAGGACTGGGTGTAAATCATCAACTTATGGAGCAACATCAGGGTCAGCATTGTGAATACCGGAGCCACTGGAAAAGCCACTCTTTTTGTAGATAGTGCTCTTCTTTTCTTATTAAATATTCACTTTTGCAGGGACATTAATGTGTATCCGCTATGAGACCATGTAGGTAGCAGTTGCTAGAGGTCTAAAGTTGCAGGTCAGTGCACTAATCACGGCGCTGCAGCAGCCAGACCTCCGCGGGCACCCAGCGCCAGGCAGCAGCCTTGCCTGGAGCATCTGCCACCACGTTGCTCCTGAGCAGGATCACTCCTTTTAGGATGTGATGTCAAATCTTCCAGCCGACACTACAGAATAGTTTTCTCTTTGTCACTGAACTATTTTAAGGACACAGTCTGGCCCTGCAGGGCTGTAGTCTTGTTTGTTCTTCACAGAAACTACCTGGCTCACTGAAAGCCTTGGAGAGTATCTCCCCCTTGTTCTCATAGCAGGTATGCACCTTGTAATCTCCCCATACTAATTGCTGAGAAAATGTGCTTGGTAGTCCTTCATCGGCAGAATCCCAATTGCCAAGGTAATTAATAGTGTTACAGACTTCAAGGCCATAATGCTCATCAGTTATTAATTAGCAATTCATTTTGCTGAATAAATAATACTTATGATTGATGATGAAACTTGTAATTGGGCACTAGTAGTGTTCCTCAAGGGAACAGCTTCTCTGCAAGTATTAACTATGACAGTAACAGCTCAGAAACACAAGATCATTTAAGAAAATCTACTCTAAACAGCTGTGACACAACGAAGGCATTTACATTCAGTGTTGGCAAAGTAGAGCTTAAACATTGGAGCCTTGCCTATGGCAACAAAGCGCTACTATTTTTTGTCTGTTTTGCTGTATTTTGTTTCTCTTTAAGCGTTGCCTCCTTAAAAGGAAGTGTCCTGTGTAATTGTATTGCATGCATGAGGTTGTCTTTATGAGTTTCACATGCAGTCTTCACAAATCTAGAAGACAGTGTAATAAAGGAAAAACTTTCCTAAGTACAATAACCAATTCAAAAGGCATTTGCTCAGATTAAAACTATTTCAGAATAATAGACTGTGGAAAACTATTTTTTTTAGTTGGCACTACCTTTTGGCATAAATAAAAATGAGCTTAGCCCTCCACCCCCAGAACAGAAAGAGAAGCTGGTAAATACAGCAAATAAGCTGTTAGTTTTAACTGGGTAGTCAACAAAGGCAAGTATGGGAGGTCAGCTGCTGACCAGATGCTGCCTTCAATTAATATTCCAACCCTAAAAGACATTTATCGTTTAGTTTAGAAGGCAGAGCAGCTGAGTCATAAAAGCAGCCCACAAAAGATATTTTAAAGCATTTGTAATGGCTAAATTGCTTGAAATAAATTAGCCCTGAAAATAAACATATTTTGTACAGTCTATGTAAACCAAATTTCTTCTCCCTGTAAATTGCTTGGACTAAGTGGGAGTTTGTGTTTGTGACAGGAGTATACATTCACTTCATTACTACATGGGGCTTACTTTCTTTTTTTTTCCCTTGGAAAAGGGTTGAAAAAAACTATAAGACACCCTTGCCAACTAAATGAGTCCTGCACCCTTTTACGGGAGGAGAAAGCTGCAGAAGAACAAGTTAAAAAGAAACGCGGAGACTGTGTTGTAATGCTAACAGGCAATTAACAAACTCATGGGTGTTAATTATCTTCATACTGTATCATGTTCAATTAGCTCAGCCCCTGCAACAAAGGCAACCATGAGCAATTGCTTTGATAGGCGTACAGGACTCCATTTGTAGTTAATCGGTTTAAGCCCTGCAGTTGCTAGGCTACCCCAGTCTCCAGAGGTAAAAAGCTGCACAGATGCACTATGTTTAAATGACTACAGAGAACTGTTTAAACTCAAACCATGTATAACTCTTTATTGATTTTTCACAGAAGATCTCAGCTCTGATGATAAGGTTTTGATATATTTTCCTTCTACAGCCAGTTCCTTGGAGTATTGCAGAAAAAAAAATCTGTCAATATGCTTCTATTATGATCTCTTGATCTGTGGCTATAAAACCCTTTAGCCACAGCCCTTATTATAAAATAATGGAAGAAGCAATATTTGTTTTTTCTTTTTTTTTTATCCACCCACTCTGTAATAAATGGAGATTTTTTTTTTTTCCCAGTGCCTCTAGAACTAAATTACAATATGCTCCTCCTATATTTCTGTGTTAGAATAATACAGAAGAATTTCTAGCATTGGAAAGGATCAGCTGCAGCATCATGAACTTTAACAATAACTACCAACTGATGGGCAGTTCACATCAATAAGACCATCACTAGCCTCCCTCACCTGTCACCAGGCAGGGAATGAGCAATAACCACCCCCTGCAGATGCACTGCTTAGCACTTTCTGCCCGATTAGCAATTTATAATGGTGATCAAGAAACAGTCAGTGGCAAATCAAGACAACTGTCTGGCTGCCTGTTTAATTGGCCTTGTTTGCTTTTTGATAAATGGCTCGTGACTGCTCTAGGCCTCTGTATTTTGACTTTTAATAGGCCACTGTGATTAGACTACCAACAGATACTAGGTCAAAACTGAGGGAAGGTGCAAAAAATGTTAATTAATATCAATAATAGGCAATTATTAGTTAGACAGAAGGACCTACTAGCTGCTTGCTCTAATGACTCAGAGCTAACTTGAAGGGAAACAGTGCCAAATTAGCATAACTGTATGCAGGCTGCATGGTGGGTCCTAGCAAACATCTGTTATGTGAGTAATTCAAATAGGATTCTTCCTTTTTGCATGATACTCAGAAAATCATCAATTTTTTTTTGTAATTTCCAAACACTGATGACACCCTAGTGGTTACTGATCTGGCAGTTGAGCTTTATGTTGGTCCTTTGTATCAAGAGCTGAACTGTAAAAGTTAATTTGAGTGTGACTTTCAAGATTTTTAAGTTAGTAAACCATGTATAAAGGCCCCAAATGTTAGAGTAACATAAGCTGAGAAATCTTGGTACTCCAAGTGTTACTCCCACTACAAATAACTTCTATCCCCCTTTGTCTCTTTTAGGAAAACAAACAAGCAAACAATGGGCACTGAAATATGTATGTGCTTACTATTGCTGACCCTCTGAATATAAACATGATGCAATATGATATGACAGTCAAAATTATTACACACAGGGGTGAGACAAAGAAGTAAAGGACCTTCTCTGCCATACTAATGGGTCTACCTGTTTCTGGTGGTTTTCAGGATATGGGAAATGTCGCCTTCACTGCAAAAGTGAAGTAGGCAAAGCACACAAGCAAAGTTGAAGCACTTCTTGTAAGAAGCATTTAAAATCAACTTTATATGGAAGGGTAGATAAAGTTTATAAAGAAGGCCCTAGATTTTAGGTGACAATTCTTAAATGCTTAAAACTTCAAGAGACTTGAATTCTTCTGATGGGAGATGTTAGAGGAGACTTGTTCAAAGTGCAGTACCTGTAAGTAATTCTATCCAACAATTGGTATAAATTTTTTTTTTTTTTTTCTCACAGAAATGGTCAGAAATCCTTTTTAGTAGGATATATGCTCTGTGGTACTGTTCTGCTCATGCTTCTCCCTCCCTTCTGCCCAGGCATCTGCATGTGTATGATTAGGAAAGGAGTTAGTGAGAGTCAAGCTCTGATATAGTTTTAATCTGGGTATTTTTAAGGCAACTGTAGTTCCCACTAGTATTGATGTGACATTGATGGGAATTCTATCATGACTGAAGAAAACATATTGATGCAAAGTTGTGGCCTCATTATCAAGCCCAGCAGAAACATCTGTGACTGCTGGCTCAGGAAAGTGCTGCGAGTCTCTGTAGAGGCTTGTCCTGATGGAGGTGGAAAAAAAATTATCTCATTAAGGGCCACATAATTTCATAGATAAATAAAATTACATACATATATATGTATGTATAATTACATCGTCATTCTGCATCTATATCTAGATATAATTCCTGTCCCAGGGGTAATATCATCAGGTGTCACTGTCTCCGTTTTGCCTGGTCAGTGAGGTACGTGCTACCAAGATCAGGTTGATGGACTGTCTAATTTGAACATGGTCTGGCTCTTGGAAACTGTACCACTGAATTTCTGCTGATATGATCTGATATATATTATAACTGTTTGGAGCAAGCAATGTTTGGGCAGAGCTTTCTTTTAGTATTTCAAAATTATTATATGACCTATATTCTAAAGGTAGGGGAAGAGGCAGACTCTCAGTAGCTGAGAGCTCAGTTTTGGTGACAAGATGAGAGGTATGTTGTCTCAGATGTCTTAAAAACGATATTTGAGAAAGAGAACATGCTCCTGGCACATCTTCTTTTGTAGGATTCAGGTGTCTGACTGCTGAGAACCTGCAGTGCTGATTGACAGAGGAGAGGAAGAAGTGTTTTGTGCTTAGCAATGCTTTACTTGTCAAGGGAAATTGTGCTGCAAGCTGAACCCCTCTATTCAGCAAGAGGGAAACGTAGAGAGCATGAAAGACTTGGGAGAAGACAGGTCACTCCTTGCCAGGTTGGACAAACAGCTGTGCACTACACTGTGTGAGATGTGATTCAGATGAGGGCAGATGGTTCATGGGAAAACAGCAGATGTAGGTGTGAAAGGGAAGGGAATTTTGGGTGGGATGTGTCTGATGCCACCTTCCAGCTTCTGCCCTGCTCCCCTGTCCCTCCCCAGACAACTTGAGTGTGTCTTGTGGAAACTACTCATCGCTTTCAACAAATCCAAGTGTCAGGGAGCATAAATGTTTGTTTTTCTCATTTTCCCCCTCTGACTAGTCTGCTGTTAGCACCTCCGTTTTGAGGGTGCCACAGACCTGTTTTGTCTTGCAGCTTGGCAGGTGGTGCCATGTTGGAAGTGTCTTGGCTTCTGCTCAGCAGCCTGATGCTGGGCACTCATGAGTCTGCAAGAGCTCACCCAGCCTAAAAGGGAGTCATAGGAGTCACAGTCAAAAATCACCTCCAGTTGTTATGACAAATTTTCAATATTCCCTTGTTTATTTGCAGGAAATAATATATAGGAGCCCCAGAGAAGATTGTGGCATAATACTATGATGAAAATATGTGTTCCAAAGAGTTTGAAAGCTAACCAAACAGTTTCTACTTTGTTGCTGGAAGCAGAAGCAGGGAGAGGCAGTGACTAAGGCAGGCTTGGTTCAGTTTCTAGCTCCTGAGCTTCAGCCCCAAGTGTTAGCTCCTAAATTGCTCTGCTTAACACATTAAAATCTTCCTATAGTATTGAAAGATATTTCAGCAATTTTTAATGAGCACACATATCACTTATATTGGTTTTCTACTATAACTAAGATGCATAGACTTTAAAAAATATTTATAGCAAATTGAGAATGAAAGCTGTGACTTTAAACAATTACCTCCACACTGAGGATCACCTTAGTTTTCTATTTTACATTAAGAAGTGTGGATGATAAGAAAACATATCAGCTAAAATTCCAGGCAGTAACAGCCACATTTTACCTCTGAAGGAATCTCTTTTACTGCTGCTTTGTTCACTCAAGCTTCACTTATGCTTAAAGAGAAGTATGTTGTATTTCTAACTTTTGTAGCCAAAATGTTCTATGATGCTTATCAGATTAGAGTTGATACAAAATAGAATCATTGTGGACTGACCAGGAAAAATTATCATTTACAGGCTTTAGAAGAGTTTGGTTTTGTGACAGAAGTCTCTCTGTTCCATAAATAAAAAGGTTAATAGACAAAGATACAAGGCCTACTGTGGAGAATCAACCTGGTTCATATAATTTGTGATTTCTTTTAGCTGTAACAGTCATATTATTACAAATATTGCTGTTAAAACACAAAATCAGCTGAATTGATTAAGTTTCTGCTGTGTTGGACTAGGTTCCTCTGTCAGTTATATGTTTTTAATATTAGCTGAAAAAGAAAAATAATTCCATTATCTACAACTGAATTTTAAATATTTTTTTCTTTTCATGGAATATTTGAATACATCAGATGACATGAGGTAAAAGATTAAAAAAATCTAAAAACTCTAAACTTCTATTCATTTAGACAGGATTTTCCTGGAAAGTAATTTGCTTTAACACAGGAGTTTTGAAATCTCAGGGGCATCTAACTTTAGTTGAGTTATTGTCTGTTTTCTCTCTCTTAAGCATTCTTGATATCTAGAGATTTAAACAGTAGTCTGGAGGAAGAAAACAAAAAAACCCAACAACCCTAATAACCCTGTCCTGTAGTTTAGGTACCCTGATTGACCTTTGTTTTCTCATTTATTTTGCATAAATTATTTCACTAGCCTCATCAGGGAAA
>NW_009952974.1:13419620-13428104 GCF_000747805.2 Chaetura pelagica | reverse complement strand
CCAGGTTTATACAGCATGGAAACATTGCACAGAGAATCATGCACAATGCAACAGGTTTTTTGTATGTAAGGACTATTGTTTGAAGAGCTGCAGGAGGCTTTAACTTCAGCAGAAGAATTTGACCCAGCTGCTAGGTGTACTTTTTTTGTTTTCCACTTCCCTTGAATTTTTTGAGTTGCTTCCATGAATAGAAGTGAGTTGTGCTAGCACAGAGAAGTCTCTTTTGGTCTTCAGGACAACTAAAAGCTGAACTACCTTGTACTGAGCCTTGCACTGCAAGATGATGTCTCTGTGCTGAGGGTCTCCTTGTTCTTCCTTGAAATCAATTCTGGGATGCACTGGAAGGACATGCTCCCTTCACCAGACATTGCTCCTAGAAGTTACTTTTTAGACAGTAAGTAGTCAAGAATGTATATATTAATTTTTTTTGGAAGAGTTTTATCCTCACAGTCTTCAGTCTTCTCTCCCACCTCATAAAAATGCACTGGTAACATGGTTTTGAAAATCCTAGGAAATTAGCATCTCCTTTGAAAAAGGAGAATTTTTTTCTATTGCGGAACAGGAAAGATTCTGAATTTTGGAAAGGCTTTCAAGATGAGAAAGGTGTTTACAGACAGCTCTACTAAATGTCCTGCAAATGGAGGACTATATTATGTAGGTCAGATTCCCATCTTCTTATGAACCCTAAATTATTTGCCATTATGAAACTCATGACATTGAATTTGTAGGATAGGTGGATGCTGTTTGAAATCATTTTAGCCCTGACAAAAATATTTTATTCCAATTGATTACAACAAATCAACAGAACAAGCTCTGAAAGAACAGCTCTAGTCAGAAGGTGGCCACTGGGGAGATAAGAATGCTTTTTCCCCTGAACTATTTCCATATTAAATATGTTTTTGTTGTATAGTGTAGTCCAATAACAACAACAACAAAAATACAGTACACTGTGGTTGTTCCCTTTAAGATTTATGTTCTTACACCATGGAGCAAAATGGTTTGCAAAGACCATCCAACCTCAGGCTACCATAGAAACTGCATGTGACATTGGAGGATAATGACCACCTGTATTGTATGACTTCCCCATGTTAAAAGTCGGTTTGAAAGTTTTGCTTTAGTTTTTATAAAACACAATGTCTTAATGAAATTAAGCCCTGTTTTATTGTTGCTTGTTTTTTTGTTTGTGTTTTGTTTTTGGTGAGGGACATATGGAGCAGCTAAAATCCAACGGCTTTATTTCTGAAAGCTTGTACTCTTTGCACTCAAGTTTTGCTCCATGCATGACTTTCAAAGTCAAAGGTCCCTTTTGGAAAGCTGTAAGCCCCAGAAAGCTGGCTGTGTGTATTCCAGATTTGCAAAAAGGAATGCAAATTGGGTTTTGTCTTGTTTTGTTTTTTTGAGCAATATCAGAAAAGCCCTTTATCTTTGCAAAATAATATTTCATGGATTTTTCCATGGTCTCTTGAATGTGTTCTTAACTATTACATACACAAAATGAGGAAGTGTATTTGTTCATGTGTATATTTAACACTATTATTAAAATACATGTCAAATTAGTTGTTTATGGATTTAATTTTTAAGGGATATGACTTTAGAAGATTTCCATTTTATTAGCTTTTATTTTAAATCAATAGAGAATACTTTATCACAAGCTGTCATTTCAGAGCACTGAGTTAAGATTTTGGCAAAAGATGTCTCAGTCTTCCCTGTTTTAACAGCCTGTTCACTGGCAGCCTGTTCCCCTGTCTCCCTGAGAAGACAATGGTATGGGTCTAGGTGATTATTTTTTGCACAAATTGTTTTTGGTAAGACAAGTGATTAAAAAAAAATAATCCCAGAGATGTGTAGTATTGTGTTTTGTATCTCAGACCCCAAGTTCTAGAGTCTTAGAACAAAAGAATCTAGGAAAAATAGTTTTAATTTCCTAGACCCGTGTCAACCAGTTCTGCTTGTACTTTGCTTTGTGTTTAGCAGGTTTAGTATGTCAGACTTTTCAGGGCAGAGATTCTGCTGCTCTTTTTGTGCTGTGCTGATGAAAATACATCTTTCCTTCTATGCTTACCAGATTGTTAAACATCACTGTCCTGACTGTTAAGTATTAGAAATTTCCAAATGAAAGTGGTGCTAAGGAGTTATAGACTCTGGTATATTAGGAGTACAGTTTTTATTATAAAACCTGAACCCACCCGCTGTGTCATAAGATAAAATTAGAGCACGGTCCTGGCTGTTAGGATTAGGGATGGATTGAAGTAAAGCCTTCTAAATTCAGGACAAACAAAGATGGATCTCTGCCTTTCTAATTTTTTTTTTTTCATATTAAAGGTATCTGGAGACTTAATCTTGAAATTCAATTCAAATATCTCTCAAGGCATAAGGGGTTTTTGACAAAATTATCTTGATCTCAAATAGAATTTTCCAACCCCTCAAATTTATAATTTGAAGTGCATTGCTCTTTTTCATGTGTGTTAGCTAATCTGTACATTTTGATACAGATAAACTCCCAAATAGAAAATGATCAGGAGAATGTTCTCTATGTGAAGCAATGGTCTCAGAACTTTGTACTGGAATTTATAGATACATGCTGCAAAGAAAGCACTGACTTTTATGTGCTATTACTATGAAAAAACTGTCCAGTAAATATATATAAAAAAACCAAAAACGAAACCAAGTGAGAAGAAGAAAATGAATGATCTAGGAAATGTTTGGAACTAAGTAGCCTACTATAGGTTTTTTTCCTCCCCAGTGTGTTGCCCTTGTATGACAATTATATAATCTTTATGTATCTTATGAATTAATACATTAATAATTAAAACAAAACTATAGAAACAAAATTAGTATTCCTGATTCTTGGGGATTTGTTTTTGACTGAATTAACACAAAAAAACCATCCTTTAGGGGGGGGAGAACTGCTGGGATCACACAGATGCCCTCAGACTGGGCTGTGTGCTGCAGACTCAGATGCACATGATGCGTTTGGGAGGAAAGTAAAAATTCTGCTCTCATCTAAGCCCAAATCCTGTAAGACTCATTCAAAACGAAATCCTTCAAGTGTATCCATTTAATCTGTGAGACCAGATACAAGACTAATTTGAATGTACTGCTAATCTATAGATCTCCAGACACTGGAGTTTCCCGTAGGGGCTGCCTGAGATGCCGCCTGACATAGAGAAGCTCACACAGCTCATTGTGTGAGGAGACTTGAGCATCCACACCCTGCATTTCTGCCTTGCCCAGAGGCTCAAAACTGCTTTACATTTATTTTAGGCTCAGAGCACACAGCAGGAGTGCCTGGACATACCTTCAGCTTTTATCTTTGGACTGCCTGTGAGCAAAGAGAGCAGAAAGAAAGCCACCCTGGTGTCCTGGTATAGCAGGTCTCTTCTGTTAGCTAGTGATCAAAATTATTGCTGCCAGAGTAAAAGACCAGTTATTCAACTTTCTGAAAATTTTCATCTTATCAACCAAAACCTCAGACTTCCTCAAGTAAATCTATAGCTAATTTGGAATTAAGACTTGGAGGGAAGCAGAACAACCTCTTCCTGAATGTGCAGTTTGTTGGAATCAGGCTTAGAAGAGGGGATGCATGTTTGTATTGCCTGACACCACTTATATAAAAACCCAAACCACCAAGAAAGTGAAATTATACTCCTTTCTGGTAAAAAAATACTCTGCTCTTGGCCAGCCCAAAACAGTATTCTTCCCCTATCATTTTCATATCTTTTGTTTGTGTTTTTACAGTCTTGTAAAAATTCTACTCCATTTTTGAAACCGAATGCTCACTCTGTGTTTTAATGAAGTGTTTTTCTGGATGAAGTTCAGATGAAGGATGCAAGCAAATGCAGCCCCTTTGCCCAGCAGCTGGGTGAAGACTGCAGGTCTTCAAGACAAAATGGAATAAAATGACAAATTATAATTGTGCCACCTTAGGAAAAAAAAAAAAAAAGAGCTACTGGCAGTTTGCTTTGGTCTTATCCTTTAGTATTTTACTTATAAAATCTATGCTCAAAACAAAAGAAGTAATTTCTCCCTGAACACAGAGGGCCCCAGACTTGATGCTGAAGGGCAGCAAGGGCACCTCATAGTCTAGCCACTGTGCAGCTGATCTCCAGGACCTGCATGACACAAGAACAGATATAATGGACTTTGCTCTTAGGCAACTCATCTTTTGAGACTGTCTAGAGTGAAAGGCTTTTCACTAAGGAAAAGTACCTCCAAAATGTTCTATGGACCTGATGGTCTGTTCAGATAGTTATAAATATATTCTTTCCTTGCTCTGGGTTAGGAATCTTTGGCTTCCCAGACTTTCAGATTGGAATGAGATAATAATTTAGAGTTTACCACCTTCTTCTTTTGTACCTCATCACCCTTTTCCATGGTAAGTCATCTCTGTACTAAATAAAAATGAACTATATGTTAAGTATATAGTAAAACTTGCTGGTACAACCATAATTTGTGCATCCAGTCACAGACTGTGTTATAAATAATTGTTCTTTACTAGACTCTATTTTCAGCAGTCAGGCTGTAGCTGTATCTTTCCTCAGGAATTGTTCACCACATTAAAAATTACCACATGGTTAACTAATGTTCTGTTTAGCATTTTTGCAAAGAATAATTGACATAGATGCACAATCAATGCTGTCTATACTATCTTAAATTTAGCTGCTTCAGCTCTCATTAATGCAAAAAATTGCATGAAATGCTATATTCTGATGGTAAAAAGTTTAATAAATGAAGCACAATTCTGCTTTTCTGTCTTTTTATGTTATGCAAAATAGGTGAGGATTTGTTCTTTAGGATAGTGAGGTGTTTTTTGAGGGGGGAGGTTCTGTTACAGAAAGCTTTGAACAGGCCAAATACCTGACCAAATTTTCACGAACCTCCCAGTATTTCTTTTTATTTAATATCACTTGGTTGTGAAATTTGAATTATACTCCTAGGCTTCAATGGTTAGTATATTTTAAAACTATAGAAGCTTAATTGTGACATGCAAAAGTCCTTATTTAGGGTAGATTTTTAATTTGACTGCTGTCTGCCCTGCTGTGCAAATAGTCCCTTGGGTATGGATTTTTAAGTGTGTGTGTTCTCCTTTACATTTCACTGTGTAACAATTCCTCTTTACCCATCCTCTCCATCCTCTGAGCAAGCCAAGAGCAGACAATAGATACATACTAATGGAGCTGTGTACTTGCCATCTGTAAGAGCAGCTGCTCTCCTGCATCTGTACAATATGTTGGAACTGAGAGCTTCACTAATCTGCATAATAAGGAGAAGGCTTATCCCACTCTAGCTAATAATCGCAAGCAATCGATGCACTTCATTCCCTCACTGTAGAACACAACAAAGTTTCAATATGTTTACATATTCTCCAGATATACAGAGGTCAAGCGAAAGACTGGACTGCTCATTCTACTTTGGGCAAACAAAAAACGTTCCATTCTTGGTCATTTGTGAAACTGTTTTCAATAAAACCTCATTATTGTATTCTTATTTTACGATTCAAACAGAAAATTAAAAACCTTAAGAGCTGAATTACAATAGCAGCACATCAAATCAAGCACAGCTTTTTAACTGTCTGTGGTATTGAGCATTTTGCTTTGGCACTATGACCCCTCTCTCTAATTTGACCCTTATGAAAACATTAGATTAACTATCATTCCCCCTCCCTATGTCTTACCAAATATAATCCAGATAGAGGAGTGTTACAAATTTCATTTCTTTTGGTACTCATTCATTACAGTCCTCCTCCTAACTGTTGTGCATGTATTGAATGAATTAGAAATTCACATATATTTTAGAATGGAAATTTGGCCCATGACTCTCGTACAGTCAGAAATGTCTGTAATGGTGTATTACACTGAGGAGCCATGGAATGAGGAAGGAAATAGGCTGATAGCAAGTGATAAGCAGTATTTATTTTCATTTTGTTTACAACACCAGGATGAGATGTATATCTCATCTCTACCAGCATCCTGCAGGCAGCAAGGCTGAGAGCAGAAGAAGAATGAGAAAAACTCCACAAAGAAAATGGAAAAATAAAATTTGATGGTAAGGGAATATCTGCAGTCCTATTACAAAAGCATAAGAATTAAAAGCTTAGGAGCTGGTTGCAGTTGTATGTTTTCTAATATTGATAATTTACCTTAGATGAAGTGTAAGACAATTCTGAAAGAAAACTGAGTATGGTAGCATTTACGGTGCTGGATTAATGTCCAATCACTGTACCTAGTTTGTGTTCTTGGTGGCAGCAGGAGCTGTAGAATGTAGCAGCAGCGCATGGGAAGTGGTCTAACAAGTCTTCCTTGTCTCCCTCCCTGAGGAGGATCCCAGTGATGCTCACAGTGACTCCCTGAAACCTTCCTTGTTATTCTAATGTATTTATAGAACTTAGTGTTAACAACTGGCTCAAGAATGGTGCCTTCAATAGTCTATGGAATTGTTATGGCTGGCAAAGCTTATAGGCCACAAGGTAATTCTGAAATTCTTTTGGTGTACTCTTGTAGACCTAAAAAGCAAAACAAACAAAACTTGGCAGATAAAATGTGTTTTGGTGCCTTGCATGCCAGGCAAACCCTTCCACTGTCTGTCGGGTGTGACCTTAAGCAGTATCTACTGCAATAGACACTGAACTGTGATGTTATCAATGTCATGTCCTTTTTCAGTTACTGTTCACAAAAATGCTTTACAAGTATCATGGTAAAGAAACATTTTTTTTCTTATATTCCTTGTGAACTATGAGTCATAGGAAATAAAAGTTTTTAAAAAACTTAATGGCAGAATCTATAAGCAGGATCTCAGCTGAGGAACCCATTGGAAAATATGAAAAATTTGTATGCATAGGAGTAATACAAACCTACTTACAACCAAGTACCTTCTCAGCTTCCACATACTTGAGTTTTTTTGGCACAGGCACAGTCATAGCTACTTTTAGCAGCTGCAGTCAGTTTGCACTAGCCCCAGAAACCAGGTTTTTGATGGGTGAAAGTTGTGTGCCCTCGTAACCAGAGCAGCTTGGCACCAGTGAGTGCTGCACCTTCAGCCAGTCTCCTGTGCTTCAGGGCACACCTCAAGCAACTTTGCCTCATGCCCACTCTTGCCCAGCCCAAGGAAGTCCTTGTGGCAGCATATGCCATTTCTGTTGAGCAGGATGCATAAAGCTGGGGAACTCTGAAGCAGAAAATGCTGAGAGTTGACTGATTATTTACTTCTCATGATGTCAGTGTGGTGGGGTTTTTTTTTGGTCTTCTTTTTTTTTTCTTTTCTTGCATACCAATATCTGGAATCAGGGAACTATTGCTGGGCTTTAGTTTTGTGACTAACAGGTTTTTCTGGAAACATAAAGCAAATATGCTCCAAATAAATGATAAGTTTTTATGTTAAAATAAGTCTATTACTATTTTTTGTTGTTCCAAAAGTCAGGGTTTAAACAGGAGTATTTGATAACACTGTGCTGCTGATGCCAGAAACTGTACTTGTGAGAAGCTGTGGTTTTGTGAGTCTGCAGGTAGTGGATACACAGGGAAAAAAGGTGATAAGGCTGAATAACTTGTCACAAGAAATTTTCTGAAGAGTATTAACCAATGTTCTGGAGCCCAGGTAGGCACCTTGCCATTCCCCATCTGTGTCTGTGGGAGTGTGATAGGTAACAAAATAGAATTTAGGGGAACATATTAAATTCTGTGATTCTTCCCAAATCTGTGCTTTTGTGACATCCTGGACACATGTGAAATGCTTCTGTTTGTCTGTCATATTACCATTTAATCTTGTAATTCATACTGCAAAGGAGCACTATGGTTGCCCTTTTTGCTTCCTGGCGTTTTCATGCTCCGAGTTCTACAGAGTGGAAGGAAGCTTAGGAGAAAACTCAGACCTGGGGGATAAGGAGGTAGTGTCACATATGCCCATCCACCTATTCTCTACAGTCAGACAGGCTCTGTGTTCTCATCATGCTTATAAAGGAAACAGTAGTTCTGATGGGGGAGAATCAAAAACTGGTGATGTCCCCAGATGTCCACCCTCCATTGAGTGACTGACAAATGTGCAGCAGATGGTGCAAGTGTTCCCAGATGCATTCACAGATCAATGTAAAAGTACATGCTTAAAAAACCAGCAGCAAATGCAAGCCACCTACCTTCCTGCTGGTGCCTCGATGGTACTGGTGAGACTCATCTGACTGGAAACATGGAAGAAAAAAAATGTTTGAAGTTACATGTGCTCCTGCAACAAAGGTAAATGACAATTTCCCTGTTGCGTTTCTCATATCTTACAAGGTTAAACCTCTCTTATTCCTAAAGAGAAATTCAGAGATAGGTGCATTAGTTAGTATTATTGCCACCTCCTTCTCTGTCGGTGCAGTGATCCTACCTAAGTCTAAGGTGAGGTAGGATCTCTCTGACTTTTCCCACCCTCCATCCATATGGAAATGTTGAGCTGTGTGCACTCTCACCAGACCCTGTGGGTTGACTTGTGGAAATCACTGTTTTCCCT
>NW_009952974.1:13408862-13419511 GCF_000747805.2 Chaetura pelagica | reverse complement strand
TCCCTACAACAAGTTCTCCTTGCTTTACTAAAGTTGGAAGAAGAAAGGGAAGGTGCTTTTGGTTGTTTATTTCCCCATAGAGCAGCAGTTTCACTCTGGTAGCAGGGACCCTGCGGAAGGCTGACCACCTAAGTAAGGGACCCAGACCCTCTCTCCTGCATCTCACTGGGCTGTGTGCCAGGTGGTGAGGATTTACTAAAGCAATGAAGAAGCATTCATTTATTAAAGCAAACAGTTTTGGATGTTTCATGGTTGGAGAAGCTTTGTTGTCTCCTAAGGCTAATCAGACAGGAAAAACACAAAACAGTAAAACATCTTCCAGTGGTATTTTAGATCTGTAATTATGACATGCTCTATAAAAAAATGTGGGCACTGTGTGTCAGCCAACGAAGACCTTGTAGTCTAAATAAAGGTGTTCTCCTTGAAGCATCTAGTCGGGAAGAAATAACCCTGACATTCCCCAGCTTGCCTTAAAAACAAAGCAGCCTGACCTGCTTGCCCTTCTGTTCTTTGCTGGGGTTTGGTGTTGAAGTTAGTAATGTCTCCTCCAAAAACAATCACACATAATCTCATCCTTATGAGTAATAAACCTATGTGTGACATGGACCGCAGCTGTGAAACACTTCAGTAAAGGTTGTTAGAAACATTACTTTCTGGAAAATGTGGGTTGAATTTTTTGCTCAGTAAAGTCAATGATGGCAACCTGTTCAGACAAAAAAAAAGTAAGTCTAGATGTGGGAATGCCTTGAATTTCCACAGCAACCTGCTAACTACCAGGAGCACTTTAGAAATAACCTTCCCTATTAAGCACTTATGAATTCAGCCTTTTTTCAATTTAGAAATATTTCTGTAGCTACATAAAACGGGAACATTGTAAGTTCCCCAGTTTACCTGTATTTGAAACTGTTCCTGAGGTTCCTCAGTGCCATGCAAGAAGAGATTAGTGTACTACCAAACTTCAGCACCTATATCTTAGTATTGATGTGTTGACAAATTTCTGTTTTTTCTATTTTTTCTGTTCTTATAACAATGAGATGAAAATCTGTTTGACTTGAGAACCTTCCAGAACTGCTTTCAGACTTAGCCTAGGAGGTTTCCAGAGCTGGAGAAACTGTTCCTGCATGTAGGAATTTGTGTCATTATCCTCAGTGTTAAAAATTAACGTGATTTTTCTGTTTAAAAATTGTTCGCCTTTAAATTCCTGCTCTTGTACAGTTCTTAATAACACTGATGATTTCTATATAGTTATAAAAATATTGATTTTCAACGTGCTTTGAAGTTACAGATACTCTTAATAATACAGCCGTGCAGAAATGAACAGCTCTTGAGGAAAATTGAGTCAGTGCAGTTTTTGCACTCAACTTCAGTGGGTCTAGGATTATACTCTTCTACTCGCAGACATTAGGAGATTAAACCTTTGTTAGATATGAATACAACAGTTGGAAAGCTCACTTTTTACAAGTTTGTTTGCACCTTTTATATCTTGTACTGCACGTGTTGAAGTTTTAGACTCTGGACCTGAAATCTGAACAGAATTGAAGTGGCAGAGTCAGGTGATGCTAAAGCTGGGAGTCTGACATGGGAGCAGAAATACTCAAACAAAAAAAGAGGGAGCAGAGACCAAATATTAAATTTGACTGTAGGATCAGTGATTGGAAGTCATCAAATACCTTATTTTTTCCTTGTATGGACTATTTTCCTTATGCTCTCTCTGAAACAATATGCATCAACAACTGATCAATGTTTACCAAATGAAGCCTTATCTTATTGCAGTTCTTTGGTTTCAAAATATAAAGCATGATGTACCCTTTACCAGAGAATAATTCTACTTGCCTTCCTGCTAACTCCAGTCTGTAGTTCACTCTTGCATGCATGCACAGAGGTTTTCTGTGTGTGTCTGTGCTGGCAGTCACTGTGTCTTACATGTGTTTTAGCTGGGAAAACTGAAATGGAGATGTCCAGCAAAAATGGAGAAATGACACTGCTGTTGGAAGAAGAAAATCCCAATTTTTAATATTGACTTTACCACTAATTCTCTGTTATGCGTCCAATGGTGTAATTGCAACTCAAGAAATCATACCCTAGGTTCTTAGCTAGGGCAACAATCTTTACTCAGGGTCCTGAATAGGTTTTGCAGCTTCTGTGGCAGAGCACTCTGTGCCTGGGAGCCACCCTTGCTGGTGCCAACAGCAGCCATATGTTTAACTACATTATAGCTGTAGTCTTTGTGATCCCGGGTAGCCAAATTTGTTGCTCTGTTTCAATTTCTGCATTTGCCAAATGAGAGTATTGACACTTTCATCATAGAGGTAAAATGGAGTTAAAGATTCAAGTGATACAGTACTCTGTGTTTATGAAGTGCCAAATCATCCCAAATGTTATTAGTAGAAGTCTGCATCTGTAATAAACCCCAAGTTCTTACAAAGATTAAACTAGTTTCCTGTTTACACACTAGTTCTAGAGCCACAGAAAAGCTCCTCTGAAAATGTGGGTAGTGTTAAAACCACTCTACCAGTTCAGTATGAATTATTTTCAAAAGGAGAAATTGATGTGAGCCATATGATATATCTCTATGTCCAGCTATCTGGATGTTATTTTCATCCTATAATTCCTGTTTAATTTTTCTTTTGTCTTCCAATAAAAATCAGAATCTATCACAATTTCTCTTACCAACAGCATTGATGTTCTGTCTCCTATAGAGTACAAGTCAGATTTAAAGAAGTTTCTCTGCATCCAGACATGAAGATGTCTCTGACTGAGCATCCAGATCCCATAAAGAGCAGTAAATGGTACTGAATGGGGAACAAAGGTTGAGTTTTAGGAGAAAAGAGTGATACACACCAGGACAGAACAGCACAAGTTTTTTCTTTTTGGCCATGGTCTCCTGGTGACTCAATCTAGACTGCAACAGCTAGTTCAAAGTCAGCTCAACTATCTTTACATAGTAATGGAGTAAATATGTCACCCATTACTGATCCTGTGTGAAAAAACCTCCAGATGTATTCCAGATGTCCTGACCCCTTTTGTACAAAAGCCTACTTACTTGTGCTGTGTGTGAGAAAACAGGTTTTGATTTTCAACACTGTTTTTAGAAGATAGGAAAGCAAACAAACACAAGTGCCTATTCAAATAAATCTGCTTTTGCCAATGTTAAATACACGATGGAAAGGGAACTCGCATTTTTTGGTAAGTTTGGTTTGAAAGTGACAGCTTTGAAAGACAGCTGCTTCTGTGCACCTTTAAAGTTGTTAAACTGTTCCTTAACTGTGTTCTACAAAGATTTGTTCTGTTTCAAAACGTGCAGCAAGGGAGTGTATTTTCAGCTTACCATAGGCGGTGTGTGCTTACCCGCAGGAATACAGGCAAATCCTTGCATTGGTGCTGGAGGAGGTTTGCACTCAAAAGACCAGTGAAAATTCTTGGTTTAAGAAATGTTAATATCCCTACTAACAGCAACAAAAATCAGACCTTCCTCCTTTAAACGTGGAGCAAGGAAAAACTATGAAAGGTGAGAAAGACTTAGATACTGAGTAATTGGTGAAGTCAAATTAAATTTTAAGTGTATTGGGTCTTCTGCCTATAAATGCAATGAACCATTTTTCCCTCTTGTTTGCATCATTACCGTGCCAGCTGAAATAAATGATGTTCCCCTTTTTAGTCAATGACATTGTAGTGATGCCTTTTCACACATCTAAGTGGGAGCAGATTTTACTTGAATAAGGCTATTAAAAAAATCCCTTGTTTTTGTTGTACCAATGTATGCTGTGTGTGACAGCACAGCAGGTGGCTGCATCGAGGTGAACTCTAATTAATTCACATCAAAAAGTGAGAGACCCAGATAACAAGCTCTACAATTAGCAAATTACATATCAAGTGTATGCAAGTATCTATCAGCTAGTAGCTGCCTGGCCAGCGGTGTCCTAGTGGTAAACCCAGCCGATGTGTTATTCATGACTCGTGCTGTTGCGAGCGGCAAACCGAGGGGAGCTGCCAGCACCCCTGGCTGCCTCTGCTGGGCTGGCCCTCGCCGAGGGGCTAGAGCTGGGCTGGAGAGCCTGGGCTTTGCCCTGGCTTGCCCTGAGTTGTGGGCCACGCAGTTGTTGTGGCCACCCTTTTTATTAGGAAATTAAACCAGCGAATAGTCATAGGGAATACAATGGGTGGTCTTCTTGCTTCCTTGTTCCTGGAGAGCCCTGAGCTGCGCGGGGCGTTGATGAGCAGTGCAGCCCCACGCCTGCTTTAAAAGCCCTGCTGAGTATTTCAGTCTGCTTTTCAAAGTAGCTATAAAACATAGGAAGGGCTTAGGGGGAGAAGATTCTGCTCCCACGGTAAATAAAAAGTGAGCAGACAAAGGTCAAAATACCAAAAGCCACAAGGACATTAACACTTAGGATATAAAGATTTCCTAAGAAACTAATGCTTGCTCTTTCCCCAGATAAAGCTGACACCTTATCTTTGGGAGTTTACAAAATGGAGCCAAGCTATACAAGCAACCACTTAACTAAACCAAGGCCTGGATCTTTTAGCAGTCTGTAGTCATTAAAGCTCTCGGAAAGTCTCCCAGGAGCCAATATGCTTGCTTAAGTATATGCTGTAAAAGGTCCCTGAGATTTACAAGGAACTGCTCCATGCTAAGCTAGGCACCATCTGATAAACAAGCAATTTTAGCTTCAGGCTAAATGATGCTCTTTGAGGCTTTGATTTACAATGCTGCAGATGATGTATTTGTAGGTCTAGGATAGGTTCTGCTGTGGACCTGCTGTGATTACTCATCCATGAACCAACTTAGAGCTCAGATCTTCAACTAGGAGGTCAGAAAATTGTCAGTGGAGCAAGAAATGTTTGATAAAGTTTATTTAGATGCTAACCACATTAAAAAAAAAAATAAAAAATTAAGCTAACAGGGGTGAACGATTCTTAAGATTCAGAGGGACCAAGCCTGTTTTTATTTTTTTTAGTAGCTTAATCTTTAATATATTTTGAGTGAGAAAGGTATGAAAGTAAATCCCAAATAGACTTTCTTGGCTAATTTTACTTTCATTAGACTCTTTTGAAAAGGGGAATGTGCTTAGTTTAACATCTTAAAATAGAAAATACTGACTTAGAGTTTATGAAATTTCTCAATCCTGTTATACTTCTCCCCAACATTTAAAAAACTGCTTGAAAATAAACAACATGAGAGAAATCATATAAACTTCAGAAATTTAGATTAAAAACCCAGAGAGCCTTAGGGGAAAGCAAGCAAGCAAGAAAGCAAGCAGAACCTAGCATTGCAGGAATGTGTTGCTTTTGTAATTTTTTCACTGATCCAAGACCTTGGGCCCAATCCTGAACACTGCTGAGAGTCTTCTGAAAAGTGGTGAGTAGTCTCAAGTGCTACAACAAGCAGAGGTTTTTTTAGATATTCCTGCAACTTTGCCATCTGTAGCACTCAATACATGGATTTAAAAAAACTGATTTTAATCTTATCACTACAAATACTAAGATTTTTTTCTCTCCAGAAAAGAACTAGTAGTTACACAGATAAAATATTGCTAAGAATTTTAGTTCAGTAAAAAACCCCAACACGTTAATGCATTGCTTCTAAATAGAACTTAGGTGTTTTGAAATTTGGAAATTATTTTCTCTAACACTACCAGTTGATTAACATACTGCTGAAGATGCCTAGAAAATGTTTTTGTTATCACAAAATCTGTAGACAAATTTTAAATGTATATCTACGTTTTTGCTTAGTTTTCTGGATGGCTTTCAAACTTAAAGCTTAGATTTTTGAAAACTGTGGATCTGATGGTTTTCAAAAGTGTTTTGCTTTTAAAGTCTAAAAGTGCTTTTTAAAGTTTGAAGAAACAATTTTGTGTACACAATTTTGTTTCACTTTTAGACTTATGTGTCCTTGGCTCCTTTGAATAGTTCATTAAGTCCTCTGATTTAGAATTGTAGCTTATCCTGAATTCTTACCACCTTGGCTTCTTGCAAAGTTGAACTGAATTTATATTGAAGTTTATGAAATCGTGATTTTATACTGTAAGGGAGGCATTTATCAAATGAACATATGACTGAAAGCAAACAAAACATTTCAGAAAGCCTCTGGGATTCAACAACTTGCAGAAGGGGATGCTATCAGCTGTAGTGGTGCTTTCCTATCGGGAGGGAAATGCATAATAAGATGTTTTCATTTTTAGCAAATACCATGGAAAGTGTGCAGTGGTAGCAAAGATACTCAGATAATATTATCCTGTGTGTATTAGATGTCATAAATTAAATTTGCTGACGTGGCACTTACTTAATATGTATTTAGTGTCTGGAAATTGTTAAGAACTGCAATTGCAGTCACTTTAGTAGCAATAGCTGGACTTAAGACTCCAAAACTCTATCACAGACCACTATCTTTACTAATTTTCTGCAGCTCACCTTCTTCAGATTCAAGACTACAATGTTTTTTGTTGGAATCTGTTACTACAGTTAAATCTGGCCTGTGAACTGAAGAACTAATGGGATTTTCTTGAATGCCAATTGGTGGATGTCACCCCTCAACTAAGAAGGCACCCTGACTTCTGTCCTCTTCACAATCTAGATGCAAGTAATTAAGTCCTTTATATTCCTCAGATATTGCATGTGATATAAAACAAATTGTAGCAGGAGTCTAATAATGCGGTTATCTCAGGAGAGGATTCTACTTCACAAAGCTCCCTATTAAAGTTTTAACAACTTCAAGAAAATGACTTTCAATTGAATCAGCCCAGATGCAGTGAATTGGCCACCTTCCAGAGGGTGTGGCCGTGCCATTCCTAGGGACATGACATAGAGATTTGCAAATAAATAGTCTGTGTATACATATGTTAGATATATCATGTATGTAAAATATGATATCAAGGTTCAATTAGCAATGTAAAATGTCATTTACAAGGAGCATCACTTTTTAAGTAGTGCATCAGAGCAGTACTGGTGTTTCATGTTTTGTTTCAAGGCTTTGCATAAAATCAAATACAATTTCTTTAATGACAAGTGCTGGTAGAAAAATAAGAAACATGTAAACCACAACTTTTACTATAATATTTTTTTATATAACCCTTTAATGAGACTTCATGGGAAGAGGTTTTCTAAGAGTTTTAGTAGCTTCTAAGAGTTCAATAGTTTTCTGAGAGTAAGTTAAACATCAGTTTCAACTTGAAAAAGGTAAAACCTCTAACAACTTGCAAAGACATGCTGTCACACAGAGCAGGCAGGTACAAGCAGTTCAAGGGAGGTGGAGGCAGGTTTTGTTAGCAGCCTTGCTGCTCAGCTGGGATTTTCAACTGCTTTACAGCCAGTCTCCCAGTCCCTCAAATCAGGGGGCCAGTGACGCCAGCAGGGATGAGTCGAGCCAGGCTGACAATATCCTTGCTGGAGTGGATGCAGAAATAATGAGACATGGTCACTAGCATCTATCTCAGCAGACAGGTGTAAATGAGAGCAGGTCTTGCAGATAAAGACTCATATTTTTGCCTTCTGATCAGAGGAGCTCATAGCAGCTCCTCCGAGTGATGAGGAGAGGCAGGAGCTGTTCAGTCCTTGCCTGTCCCCCCCTGCCATGAGCCCTCTGCCCAGTGGGTGGGTAGATGACAGCTTGGGCTCCATTGTCCAGTGAGCAATCTCAGAGACCTGTTTTCTCCACAGGCTGCATGGACAGTGCACCAGCAGAAAGGTTTTACTCTCCCTTTTTATTCTGGACCCATTAAAGCCATCATTGCTGCTGCCAAGGTGTTTATATTGCTTCCCATCACTACAAGCATCTCTGTCCAATGTCAGAGCATTTGGCCGGCAAACCAAGAGTGTGTGGTTTCCCCTGTGCTCTGTTCTTAGGGTTTTCTGACCCATGGAGCTTGGTCTCTGAGATCCTCCGGCCTTGTTTCAGCTGTCAAGGTCAGATGAATGTAGAATCTGAATCCTCATGAATATCATTATGCCCCAGAATTTCCCCAAATTTTGCATGCTGGGACCTTTTCAGATCATTTGCAAGGCTACTCATCTTGAAAAATAAAATAAATTGGTAAATCTCCATTCCAATTGCAGAAGATAGAATCTAGGCAGCTCACAAAAATGTGGAAATATGCAAAGTAAACAGATTGTTTCTGACAGTAACAGCCCCACGATTGCATAAAGCATCATCAAATTGCAACATGCACATATTAAGCTTGAAGAAAAACTGAATTCACAGTGACACATTCCCAGCTCTTGAATTCATTATCACACCTGCTCAGCTTGGAGATTTGCAGTACAGTACCTTGTTCTCAAAGATGGCCTCCAAAGGAGCACTGTATTATCAAGGTAATCTCATTTAGGTTCAATTTTCTGAATTTCTTTGTGAGATATATGGAGAATTGTTGTAAGGGCAGGGCAAAAGGGTGCCAAATAGATGCAAACTCTTCTTTGGGTGCTGCCATCTGGAACGATGCCCATAGCAAGTCCATAAGTGCTGCTGAAAGGAGATAGGGAAGGGGCAACATGCTGCAGTGCTGTCAAGTGGTGCTATAACTCTGGCTTCAGAGAGCCCAGCTGAGCTGATCCCCATGCACGTTTCCCTCTGTGATTTGTAACACTGTGTCTTTATTATGTACAAGTTCCTAGGAAGAAAACAACATGATGAAAACCACACCTAAAAATGTAATTAATTGGTCAAATGGTAATAAAAGATCACAAAACAAGCTTTTTAAAACAAAATAAGTACTCCTGGACGTAACATCTCGTCTGTCATCTCCCTAATAAACAGGCTTTCATGCAAGTACAAATAAATACACACTTTGTGACAGTGTTACAATCATGACTCTGGACAGTGTGCTGGGGATTGTTTCAGTCAACATGTTGATGAATACTCTCACAGACATTTTTGATTGTTTAGTATATTAACAGACTGTACAATTTTAAAGTATTTTTCATGGTTGTGACTTCTCAGTTATATAAGATAGTCTACTGAAGTGTTTTTCCACTTATTCTAAGAAAACGTATATGTGCTGAGTTTCATTTGAAGCTTCTGAGTAGTTGTCATTAGTGTGTACATAAATATTTTTTTATGATTGCCTTTTCCAGTACTTAACAACATGTTGTTATGGTTAGAATGTGAGAGTTCTCTTGTAGTGGTATTTAAGGTCAATACTAAGTTTATTTTGTGATGCAATATATTTTTATAAATCAAATGTGTACTGACACAGCACAAAATTTATTGTGGATTTATATAAACTTATATCAATTTCCCTGATTTTATGTAATTGTTAGTTGAAGATGAGACAGTTTATATGTTTATTAAAAACACTTTAAAATGATCAAGGATGTTCATTTTTCTTTGGGTGCACTCTAATGTGTTTATTTAGACATTTCGTTTCCTTATTTCTCACAGATATACTGAAGTACAGTTTTCCAATGAAGAAACTATTTCCTTTCATGAGAGGTTCCATGCTATTATAGTAAACAGCTGCAGTCTAGCCAAAACCAATAATGGCTGGGAACTGATAAGCATATTTCTGCAGTGCAAGATCTTCATGGTCTTGCAGAAGTGGTTTGGCAGAGAGAAGCCCCCTGGCCACCTCTCGAAGCGGGTATTGGGGTGCAGCACACTCCTGCACCTCAGCAATGTGCACAAGCAGCACAGTCTCTGAAAGCAGTCATCTTCTGCCCTTAGAAAATATGTCAGTGCCAAAACAGTCCCTGCTGCTCCTTCCAGTCTTTCATATGCTTGTGTATATGGAAAATAGCACACCAAAACAATGAAGAAAAAAAAACAAAAAACACCTTTCTGGAGACTTTTCATTCTTATTCCAGAGAAGCCTCTTATGGTGCTGTTCAAAAATGTCTCTCTGCCCACAAAGGTAAAAAAACTATTTTATTGCAAAAGTGCCTTTTTATAAAATAATGTTGAGTAGAGGTTCTCCAACTCTATCTCTTTACACAAGGCAAAAGCTTTGGAGAATCTTGGTGATAAGGCCTTTGGGGTCAGAAATCTTTCCTGGCACCAAGTCATAACAAGATGAGCTATATAAACATTTTATTTCTATTGTGGTCATGGGACAGTGTATCAAGACAGCAAAAAATCCCCTTTGCTATCCAGTCTGTGGCAGCTTACTACTCAGGTAGCAATTATTTGAATTCAGCATTGTAATACTGAGATATCTCAGCAATGCGATGAGTGGTTTTTTAATTGTATTTAAAGACAGACTCTCACCGTTTTAAAGGAGAACTTCAAGAGAGGAGAAAACTCTACCTGTTAGCTGAAGTACTTCACCAAGAAGTTGCTAAACAGATGGTTGTCAGTAATAATACAGCAGTCTGTCGTGATAGTTTTTCCTGGGTTTTTTCATTGTCAAATCAAATCAAACATTTCCAGTTTGTGGCAAAGACACTGTTTCTTATCTGCTTTCTTTTCAGAATGCTAGTCCTGTTTGTTTGTTTGTTTGTTTCTTTTCCCCTGTAAACCAAGTATCTCCATTTTCAGTCATCAAAGGAAACAATACACACACACAACATTTCCCTTTAATTCTGTGCTGTGTAAACATTCCTGCCTCTACACCAGCCTGTGTCAGTTTCAAGATGTTAAATACATTTGGACCATATTTCTAAGCAAGCTTTGCATTTTGTATTTCATGAAGATATCAGCACTATGTCACACAAGGAAGAGC
>NW_009952974.1:13395981-13408749 GCF_000747805.2 Chaetura pelagica | reverse complement strand
AAGAGCGTTACTTTTTCTCCTTTACTCTTCCCTCATTGTCACTCCAGCCTGGACGCCTGGTAGCTGGAATGCTTCAGCCAGATTTTTATCAATGTTAGGTTTTATGCCTCAGCATGGAAGGCAAGACGAAGAGTGCTGCAGTGCTGCAGGATGTCCCCATGAAACTGGCAGCTACAGAGTCAGCTTTGGAGAGGCAGAAGCAGTCTTTGCTCCTGTGGTCTTCCCTGCAACCTAAAGGCTCCTAACAGCTCCTGGAAGAAAAATCTTGTGGCCAAGTCCTGCCTCATCACAGCTCATTATCACACACTAATGTTGATCACATCTTCTTACCATTAACGACAGGCAAATTAAAAGATCCAGATATATTTTGGTAAGTAGCAAGCAGTATAATCAAGTTTGTTCTCCTTTGCCACTAATTTTACATTGTATGCCACCAAGTCAATCTGTCAATAAACACATTTTACCACAAATGTGCCTGCTACTTGTGGACTGGAAATATTTCCACATAAACATGTAAGAAAACTGTTCAGATACCCGAAGGGAGCTTGCATTTATTACAGCATTTCTATTCCTCTTAGAATTCAAGAGGCTTTTTTGTTTTGTTTTTGGTTTTTTTTCCTTTTTTTCTTTGTATTCAGCTGTCTCACAGGGTCTGCAGTGAACTGTTTTGGTCCATGATTTACATGATTATCAGCAATAATTGCATTTCTCAAGAAATAACACTTCAGTAAACAAAGACTTACTCAAAGAGGATACAGCACAATATGAACTATATTTCCAGACTATTTCTTTTCAGAGAAATACTTGTTTAAGCTTTGAGCCAACACTGATCTCATGGTACTTACAGGTGTGCTATAGTGTAACAAGGTTAAATTTGCCATTTAGCCCCCTTGAGCATTACTTCAGAATCAAACAGACGCCTTCACGCAAGCTTCGTTATCCTGGTAAGTTGCTCCTTGCCACCAAATGGTAGTGAGCTCAGGACGAGCTTCTAGGCAGCTCTTCCATAGCTCAAAGACAAGGTGACTGGCACCTTTTGGTGCTAATGGAAGCCCTCAGCAGCTGGGGGGAGTCTGCAATGGCCCCAGCTGCAGATGGGGAGGCAGGAGAGCAGCTGAGCCTGTGCCCGCTGAAGCTGGGCCACGTGCTTTGAGTTACCTGGAGCAGGAGCCATATAACTAGGGAGGAGCCAGGCTGGTTATTTGCTTAGGCTTGCTTTGGTGGTGTTCTAGATGTCATGGAGCTTGTTTCTGCTATTCTCAAGGTACCTGCTTATTTTGAGTCTTTTGGTTTGTTTTTTATGCTCCCAGCTTCACTATGGTTGTGACTGTGTGGGGTGTTTTGCTAAAGGCTTTTATTTTAGTTTAGGAGGGGGACTTTGTTTTGGTCCCTGTAGGGCTTGAGAGGCAGTGTCGCTTCTGGAGCTACTGGAAGAGGAGTAGGGGTCTGTACTCCCCTCAGATATCTCACTTGGTTTTCTGCTTTGAGTGCCTTGTAATTGTTACTTTGTAGTCTGGTTTTTAACATTGGCTGGGTGCTGCTTGGTAGGTATTAAGCACAGCATTGCTGGGGGATTAGTGTAATCCAGTTGTCCTTTGCCCAGGGCATAAAAAACTTGCAGAATCAAACTAGTATTTCTGTTCTGTGTAACCCTACCATGACTCTACTGCTCTTGCTGTAGAGATGAGACCAGCCCCCAAAGCATTGTTCATATGCCAAAGAAGTTAGGATAAGGTTTGACTGGCAAAGCTCAACAGAGAAATCTCAGTGCAACTATGTGAAATAAGACTGTCTGCAGACACAAACACAGCTACTTTGAATGGTGGTGATGATAAAAGGTGTCCCACCTGTTTTCTTGCCAATTCATTGGCTTCTTTAGGTGTGAGTCCTATTTCCCCAGGACTGAAGCTATCCTTTGTAGCTATGTCTGTATTGAATTATCTGCTAGCTCAGCAGCTGTGTGCTGATGTAATTATGCCATGCACTGCAGACAGGTGAAGCTGCTGCTCGTGTGGAGGAAATTCGGTGTGAGGAGAAGGTAAAGTCTGCTGGTGGCCATGGCTGCTTCCTTTGTCTTTATTTCAAGTTTATGCTGAATTATGTATGTCAACAATTGTCTGCCACTTGCTACAATGGAGAGAATTCCCTGAGGTCTGGGTCTGGTCTCTTATTTTAAAAAAGACAATTCTTCTTACATGGAAAGTGAAAGGCCTGTGTGTCCCTTTTACCCTGCTATTGCATGCTGTTCTTACTTTGAGTATATATATATATTTTTAATACCCAGCAGACAGAGCTGTGAAGAATGAAAATGAGAAGTGCTTCTGTTGGTGGCATAAAGCTCATGTCTGGTTACCAGGGCAAACAAATGTGGTAAGTAACATATTCTGAATTCTTCTCGTTTATATTTACTTAGATTTTCTGCAGTAAAGGATACAAAAATAAGTAAAATATAATATATCTGCCAGTCATGAATGCATAATTAAAAATGTACCGTCTCAAGGAAACTATTCTGTTGTTTATTATTCGGTGACTATAAATGCTTATGTTCTTTTGAAAAACAAAAGCAAAGTTAAAGCTGCAGTCCTGCTAAGGCATTTGATTTCATCAGTAAAACCAAATTGGTCCTTTCAAATGGGAAAAAAACTTGAAGAAAATGGAGAAGCTAGCAGAGGGGAAAATATGCAGGCAATAAAGAGCTAGGTAGGAAAAGAAAATGAACTGAATGGGAAAGGAGAAAGAAATGAACAGAAACAGCTATGAAAAGGACATTTATAGGGTAACTGCAGGAAGTCAAAGCACTAAAGAACAGACAAGAAGTAAGAAATAAGAAACAAGAGTAGTGATCATTTTTCTTCTAGTCCTGTCCAGGCCTGGGAGCTCTGCACCCTAAGCTGTGCACACAGGGGTGCCCTGGATGTCCTATCACTTGTTTCTGCACCTCTCAGAGTGGGTCTTGTTTTTCTTATGCTGTCCTCTCCACTGGCTCCTGGTGCTTCGTTCATTCCTTTGTGAAAGTCTGCTTGAGGGCTGGGGGAGCGGGTGGGTGCAGTGGCAGCAACTGGCAAAGCTGACTTTTACCCTACCCCTGGCTCCTTCCTTCCTACCTGGCTCTGAAGTTGAAAAGCTAATACAAAAAAATAAAATGGAAGCCAGGGATATCTTAAGTACTGCTATAAACAAACACTGAATTGAGACACGTTTGGAAAGGTCTGGATTTTTCTCAATAGGAAAATTTCTAATATCCCATTTCAGATGGTAGAAATGAAAAGCTGTGGCTCCCATTCAGGTAGATTAAAGCTGGGTTTTGGAAAGGCTGAAAAAGAAACTCTCTCTGTACTGCTTGACTGGTGGGAATGGGTCCTGCTTGGAGTTCTTGACTTTCTTTACCTATTTGAAGTTGTGAAGAGTTGTGCAGTGGGTATCTAAGGCAAGAATTTACTTCTTGCTGATTTTGATTCATGTTAGAGTAGAGATGGGGAAACGATAAATGACAATATTTATAGAACACCTGGGGAAACTGGATGAATTTCTATTGGAAATAATAGATGTTGTGTGAGACTGAGTGCAGCCTTTATATTTTGACCTTCATTCTTATGTTATAACCTTGTTAGGTTTGTCCTGGCAGTACTCAGTTCATTTGATAGTAGGAAGGCAGATTATACTCTATGAAAAAGAGAGAAATGTGTATGGCTTTTATTAATACTTAGTTTCTATTGATTGTTCATTCAGTAAAGGATGTGATGCTGTTTTAATATTAGAAGCTCTGCTTAGATTGATGCTTGTTTTCTTAATTCTAATGAATAATCTCAGAAGAATCTCAAATGATGTAAAGAAATGGGTTTTGAGTCTTGGATTCTGAACTAGGAGCAGGAAAGGTAGAAGAAATGGGATCAGGTCCTCAGTGTAAACCTTAGTGATGCACAGCTTCTAAATGGAAGAGGCCTTAATTGCCTATTCTTTGTTTTCCTTCAGAAGGATTACCAACAAGAGATACCACAAGTCTACTCTTTACCCATTCATTCTACCCTTGGCAAAATTGGGGGAAATTTTGATATTGGTTGCAAAACTTCAAAATTGATCTGTAGATCCTCACTTCCACATTACGTAGCACTTTCTGGTGGATTTAGGGTGATGATGCCTGAAGTCCTTTAGGTGTTTGTGTACATGCATTTTTTGCATCCAAAGTTTTTTGCTGTCTTAAAGAATGTGGTAAGAAAGTTATGGAAGAAATGTGGGGAGTCATCTGCATCTTTTGCTGGTCAGGAGGTGTAGTGGGGTGACTGGAGCTTTGTAGTTAAGAGGCTCAAGCTGGACACCTGGGTCCCTTGAATCTTGCAGGTGGATATCAGGTTGTATGGGCAGGATGTAATCAATTAAGCCCTTGGCTTGGGTTCTGCTGGAAACTGGGAGTCAGTCCTGTAGCTAATTCTTATGTGATTGATGTTAATGAAGTAATTGTTTACCCTGGGCTGAGGTTAATGTTGCAAAACACTTGGAATTTCAAGTACTGCTGGTATCCCCTTTAGAGTATGGGTCAAGTAAAGGAAGTATTTGATATGAAACTGTATTAAACTAAAGAAGGCAGAGTTTTAAATTTCATTAAGTACTGAAGCACTAGTAGACATTAATATCTACTTTTTATTTAAACACTCAGCGGAGTAATGAGAAGGTGTAATGGAAATCTTTAAGGTCCCTTCCAACTCAAACCATTTCATGAAATCAGTGTGATTAACTTTTAGGTGCTGGCTCAGATGTTTTTGCCACAAAGCAGAAGAGTTTTGGAGATGAAGAATGCATGACTTTGGTAAAGGTTGTGTATTAGTATTTTTCAGTTTTAGGTAGATGCGTTTTAAGCAGCTGCAGACCAGTTGGGCTAGGATTCAATGTCCTTTTAGTGAGTTGTAATATATAGTCATATTTCAGAGTAATGGCTTGAGGACATGAGGAAAAATGTGCATACATTACACTTCAGACTATTTTTGCAGTCTGCAGTAATGAACCAAGTGAGTTTCTTGTATTACCTGACTTATTAGAGGGTAATAATGTGCAGATCTTGTTTTGCAGTATGGTTACAAACACTTTTTGACATGCAAATTCACTCATGTTCTGCATGCTTCTATTGATTTTTTGCAAAAGAGAATTGGTTTATTTGACCTACCTTTCTTGGATTTTTCTTCTCAGAAAATCAATATCATAAAGTAATTCTTTCCTGCTATCCTCTTCTTCACTCAGCTCTTTTGAGAACAGTGAGAAAATGTCTTCCTTTCAATTATTTCAGACTTGGTTGCATTAAATTCTTTCCAAGGGACCCAAGTAAATGTGCTACTTTAATAAGGATGTCTCCTTGTGATATAAGCTAAATAAAATTTTACATTTAAGGTGAGTAAGAACCAGTTATGGAGAAAATTGTTCAATATGTGTTCCATTCTAATTTCTTTTTCTATGCAAAAGCTGCTCCAGTGCTAAAGTAGGATAGGAGTTTGATGATTCAATATGCATAATTCATGCTTTTGACCTTCTGTCTGCCCTTTTTCTACAATCCTACATATTTAGATTAGGTAAAATTATTCTTGCCTCCTATCAATACAGTTTGTTTTCAAGCATATAATGCAGCATACAACATAGACTACTTAGGGCAAAGTACTATTCTTGGTTCTGTATGACAGATCCTGACTTTGGCATTATCTCCAAGTCCTGCACATTTAGGAAGATTAGACTAACAAGGCTTTCTGAACAGAATTTCTTTCTGATATTGTAGTAATTAATATCATTTTAGATAGAGGTTTACATGACTTTAAATACAGCTATTCTAGAAGTTTTGCCAGCTGATAGTTTTGATTAAAGTTGAGCTCAGATGTTGCTCACTACTGATTAAAAATAATCTGCTGGCTCTATGGCTCATTTACACTGCCAAAAGCCACTTTCTGCTGATGAGCAGGAATCTTGCTTGTGCTGACACACTCATGCTCTGCCTGGAGGATGTGACTGAGGTTACTGGGCTGTAATGTGGTCAAAGGAAGGAGGCAGAGTCCCACCTCTGTCAGCCTTTGGCTGCTCCTGAGGGCCCTTACAGCTGGAAAGAGGGAGACAACTGGAGCCTCTCTTTGCAAAATAAGATGTTTTCTCCCACGAAGTGCATAGGTCTCATTTGTAAATTCAGGTATGATCTAGTGATGACTTTCTAGAAAGAAAGGGTTACTTTGCACTCCCCTGACAATGCTCAGCAGTATTTATCTTTAGTGGCAGTGATGAAAGTACCAGTCACTAAACTGGGCAGTGCATCAAACACTGTTTTTGATAGTTGTTGCATGTGATCTGGTCCAGAGTTGTTTGTGCTCTGAGCACTTCTGTTCTTGGAGTTACATAATACCAGTGGCGTAAAATCTTCATCAGTGCATTTCTGAGATTTCCCCGTGAGGTATCAATTTAAACCTCAAATCTTCAAGGAAGTAGTTTAGACCAGCACACCACTGAGTTATTGGAAGTTGAACAGGTCAAATATGATCTGCCAAATGGAAAGTGGCAAAATTTGGCAATACCAAACGTTAGGAACACATCAAGCTTGCTTTCCATTCTCTTTCAGTGATCTGGAATCATAGTGAGCAAAAAATTCCAAGAAGAGCTTTTAAGTGTCAGATATTACTGTTCAATTCAAATGTGGTCATGTGAGATGCTACCATACTAAAGAAAGGCAGTTGGGTTTGAATTTGATTGAAAATAAATGTTTGCTGTTGAAATACTTTTATGGCTCTGTCATCAAAAGTGTGTTATTTCTTCAATAACACAAAATTGTAAGGAGACCAAGGCTAACAATGGACTCTTGGGGAGTATAAAAGCTGACCTGCATTTCAGATTCAACCAGTACTAATGTTGTTCAAACTTCTCAGCAAATCTACAAGTTGAACTTTTTTTGAGAAATAACTGTTATAGTTTCAATTGTTAAATAAGATCTTTGAAGTAAGCTATTCCAAATTATTCACAAAGGGAAACAGTTCATTAAACATCAACGTACTTCTTTATTTCTGTTACTTAGCAGTTTTTTTCCAGTGCAATTTTGTGATATCACAATGAATTAACTGAATGCTTTGGTTAGCCTAATTATCTTTTAATGGGAAAGAACTTTGCAGAACCCCCAAATGGATCCCATTACAGCTTTGAAATGGTGGAATATAATTCCTACATAATATTGCTAATCTGAAATTCAAACAAAATAGTCCTTTTTCAGTCATGAAACCAAAGATTTATTTCAGTTTCTTGAGGTTGGTCATAGGAGTATTTGAGGCACTTTTTGTGTCAGTATTTTCACCCTTCAACAAAACTATGAAGTTCTAAGTTTAGAATAACAGCAACAACAATGTTAAGTTTATAATGAAACTTGTCCAAACTGATGTTTTAGGAAAAACACCAGACTACTCATGCAATTGAATGCTTGAAGTCCTGCTTTAGAGGGAGTAACTCAGATTTTTTTTTTATTGTTTGCAGTGGGGTGGGGAGCTGCTGGCTGTGCTGCCCAAATGCAACATCTGCTTAAGGCACTGGAACTGAGTGTCATGGCTGCAAATGAGTTTGTGTGCAGATGTGGCTGCAAGGAGGAGCAAGGTGTTCTTCCACATGCTTTTCCAAATGTTGCACAGCTCTCTCTGGCTCAAGTTTATGGGTATAGAAATAGAATTTAAATCCAGTATTATTACTGCACTTATAGAATGAAACTTTCTTCCTATGCCCAGATACCATTGCTGCTATGAGTTTCATGTGCTGCAGTCTGGGACTGGAAAATGGCTGTGGGGAGACTTTCTACTCTTAAATGTGAATTTCCCTTCATCCCTCTGAAAATGCTCACTGAAAGACAGGAATTGGTCCCTGATGGTTAATTCACTGTCACAGACAATACAAGCCCATCCTTTCCAAACAGTTTTATTTACCCATACTATTACTTGGGAGGAATAATACTGTGAATGCCACTTCCCCCAGAGATCCAGTGCTTTGATACAGGTCCAAACTCTGTGAATTTGTACTGAAAATTCTGATGTGTGAGTGATTGTGTTTTGGGTCTTTTTTTGTTTGCAGTTACTTAACTGTCCGGGGAAGTGCAATAATTGTTTAGCACTGGATCAACTATTTTGATGTGTCATGTGTTGCAGCTATTTCTTTTAGCTGCAAGATCCAAATTCCTGATCCTACCCTCTGCTATGCAACTTCCCTGCTGAGGTCAGGATTGCTTTTGAAACAACTCTGTCTTGAAGCCATGCTTGCCTTTGGCAACACAGCCCCTGTGCCACCTTATGACTGTTTTGCAGTAGTAAACACCTCAGTCCTGGCCTTTGAGGTGCTTTGCCCAGTAAAACTTGGCTTCTGGCTGTACCACTGCTTCTGCAAGAGGGTTTGTAGTCATGAAATTAGCATGGACTCTGAATTCCATGACCTGGATGGTGGGTCTCTCAGCTGCATGCCTGGCTTCCTCACACCTAGTGTTTTTTCTAACCAGTGTTTTTTCTTTCATGATAGAAATCCAATAGGCAGGGAGAAGCTTAAGCATATAAGATACACTGTTCATATAACTCTTCTCAAAGATAATGTCTTCATCACAGGTGTCTGTAGTAAATGATTCTCAGAAGATGTCTACAATATTCTAATCAAAATGAATATTTTTTATTTAATAAAAATTTAAATGATAGTGACACTGGGATCTGCCTTTAGTAGCTAATGTGGCAGGCTTCAGTAGTTTACCAGATGGAGAAATTGTGTGAATGGCACTGAGGTGCTTAGTACAAACTCTTGCACATGTAGCAGCTCATATAATTTTGAAAGAGCTTTGTACTTGGTTTGAAAATCCACTTGTAACTCTCAGACCTTGCCTTTCTTGAAACTGTGCCATAAGGTAAACTTGTTTATATCTTTAGGATTTCCATTTAAACCTGTTTGAAAATACTTGTTAGCTGATTACAGCTCTGTGTTCAGTCCAACTTTGGACACACCTGCTCTACACCTCATTCAAGTGCTATGTGGTGGTTTTAATTAAAAATCCAGTAGAATCCATTAATAACACTTCAGAATTATTTCTGCTGGAGAAGTTAGACCTGTTATGGGCTTTAGTTTTCTCAGGACTAGCACTATTCCCATAGCTGTAAAATTAAGCTGGAAAATGTCCAGCACAAGGCAAGCAATATAAATGTACTTCTTATAAATGTCTCTAAGCAGTATGAATGGTTGAAATTAAATAGATGGTTGAAGTAGCTTCATGTCAAATGCCTTCTGAATCTTTGGCAATGTCTCATATTCATTTACCTTTGCCTTTCTGCTCACCCCTACTTTTCTCTTTCTTGGTCCTGTTCATGAAGCTGCAGCTCAAGGAAGCTGTGGCTCCCTGCAGTAGTGGTGAACTCTGCACCTTGGTCTGGTACCTTCCCTCAGTCTCTCCCAGCTTGCAGGACCATTACTTGTCCCAGAGCAAGCTTCAGTTTTACTACTTTTTTTAAATACTATGTTCAAACTGTGGCCAAAATAGGTTTCTGGACACACACAATGTGTCTGTGAGACTTACTGGGAGCTTCACATGTAGGGTGCACAGCATCTACAACTAATTATTACTGAAGCAAATATAATTTCTAAATAAATGGACTGGAGAATCAGAATCAGGTGTATCTCTCCACTTAGGATCCTGGAGTCCATACCTTTGTCTGAATATCACTGCGCTGGCCGCTTAGGGAGGTTTTCAAAAGCCTTTCTCTTTGCAGGCTTATTACTTGCCTCCAGCACACCTCTGTCCTTCTGTGCCTTTTGTGTGGGTATTGTCCTTCCAGTTACCTGCCTAGGACTATGTGTGGCAGCAGCTGGGCACACCCCTTGCACAAAGGGGTGGGTTGTCCATTGGAGAACAGTTTACAGGGTCCCAGTTGGATTTTCCACTATGTGCTCACCATGATGTGGGTCTAAGGGCAGTGTCACAGCTTGAGTGGAAGGAGGAGCATTGCATCCAGCTGCTGAGTTGCTACTGATGGAGTGAGCAGAAACCTGGTTGCCTCTGGTGTTTGTCTGGGATATAAACTGGGCTTGACTGGTGGACTTTGGATGACTCTGTATGGACTCTTGTTCAGCTTACAAAGATTTTTATTTCTCCAAGTATTTTATTCTGTGCTTCTTGAGTTCAGCAGTGTGTCTCCTTACATAGGAATCGCTGTCATAATTTATGACATGTGGTAGCTGAATTTAGTACTTTGTAAAGGCAATAATCCTAAGTATGAATAAAAATTCAGCACTCCAGGCAGTAATAGAAGCAATTCTTATATTCCTGATATACTGTAGAATTTTTAACAGTTAAAAGATTTTGTTTTCAGTTTGCCTCTAAGTGGCTTCTGAATGATAGCCTTCTCCAGCTGATTGCTTCTCTGACATCCAAATGGCATCCTGTGTTGCACATTCATAATTTAAGATGTGAAATGTGTTGTGAATAAAAGAATGGAAATTCAGTTTGGAGTTAAACATGTAGCTCTTAAGACAAAATTAGCAAGGAATAATGCATACATTCCTAGTTTTTATATTTACTTAGTACATACACAAGCTAGAAATGAATATATTATATAATGATGTATATGTTCTCATATGTGAAATGGAAACCATGAATATTTGCCAGTCATTTCACATATAGGGTGCTTAAGTCAGTGGGAATGTTGTATGAAAAAAAGTATTCAATTTAATCTCAGAGACCAAGAGTGTCTTTGATTTAACCGAAAGTGGTGGAGATGGTCCTTAATCAATTTGAAGAACAAGTTCCTCACATTTCTGCCAGTCATCTTTACTTGTGTAAAATTCTGTTTGTCACCTCTATTACTGATTTGATTGTGATGTTTTAAATACAATTTATTTATACCAGAACTTCTGTTGATGTAGGGATGAATGGTATTAAAGGAGTACATATGTTTTGTTTATTATCTTTTGCAGAGCAAGCTAACTCAAACTGTGTTGGAAAAAAACCCCACTGTGGAATGATATATGCCTTTGCTAAACCTGGAAGGGTTTTGCAAATGTGTGTTATTAGTATACATCATGCCTCTTGGATGTAGACAAGGATTTGAGGTCCCTGCCATTCAGTGAAGTTTTATTGGGTTATGGATCCCTAGGAGCAGTTCAGCTGGTGCACACCAGCATATGGTGAGTTTGGTGACAGTTGCATGAGACAAAGGCAATTGCTGTGCCTCACCACTGCTGCAAAGGGTGTTCCAGCCCTGTGACCTCCTCTCTCCCACAGCCCTGTGCTTGGCACAGGTATTGCTCACCCAGCAGCACCAAGCTGCCACATGAGCCAGTGGGCACTGGGATCTCCAGAAGTGGTGGGAGCTGGAATAGAAGGACCTGAGCTGCTGCAGGGTGCTGCTGGGGATGGAGTGGGACCACCTGGACAGGAGCGTAAGGGGAAAGGCTGCTTCCCTCTTTGCTTTTTCTGTCAAGGAGCTCTCACCTCAGCTGTCTTGGAGACTGCAGCTTTAGTGTCTGGGACACCTGACGGCACCTGAAGAGCTGATTCGAGTTTGGCCTTCAGATTTGCACACTTTTATGTAGTTCTAACAGTCTGTGTATTTTAATGCTTCTGTATGTAGGTTGAAAGGACTTGGTTTTATGTTCTTGCTATCCATTTTTATTTACACAATATTATTGTTCAGTCCTTCTTGTTTGACTAGTTATCTATTCCTGCTTGTAGAGGTTCAAAAGTGACTGTGCTTTGACTGCCCATTTTCTTTTTCTCCATTTTATTTTTAGTAGTTTAGCCACAGATTCTGTTAGACCAATCTGTGAGCTTTAGGAGCAATAAAGAGAGCAAAAATCTATTCTTGGAGATGTTTGCTTTTCTCGATCTACCTTGTCTTATTGCCTATAGTCTTTTGTCTGTAGTTATTAATTATAGTCAAGGCAACATTTTCAATGATTAATTGACTAGTGCTTAAAACAATAAGGCTGCTTAATAAGCAAAAAACAGTGCAAGCTTCTATTTTTGTGGTACTTCTGTTTTCTTTAGTAAGAAAGCTCCTATGCACACTAACAATTTTGGTGATATAAAATGAAGGGGGGAAAGTTGGTAATAACTGTGTGCTGTTTAGGCTAATAAACTGCTTGCTTCAAAGAGATGTCTACTCCAGTCTTGAGAGATTGCTTCAACTTTTGATTAAAAACTAAATTTATTGGCATTCTTTAAAGAGAAAGGGGTGGGGGAAGATTAAAAGAGTTGGATTCCCTAGCGCTGGCAGAAGGAGACATGAATTACAGCTCTTTGTGAAAACTGGCTTCCAAAGACCCTAGAAAGAATAAGAGTTCAGGTGAAAGGAGGATATGATTGAGCCAATTCCTTTCTTAATTTCACCATGGGATTGAGTTCAAGCTACTGAATTGATGTGCAGCAAAGCGTTTGTCTCCAGGTGCTGGTGTGCTCCAGACGCCTTTTGGATGCTGTTGACTTCCACTGCCCATGTGGATCTTTCCTATTGACTTGATAGGAACAAGTGCTTCCATGGCTCTCTAACTGTAATGCAAACAGCTCTGATAAATATAATAATGAAGAAAAATCAGAGCCATTGTGCTTTAAGATTCACTTCTACTGGTCTACTAGGAAGCCGTGTGAATGCAACAGCAAAGTGTTTACATCCTCTTCCACTGAGAGGTGAAAACTTTTGTAGAAGACTAAAAAAAAAATAAGCTGTACCAGAAGGCAATAATTCTCTCAGTATTGTCCTTGGCATCATTTATGTCTGGTTCCTGAAACTAATCAGTGTGTAGGGA
>NW_009952974.1:13322680-13395952 GCF_000747805.2 Chaetura pelagica | reverse complement strand
TATAGGGAATGACAAAAAAAGTATTCTAGCAGCAGTGTCTTTAGCTCTCAGTCTGAAAACTTCCAGGTCATCTGTAATATATTGTAGATGACACTGCTTATCAATAAAATTGACATAAGTGTCTTAAATCAAACCCACAATTAAACTGAAATTGGCATTGTTAATATATATATTAGTAATGGGATGGAAACCTCATTTTGTGGAACAATGATTTGTACTAGTTTACAAATTAAACTTTTAGAGTGTTGTAATTGGCCTATTAATGTACTGTTGTTAATGCCCAAAGCAAGATAAGTTGATCTATTGTTAGGCAACAAAGCTCTTGGAAAGAAATGGTGACAATAAATCAGAGTTTTGCATGTTGGGTTTTTTTTTTTTAGTTAAAGCCAGAAGATAGATCCTTAGAAAAAGGTTCTGAGAGAATATGAGTTAAAGTGCTTTGTAGCTATGACTTAGATGGCAGTGTTGAGTATTCTGCTGAGCACAGCAAAAAGGGATGACCTGTCTAGAATTTCTTTAAAGATGTGTATATTGTGGGAAACTTATTTTTAGGGAGAGCAGTACACAAACTGTAAAGTCCATCAATACTTAAATGTTTTAATTGAAGTTCTGTGGCGATTATAATTACTTTATTGGGAAAGGGAATTAACTGTATTGAATGCATGACCTATTTGATCATAAACAATATTCAAACCCTTCCACCCCTTTTTTTAGGTGTTCAGAAGAAAACAGGCACCAGTATTAGCACTTAATGTTACACTCAGAGGTGCCTGACCTCAAGAAGGTCATTGATTCAAAAGTGATCATGGGATTGTAAACTGAAAGCCATGTGAAAGGCTCTTGTTTGAACCTGATTTGGCTCTAGTAAGGCAGTTGGAAAGGGTGGCTGCTGGGGCTGCTTGGATAGACCTGGTGAGAAAAAAGCTGTGGGCAGGGACTTGCCTAAGCTGGAGCCAAAGAGGAACGACTTCTTGTGAGTCAAATCCATCAGGTGGAGTTGAAAACTAAGTGGAAAAGTTTTCTGTAGCTTTTTTGTTTTCAAAGGAACAGGAATTTGGGTTCAGTGTCTGTGAATAAGCAAGCTGTTGAAGAGAGCCACTACCTTCTGCTGCTCCCCTAAATGGAAGCAGTCCTGCAAAACTTGTTTTCCAAAGATGAATTATTAGAGAAAAAAACCTCTATTACTGAGTTTCAAAATTAAGAAAAATCCTACTATCATATTTAAATGTAGGATCTCTGCAACCCTCTTTGTATCAATTGGAAACATTCTAAATTTTCAGGTTTGCTAACAGAAAAAGCAGAGTTTCCTTTTTCAACAAAAATTGTGATCATCTTGGCAATAACATATTTTCTTTAATCATATGTGAAATACTAAACATCAGCTTTATTCAGGCAAATATTTTGGACATTATACTTGCATTGATCTCAGAATATTTGCTTTAAAAATAACCTTTGAAATGTGAATGGCTGGATTCCACTGTAGGATATTTAGTGAAACTTGTCATACTCATCAAAGCAACCCTTAGCAAAATGAGAAGTCCTGATACAAGTTACTTTTATCTTTAATTGTCTTATATAGCCTTGAAAACAGGAATTACTTATTGAAAAAGACAAGAGATTAATGTCATTCAGTGTATTTTGTGGACTATGCCAAATGTTTAATATTAAAAATATTAATCCTTATTTTAAGCTGATTTAGCATTGCCAGGCAAGAGGAACACACTTTCACTGCAACCTCTCAACACCATGAAATTTATTAATAAACTTCCTCTTGCTACATAGTTACACCTACCTCTACTATGACAACTTTGGTGTTCTATATTCATGTTACACCTTCCTGTGAAGGATGTCAAAAAGCACCAACTCTGTCTTGAATTAAAGCCAGCTTTTTGGATTTCTGCATCCTATCACAGCTAACCAGATGATATTCCTGTGTAGCAAAACTCCCCTGGGAGATGAGTTATGATTTTATTGAAACAAATAGGATTTCTTTTTGCAACTTAAATTGTCCCCTGAATGCTGACAAAACTCTTCCAAATCTTCTTCTTAACTCTGAAGATAAATTACTGTGGAGGAGAAAATTTTAAGAAATGCTATTCATTCTTAATAAAGAAGTTACAAAACATGACACAGATCTAGTAGAACAGAAATGTTTTGGAAATGGAAAAGCTCACATAGAGGCTGTGAAACACTTGGTGTTAGTTTGGAATTCTGAGATGGAGTATGAAGACATAACAAGATAGTATGAAGCTCCTGAAAGACTTTAGTGCATCAAAAAAAAAAGGTAAGGAGTCAAACATCTGAAAGCTGCTTTCAGTATTTATGGTCCAGGTGACATTCCAGAGAATACAGTGGAAACAGTTCGATAACTTGCTGTATTTCCCACCCAACTTATTTTTACAGACAACAAGTTTCTAGCTAATTACCCAGGATTTTTAGTCAAAAAGCCCTGATATAAGTTGCATTGAGGTAATAAAATTGTTGTTAACATATATTGCTACAGGAACACATGAACTATCATCATAGGTCTGACTAGTGGCCTGTTATGTTGCTTAGATTCTCTCACAGCTTTACTGCTCTTTACTGCTACTGTTTTAACACTAAAAAAAAAAGCCTTGAGTAGAAATAGAAGACCTCTTGTCATTAAGTCTACAAATATTTTTTGCTGTTCTCAAATTCTTTGGTACATTTATTATGGATTTTGCTGAAGCACTGCTAAGGTATGCTCAAATAGAAGAAACCAAAGTTTTCTTCTGCCGTAATCAGACGGCAGACCTGTGCAGTGAGACTATTCCACAAGGATGGTTTCCATTATTCATTCTAGAGCATCCTGAATCTATAGCCTTGGAGGGTTCCTTTTCTTATGGGGCAGACTTTGAAGTTGTTTCTTGGACATCTTCACCTGCCCTGAGGAGCCATGCCTTGGACTGCTTAGCCATCTCTCTTTCTCCTTTGACTTTGAAATTGGGATACAAAACCCTACGGCATGCCCTAACCTCTGTGACCTTGTGAGGCTGGCTGACATCTGCTTTGAAATAAGGGGTAGGAAGGTTTTGTACAGCTTGGGGAGCCAATAGCAGTTATGGCGAGGCAAAAAACTTCAGCAGAAATAAATGAAGAGGAAATAACTTCTTCATGAACCTGTAATGGTATTTTCAAAGAGTTTGCTGGTGCACCTCTGAGCTAAGATGCTAATAAAGTGTGTTCATCAGCTTTGAGGCGAATAAATGATGATGAAAAGTGGTGTGAGTACTTGGAGAGGGAGCTGGCATATGATGATTTCATTCTTTTATTAAAAATTCTCAAAATTCAGTGGGGCTCAAAACTGAGAGAAGATATACACATTTAAAAGTACAATTTGTTCTTCAAATGAATGGCATTTCAAACAAACTTCCTGGAGAGAAAGAAAAGAGGTTGAGAATGGAGAGAAGAAAAGGAGCAATCAGCAGGTTGCAGCTGTTTGAAGTGACAGCTCAGAGGATTTACAAATGTAGCTGCTGTGACTATAATGCTTGAGTCACAGTAAAAAGTAATGGAAGTGGAGGTGTTGAGAGACAATGACTAAAGTTGATGGAATAGTAGCAATGCATTTAAACATATGAAGGATTTTGGAAATGGAGAAGCCACAGAAAAATCAAATCAAGGAAAATGAGAAACCCAGAAAACTGATGTGAGATTGTCCCATGCAGCTTGGAAAGTGTCAGATGTGCATCCAGGTGGAGGGAACTTACTAAAATATTGGGACTGTTCATATGACTGTATTGTGAAGCACATTTTTCACTTTGTGCAATGGGGAGCAGCTGGGAGTATTTGTACTGGTGTGAGGGATTGCTGCTTGTACCCAAGTCTAATGAAGTTGTGTGTTACCATATGGAGAGTCTGTATGCACAGACCAGAGAAGTGACAGCACCAGGTTGTTTAAGTCTAGCCAAATCCAACAAAGGACTTGCTGTAACTTGAGGAATGTCTGTCTTTATTGTGCTCTCCTTCAGGCATCCCAATTGTAATAATTCCTTGTGAGTATTGGCAGTGGATGTGTTTTGTTGCAATGGCTACTCATATTGGCACTGTTCATTTTTGGGGGTCTGCTAATGGTATAGGTAGAGAGAGCCCACACAAGAAACTTAAGATGAACTAGAGACACCACTGGTGTCAGTCTCTTGAAGACATGTTTGATCAAATGGGATATGGCAAAGGTGCTTGGATGAAGGAAAGCAGGATGCAGCCTTTGATGTAGTGTATTGGGAAGAGATGTGTCAAGCATGGTCATTTTAAACCTTTTATTAGCCCAACCTGGAAGTTCTTTGAAGGTTGTATTGCCACCAGCCTGGAAAACCACTGCTCTGAGTGAGAACATACAACACCTATAATTGTCTTAAGCTTTCTGAAGGGAACTAAAATAAAATATTAAAATAGCTTGTATGCAATAGTTGATGAAATGAGTAGCAAGATGCCAGCTTTTAGATAGTAAACAAAACCAACCATGCTAGTATAGTTGTTCTTCAAAAGTCAAGGTTGTTACAGCTGTTAATGTTCCCTGTAAGCAAGAAGAAATTGGAGCCCTGTAGTAAAGGGAGTGAAAAACAGTATCAGTCATTGGTAAGGCCTGTATTTAGAGCTGGATAAATTAGTGTTATTTATAGAAGAGATGACCAGAAGAGTCTCTAAAATAACTGTGTACTGGAAAAGGCAGTCTGAATTTTCTGTATTTTTCTTTATCCTTAATTTCTACCGGAATATACCTTCCCTTTTTCAGTTTGAGTGCATATGCAAATTTAAGGAGGCGAGAATTTGTTCCAGTTAAAATGTGTTGTTCAGATCTTGCTATCATTCATACAACAGGAATGTCAACTCTGCAGCTAGCAAGTAGTCCATGAAATGGAGACATCTTTTAAGCTTCCTGCAGAGCACATCTCTTTAGTTTACTGTTGGCTGTTGCACCTTTTTATTGCCACTATTATCCTTCTCTTTTTACATATGCAGAGTATACTAGTACATGTTAGAGTGGCCTGAATAAAACCTAAGGGACAAATTCTACCTTGTGATGCACTGCTAATACTCAGTCAATAGGAGCACTAAATGTTTTTTTTAAAAGGAAAGTCATTGCCTTATAAATCAATGTGCCACAGTTGGAATTTTTAGGAAATCCTGCAAAATTTCATTATAAAAACATTTGTGGTCTGGTCTAGGCTCATCTAGCATAGCAAACACAGGACTCAACAAAAGTTGTGACAGTGTGAAACAGTTAGTGACAGCCACAGACAGGTTAGGTTCAGCATCTTGATCCAGTCAATATTCCTGTGTGTCATTGTGGAATTGCTTCTGAGAAAAGGAAAAAGTCTTCCAAAAATGTGTGTGTAAAATAGCACCAGCTTATATGTAGATGGAAGTGTCCAAAGCACAGTTAATTGTAGCTGTGTGTGCAGCAGCTCTGCACAGTGCTCTGTGCTCTGTCATGCTCCTGTGCTGCTGATGAAAGTGTCATGGTGGGGTTAGGTTTGGCTGGAGCTGGACCTGCAGGGAGGTGCTGTGGAGCCTGCAACTGTGATCGTTAGCCTGGTGGCCTCCATGCAGCAACTGGCTACTTAATATAGACAAGTGGTGTGAAATTTCAAGAACATTAACAAAAAGACACTGAAATACTGAGCTGTCACGTGTCCGCAAGCCTTTCAAGGCAGTTCCAGCTTCTTGGAGAGAAAACACACTTTGAGATGCTCTGTACAGATTGTGGAGGAACTGTGGAGATCTGAGCTAACACTGATCATTTCTGCAAGTGTTCACCTTCTAAAATCAATTAACTTGTAATTTTAGTCATGAAAAATGGGAAGGTTTGTTCAGACAGATTGCTGGTCTGCACTAGGGCAATGCACTTGGCTGCAAAACCAAGCATATTTCTACTGCCCTAATTTAACTCACTGGCATATAAATACTTTTCTATTAGTCTGACTGAAACTTTCCTATCATGCACTGTAAGCCAGGAAGGCCAAGTCTGCTAAAATGATTTTTGAGTGAAAGGGACAAAAACCAGAAAATGACCAGTTGTTGGGCTCTCTGCTTGCTTGCACCTCAATATCTAGAAGCTAAAGCTGGTTTTAAGCTAATATTATATCTAGGGAGAAACTATTGTTGCTTTAACATGACTCCATGGATTTCCCTCTGAAATACTTTCTTACAGATATTTTGTTTGCAAAACAATTGCCTAGGTTTGTAGTAGCCTCCTTTCAGCCAATGTATTTTCATATATTGTAGATTTTCTTACCATTGTCCCTCTGTGTCGGCTCCTGATGAGTGCTGCACCCTGCAATTCTGTTACTGCTCTGTGTTTCTGTAGGTAGTTCTGTCTCCCTTCCTTTGTAACCGTTTTTTCTTCAGCCTCGCAAAGCCACACTGTATGCACAGAAGTATTTCCAACCAGATTGTACTTCAAAATTGAGATTTATTTATTAATTTGCCAGAAGCAGGTATTCATGGGTATTCTGCTTATTCTTTTGCACAGCTGATGGCTGTTGCTGTTTTAGTTTAGAGATACAGGAGTAAATGAGTCCTTGAGTGAGTCACACTGAACAGAGCAACCCTCATGTACTTCATCTGCAAAAAAAATCAGAAAAGTGCAAAATGCTTAATAGGAACCAGCAAGATACCTGAGCCAATTCAAAGCCTTGGCGCCAGAAGAGTTCTGTAGCTATCTTCTAGGTATCCAAGTCTGCCTCTGCTGTTTCATTCCCAAATGTACTTGCCTCAAAATATACAGAGATAAAATGACATGTGTAGGATGTGTCACCTAGCAAAATCGACAGAGGGGAAAAAGTGTGTTGAAAAGAGAATTCTACCACAACCAAACATAACTAGAAAAAATGCAGTAGTAATAACATGAGAGTTTCTTAATATTTTTAATGTCTTTGTGGAGGGGTGCTGAGTAGAATCTCAGAAACTGCCTAAGTAGGAGATAGACAAAGTAGGGAGTTCTCCTATGGCTCACTGAGCTGCCCCTCTGAAGTTTGGTAATGAGCATTTCTCCTTCTGCTGCCAACTTTAAGTACGTTTAAAATTGTCCCTCCAAAAATACAAATGTGAAATCTCAGACTCAAGTAAGTTTAAAAATGTGTAGTTCTGAGCTAGTTTCTACTACAAGTGATAAAACCAGCATGAGGTATCTCTTAGAGTCCTTGTCTCTGTTTTCTTTCTCTACCACTTCAGCTTCAGTGGGAAGGAGGTTGGTTACACAGTGGCTGACATTTTCTTGCCTATTCCTGTAATCTTTGTGTTCATCAGAGGGTTATTTGTTTTTCAAAGCAGCTTGGTATGTTTTGGGCTGATACTCCTATTAACTTCAAAGAAAAGCATTTGGATAAGAAACACCAGCAACTACTTCAAAAATCGTCTAATTGGATTTGTATTGCCATGACAGAGCTGCGTGGCAGTAGCAGTTTAGATAATGGTACAAAGTGAAACGTGCTAACTCTCATGCACACTCTTCCTTTGGATTTTTTTTTTTTTTCCCTGCCTCCTTCAAAAAGTTCCTCAAAGACCTTCAGCACCAGACTCTTCACCTTAAATTTCTGATCTGACATCACTAGATGACTCAGTGAACAGTTCATGTGCCTTCTTTTTCTTTGTCCACTTACATCAACTACTACTAAACTTGTCTTAAGATTGGGCTTCACATATATGACATAAAAGGCTGGAGCAGGGAGAAGAGCGGAGGTCCCTTGGGCACCTCTGCCCAGAGCTGCAAAGGGCTGGAGTTCAGAGGTCCATGGGAGTCACAAGTGAGAACAGATGCATCTTCTCACCCTGGATGCAAAATTAACTGGAAAAACATATAAACTGCCTTGCTACCTCAGCATCTCCTCACAGCTGGAGTATGGCTTGATCAGGATGACTAGGTGTGGTGCTGCTGGGGGGAAGGAGATCTTTCTTCAGCTTTCCTAAGTTGTGTCACATTGCTTGTCTCTTTCAAGCTTGTTTGTCTCCTTCCATAAATTTAGTTTTGCTTAAATGCAACAGTTTAGTCTTGTGTGTAATGCAATACTGCTTTTCAAGCCTTATGTATTGTGTAATTGAGTCTTACAGTTTCTGGTAGCATATAGAAGAATTAAAAAAATAGCTCTGTTTAAGAAAAAATGTAACAAAAATGGTGTTTAATTTATGATAGTGCAACTTATTGCTTCAAATTTAATAGGGGTGATTGAGTGACCCAAAAAAAGCAGTGTTTTGACACTAGCATAAGCCAGTTTTTGAGCATCAGGTGGGTCAATGCCTGGGAGAGCTCTTATTCCTCCCCATGGGTAACCTGTGCAGAGGTTGAGGGCAAGCACCAAGCACAGTGTGCTGTGAAGGATGTGGAGAAGACCTTTTAAAGTTCTTGGGGCTGTGGACAGATGAGGATGCTCAGAACACTGCTAAGTAGTGTTGCTGTTCAAGGACCTATTCTAGAGGTTTTGGGGAAAAGTGTGTATGAAAGACTGTAGGCAGAAGGAAAGGATTTGAGGAGCCTTGCCCCTGAGAATTGCTGGAGGTAGGCAAGGGAAAGGAATTTGGATGCCTTCCTGAGATGGAAGACAAAGTGCAGGAGCAGAAGTGAGCTTAATTTACAGAATGTGGGTCTGAAGAGGCTGCTTATCAATTCTGGAGAGCTGGAAGAAAGGTGGATTATGTAGTCAGCGAATGAGAGGCTTTTGAGTAGAGCTTGGAGAAAAAAACGACAAACAAAAAACAGCTTAAACCACCTCAACTTGGTGGCTTAATGTCGCTAATTGTTCTTCAGTTATTCCTATGCAATTAATTTTAGTCTTAATTTCTAAGGAATTTAGGAGACAGCAGATAAGAACTGCCTGAGTTAAGAGATAAGAAAGAGTGATAGCAGTTTCAGTATCCTCTCCTGACTGTGACAACTGCAATTTTAAAAATGCCTGAGGCTATTAAAACTAGATCTATTGATTTTACATAATTTTTCAGGCATTGCAAGCTGCCTTCTTTACTATGTACACCCATGCAAAGAAGTGTAATTGCCATTTGCTATATATCAAGATGATCTGATTCTATGTGAAGAAATAACTTGCGTAGCTGCTGGAGTGTTGAATCCAGATAGATCTATGACACTCATTCCAGTTGCAAATCAGTTTTAGGTGTTAGGGATTATAGCATCTCAAAAAACAATCTCACAAAGGAGAGTAAAATTTTCAGTAGTTTAAACGCATTTTAAGTGCTTAAATAAAAAAAAGCTGCTTTTCTCTCCCTTCCTTTTACTTCATGGAGAAACAAATACTGCCAGGAAAATTGAAGATATGTGTTTGGCAAAAAAGTGTTTTATGTTTCATGATGAAGCATGCATAAAAACAGTATTTACAGCCAAGGCCAGTTCTACTTCAACACTTCTACTTATTTTTCACTGTGTTTTGTTTTCTTAAAAAAAAAAAAAAAAGAAATAAAGTGATACAGCATTTTAGGATTCTGCAAACTGGACTATAACCTCTGATCTTTAGCTCTAATTAACAGTGATTGTCTTTCTCCACAATGAGGATTAAATGCTCTCCTGTGAATGTTCCTTAGCTGCTTCGACAGCCCTTGCAGCCTCTGATCCCCCCAAGGAGCACAGGCTGAAAGAGGAAAAACCCATTTGTATTAACTACATTATCTTTCTACATGGAACCAGCTAAACATTTAGATTAGGCATTTTTATTTGATCAAAATGGCATCAGCATCAGAAGCATTTGATCTTCAGCATCACTGTAATATTATGTAGATAACTATGATATTAAAAAACTTAAGATTTTGCATGTGCCTTCTGGAGCTTCTCAAGTTCACGATGGATTTTTGTGTCACTTCCAATTATTATTGTGATAGCTGTTTTCTTAATTTCAGTAGTGAACAGGGAAAGCCAAAATACTTTTCATCTTCCAAGAAGTGAAGAACATGGTTGTGTATGAATTAGTGACAACCAGACCTGGCTTCAAAATGCAGATTTTGATCCAGGTTGTGCATACTCATTAAATTTGGGAACATTAAGATTATTGAAATATGTTGAACCCCTTTAAAAGAAGGATTTATAAATTAATCTGAAATTGGTATATTCTCTACTAGTGGGTATTATGTTGAACCTCTTCCAATAGGTCCATCATACATGGAAATACTATGGCACAAAAAGGCATTTAGCTGCAATTCTGCTTACAAAGGATCAGTTTATGTTGAGTACTAGTCTTGTAGCTGTTGTCACCCTGTGACTAAATCTGAGTGAAGATGCCTTTTTTTCACTTACATGTTTCTAACAATGATAGTACTTATACTCTGGAGTCTCTGCACTTTTCACCATACACAGAAACTTTTCAAAATGTGAACATTATAAAATGGAAGGAAAAACTTTTGGTTCATTTGTTGCTGGTTTTAGCTCCTGTCTTATCGATCACCAACTCATCAGGGAGAAGATATAATTTCTTGTCAGAGAGGCAAGATGGCTACCTACATGAACATGATTTATGACTATCACAATAGACTGAAAACCAAATGAAAAAAACTTCAAGTTATTCTTAATTTGCTGGGTCCTGGATATTGTACTTGAGTAACATGCAATTTTAAGTCATGTCTACTTAATACACACCTGTCTTTTTCTATGGCTGCAACACTGACCGTGAAAATCTTGTCTCATGACAAGGATTCTAACTTGGTGGAAACTAGCTTAATCTCAGCTACTGTATTACTGATACCAGCTGCTTTACTAAACCAAGTTGACCTAATTTGATATGCATTTCTCTAGGCTTAGATTTCCTCTGCTTTTATTAAAAAGAATTCAAACCAAGTTTACTGAACTTTTTTCCCTTCTCCTTTTCTCTTGTCTTCTTCCAAGACTGTAGAGGAAACAGTTCCGTTTATTTGGGTTTGTATGTGCTTCCATGAAGTGAAAGGGATAGAGACCTGGTTCTGTGGAATTCAAATCAGTAAGAACAGCTTATTATTTTACTGCCAAGCTGAGCTTCTGACTTGGCTCTTGAGGCAGTGAGTTCTGTAGCTGAAGTGTTAGGAAAATTTTTTCTTTTGTACTTCAGAGGTTCTTGTTTGACAAACTTAAACTTCAGCAAGTTTTTTTAAGACTTATGGCCCTGGAGGGGGGAAAAGTCAGGACAGATTTTGGGATGAGGTTTTAGTACAGAGTACTATTGCATCAGTACTAGTTTTGTTGGTGCATCAAGCATGGCTCACAACTGTAGCTCTCTAGAAACTGCTGTTCAGCCAGGGGGGATTCAAATGCTCTGAAAGGTGCAAGCATGGTCCTCATAAATACTGTATTTTGGTAGCCATGATAATCCAGGAACAGCTGCAGTGTCAGAGAGAGATAATGTTCTTGCCTGTGATGTCTCGGGCAGGACTCCTTGTTACTCCACTGGGCTTCACTGCCAAACGCCATTTTCACAGCACAGATAGGGATTGGTCCTCAGAAAGCAAGGGAGAAATGAGAAGCAGATGTAGCTGGTGATACAAGGAGGAGGAAAAAAACCACAAAATTGTGTTCCTTAAGAAGTTGTAACTGTGTTACAAAGCATGAGTACTGATTGCAGTTTGGTGAGCTGCTGTTGTGTATCTTACAGGTGTTAGGAAATTGTTTTTGTGCCTCTGAGGACTTACTTGTCTACTCTTCTGTTTACTGCAAAAAGACTGTAGTTTCCAGTGGTGATAGGAAGGATGGAGGGCTGCAGCTCCTTCTCAACATTGATTTCCTCTTTCTCCACTAAACTGAAGATGTGCTGGTCGTTGCTGCTGGTGGCTGCCCTGGGGCAAGTATGTTTGGCTGCTCAGGGACAAAAAAGAAATATGTACTGGGACAGGCTGCTGAGAGGCTGATGTATCTGTTTCCTTCCCCTGGAAATACTGATAATGTCTGACTTCAAAAGGGAAAGGGGACAAAGGCTATTGTCAGCTCATTCTCCTGTCATGAGAAAAAAAAGTTTGTGGGTTGTGTGCTGGTGGTGAGAATAAGATTTCTGAGTGCAAACAGTGAAAATATGTTTAAAACATTAACACAGGAAAGTATCAGTCTAGAAATAATGCAAGCTGATGTTGTCAAGTTCCTTATATTGTGTTGTGTTAGTAGTGCTTTAACAAATATCATGTTCTTCCATGATTTATTTTCCTGGAACTAGGAATGTGTTTTAAGATTGAGATTTCAAATGGCTTTCTGTCCATAAGTGCTGTGATGTTTTCACAATTCAATAATGCCAGTATGTTTTATTTTCTATTTTTTAATTTATGAAGTAAAAAGGAGAAAAACTTCCTATCTTTTCATGCAGATCCATCAGTGTATATCATTGTTTCCTTTCTGAAGCAAAAACCCCAGACAACTCAGAACTGCTTTGTATATGTTTATTTTAGGGTTATATTTTTCATGCTAAAAAGTGAAGGTTAATTTCAAGAGGCACGATTTTTGTACATAGTTTTCCTTTCAATTTCTCATTTACAGAGCTTTTTCTATGCCTTCAAAAGTTACATAAAAATGTATCTTCTTAATTCGAAAAACATGTCCTTATATGATTGGGAATCTTTATCTGTTGATGTTACCCATACATATAATAACTGAGCCCATTGTCTCATCTGTGATTCAGTCTGCTCTTTGAAAGAAAGTCCCAGCAATTACCAGGTCAGTAAGTTCATCTTTCCAGTTGTCTACAAGTGTTGTAGTTTTAAGTGCTTGTTTGAAGGCAAGAGCTGTATCCCCTCACTGCGTGAACAGTTTCATACTGTGAGATTTACAAGCAAGTAGCTTAATACCTTCCCCAGTATTGTCTTTAAGGTATTTCACTTCTTTTATTTTCCTTCTTTAGTAAATAAGGCTGCAAGTTTCAAATCTGAGTGCTTAAAATTAGGCTTTTAGATCTGTAGCCAGGCTTTTAAACAGCAGTGTTCAGATTCTCAGAAGGGAAACTGGGTTGATTTTGAAAGCTGACAGAAGTTATTAGAAGAACAAGTTTAAGCAGCTAGATTTCGCACTTTTTTAACCTCTACTTTATGGTTTGTACTGAGGTAATGGGGATAACGTCTGATTATGGGGGGGTAGATTGTCCTCCTCATGCAGCAGCAAACACTGAATGGCTTACAAATAAAGAATTGGAGCCATAATGGTCTCTCCTATGACCACTGAGTACTTATCAGATTATAAACTGCCCTTAATTTATTTTACATCTCTGTTATTCTATGCTTGAGTGTCAAAACTGGGTAAACCACTCTGAGTGTGTGAAATGAATTCTTTATTCTCTTTAACCCTGAAGCTTGAATGATTTAAATATGAAATACAAGAAATGTTCACCTTGGGAAACTGCTGTTTGGCCTCTCTCCAAGGTCACATTACTTAGAAACCCATGGTCAGTTTTCCTGTGTTGCCCTCCTGTTGAATTGCTTGTGCAGTCTCCAGAGGTGCTCAGCAGAAGCAGCTGTGAGGTGGTGGATGCAAACAGCCAGGTTAGATGATGCTCCTGCAGCTGCGGCACAGGCACCTGCGTGTAGAGGCAGTATGAGGTGTCCTGTGATTAAATTCACTCCTGTAGACAAAGGCTTAGGTTAGACATCTGTAAGACTGCTCAAAAGTAACTGTTTTGGAGCAGGTAATTGGAGCCAGCCCTGTGTATCGATAACCACCCACACTAAATGGTCTTGAATTGCTTCTCCCTGCTAGTGTTCTCTACTAAGGTAAATTTATGGCTGTTTGTCCATGCTGTGCTGGGTCAAAAATAGCAAACTTCCTTCATAAGCAAGCAGAACACTCTTTAAAATTTTCTTTAAGATTTTTCTTGAAGATTTCCAAACGAAGGAGAAAACAGTGTAGCTGCTGCATTTAAAATATAATTACAAACAGGTGGCTCCCTCTTCATTTAGTCAGGTTAAACTCCACTTTGCCAGGCTAAAGTGAGATTGGCTCATGGCACAAGAGAGGAGACTCTTGCCAATCTATTTAAGCTCCAAGGTTTAAGTCATAAAAGATCTTAATGTGTATCCTGTGTCAACTACCATGGCTGTTATTTTATAACCAAGTCAGGATATGTGAGTAAAAAATAATTGAACCTTCATGGAGTGTTTTTGGATTAGCCCTTTGTGTCTTAGGGATCTGAGTAATGTTTAGTGTTACTAAGATATTCGGTTTGTCTCTTCATGCTTAACCTTTTTCTCATGGTGAGAAGGCTTATAAAACTGCAGCCTTTGTGTCCTGCTACTTCTTCAGCTGCTTTTACACCTGTTGGGCAGCATTACCAGGTTTATTTCTGCTCGTTTTCCAGTGAGTCACTGAGTAGAGGAGAGTTGAGCCCAACAATGCTCTGAACCCCATGAGGTACCAACATTAGCCAGAAATAAATAATTCAGAAATCAGACTGGAATATTTCCACCATTTGATGAGCTGCTGCTTGTAGTTTATTAAATGGAGGATTGCAGCACTACCTGGTGGGATTTGAGCAAAGTTTCAGTCTCAGAGCTAAAGGGAAAAGTGGGGTTTCTGCTCCGTTTTTTTGCATCTGGTTTATTTTGTCCCTAATTCCTCAAAATTAAGTTGCTTTGGAAAAAAACCCACAAAACTGCTTAAAAATACCTTTTTCTATAGATTGACATTCATGGTAGAAAATATTAAAAACCTATTTGAATTTCAGGTAGAAGATATTGCCTGGATCACCCCTTCCCTTAGACTTACTGAGAACTCCAAACAATCCCCTTCACCAAAGCCATTTAGGAATTTAAGAACCCTTAAAGAGATGAAATTGTTGCAAAAGAGAGAAGTGTTCAGAAGACAGGAGACAGATGAGGGGTGAATGTTCAGTTACTGCAGCAAAAGGTGTTCACCGGTGGTGTCCTGTGAGTCCTGTGCTGTTTTTATAAACATGCTTATAAATGGGTTTGAAAAGGGAAAAACAGTGAGGTGGCTGAGTTTGCTGTTGATACACAATTATTCAAGGTAGTGAGGATGAAGGCAGGCTGTGAAGAGTTACACAAGGATCTAAAGAGAGTGTGTGACTGGACAAAAAAAAGGAGATGAAATTCAGTGTAGACAAATGTGAAGTGATACATGTGGAGAAAAACAATTCTAGCTTCCAATATAAAATTATTGGCTCTGAGTTGTTTGTGAGACTTTGGCTTATGATGGATAGTTCCATGAAAATATCAGCCCATGCTCAACAGGCTAAAAAGCACATAAAATTTTAGGAATTATGAGGAAAGGACTGGAGAACAAAACAGAACATCATTATGCCACCATATAAATATATGGTTCACCTGTACATTGGATCCTGCACCTAGGGCTAGGTCTAACTTGCTCATCTCAATGAGGATGCATTAAGACAGAAAAGATTCTGAAAGAGGGAAATGGGGATATGTATAAAGAGCTAAGCAGTCTTTGGCTCTCTTGCCTGGGAAAAAGACAACTGAGGATGATGAGAGGTCCATAGAACTGTGAATATGTGTAGAGGGATGGATCTTTCATTGTGTCTTTCAGCATGTCAGTTAAGGGTCACCAAATGGAACTTACAGAAAACTGGTTGAGAAGGGGGGAGGCACCTTTTTCAGAAGTGAATGTGCCAAAAGTGTGCAGAGGATTTTGGGGATTCTGGGCAAGTTGGATGAAAGGCCTGTTCAAGGATTGCTAAGTGCAGAAACTAAAAGCTTGAGAAATGTCCTGAAAAAATGCTGGAGATTGGAAGATCTTTGTTAGAAATACCGGGTATGTTTGTCCTGCACTTCCCTCTGTATCTGCTTTTGGTGTGAGACTGATAAGCATATTTGAGGAGATCAGGGTCTGCAGACTACTTCAGCCCTGTCAGAACTCTATGCAGTGTATGTCTGCAGGCAGTTCATCCATCAATTGCATACCACTAGAACTTTGATCTCTTGTTCTCCAATACTGAGTATGAAGATTATTACAGAGAACAAGTCTGACTTTGGTACCACAGCAAGCCAATTGTTCCACTTTTGCATTTTCTGATCATGTTAATGTGTCAAAAACTGCTTATAATACAAATTCAAATGTGATTGATGTTGGAATATCTGAACATATGTTAGCAGTAAGAAATGTGTACCTTGTGAATGAGTAGCATTTGAGGACATCAAACAGCTCTTGAAATTATGCATGGACGTATTCATAAGTAGGAGTAAAAGATTTTGACTGAAGCCTCATCCAAATACAAAGTTTAGGGAAAAAAGCCTTATTTCTTCCTAAATTCAAACTTTTTCTACAGCCATCTCCCCATTTGCATTTACTGCACATGTTGCTGCATAACAACATTCATTTCATCATAGAGCAATTCAGTTAGAGAAATGTTGTTCTATCAATTTCAATAAATACTATGTAAGAACTGTGGATCAGGAATTAGTTTTCTTACTGCTCTTCCAAGGAGCATTCTTATTATCTTGAGCAGTGCTGCTCAGGACTGTAATCACTGGTATGAATGAGGAAAAAATAGTATAATGAATATGACAAACATTACAATGCAAATTCTAGGAAGATGCAGGTAGAGGAAAGGGAATAATTCAGTGTGTAAAGCAAAGTCTGTGAAAATGGTATCTGAGATGAATAAATAGTTTTGAGTTCTCCTACTAGTTTTTGGAATATCACACATTTTGTCTTCCACACCCCAAATCAGAATGTTTCTGCTGAATAAAATAGATAAATATCGAATTTGGTATCTCTTGAGAGGTAGTTGATGTATAATTACAAAAGATCATGCTGTTCACCTCAGATGTAGGGAATAGCTGCTAGATGTGCATGAAGAGGAGACAGTGCCGAGCCTGAAGCAAAACTGGTCCAGTTAATTGCTAAAAGCCTCTAAAAATATGCTGCCAGTTGCAGCTCTACTGTGTCCTATCTGTTCTAACAGAATTGACATTTGAAGGAAAGTGTAACTGACTAAATGTCAACCAATGCAGTGAAGTAGTTCTGAATGTAAGTTGATTTCAAAGCCTTGGGTCTGACTCTGGAAAAATAGGGAAAGGTTTTGATTCTGCAGCATCTTCAGGGACCTCTTCCTCTGCTTTGCTCTCATGGTGTTTTTCTCCACATGTTGAGTTGGGTTTTGTTTGTTGAAAGCTGTGACCATTGCCTGGAGAGAACAGAGTTGTGTAGCAAATACAATTACAAGAACGAGTAGATGTTCCTCCTTGGAATGGTAAACAAGTTTCTCCTATCATCTTAGTGGTGAAAAGACTTAAACCTGCAGTGGAGTGTCTTGCCTAAACTCAGTAATTCACACCTGTCTCCATGTGTTGTATACTGGACTAAGCTGAGGATGCCTTCCAGGAGTTACTTGAATCTCCCAGTCATCCTGTAGGCTGACTGAACAAGAATTCTTATCGAGTTATTGCCATACTTTATTACTCATACCTACCCTTCAGTGTTGCTGATCTCCCTTCTAGGAAAGAAAACCTTCTAAAAAGCCAGGAGAGCATAGGTTTTACTACGTGTGTGAGTAAACTCATTTTTCCTGCTCTTTTATACCTATTCTTTGTTCAAAATCTTATGTCTGTATTCAGAGGAAACTGCAAGGCAAGGAACCCAGCAGACAGTGGGGAAAGAAGAACTAGAAAATTGGAAGGCCTATCTGACAGTTTATTAATATAGGGTAATTTTTTTAGCAGAAGGAAATATTCTTACTAATTCTTTCAAAAAGGCAGAAAAATCAAATACAAAATACCCTAAGTACATGTATTGTATAAAACACAGGGTCAGTACAATGCAATGTTGTGATGCCAGCTTTTGTGTTCAAGTGGCAGATGATGGTTTCTTTTGGTAACTGAGGAACCTTAGGTCTAGAAAATGTAGAAACTGGCCTGTTCCAACACCATTGTCATGTCAGTGTATATATATATAAAAGCCTTGTTAAAACAAATCTGTTCCAGCAGTTCCTGTCATCACATGAACTGTTTCTCTTCTGACGTTGTAGAAAGTCAACAAAACTCCTTGACACCATCCTACATTTTGTTTGCTTGCATTGCATGATGTAACTGGGGTAACATGTTCATGTGAGCATGCGGGTCTAAGTTTTAACGTACTGATCAGCCACACCAGCATGGCTAGAGTGCATTTTTCAGGAAGGTCTGGTGCTTTCAATGGGCTGCTGAAAATATTGAGAAATTCTACTATTTTATAGCAAGCTGTAGAACAGTAAACTTGCTTTCATTGCCTTCCAGACTAGTCTGCTATACAGGGTGGGGTGTTTCTGCAAGTCTGAACACCTGTATTAATCTCTTTATCAAAGGTGTTTTCATTAACTATCAGAGCTTGCTACTGTAGGGATAGCAGCATGTCTGTGGATGCTTTCATCTAACATTTCTGTTAAGTTCTTGGTGAAGTTAGTTCAATTTTGTTGCATGGCCATAGAAATTGAAGAATTTTTTTAACACAGACTAATCTGAAATCCTCACTTGGTGAAGCTAAGTTTGAATGAACTACATCTTGGTTTCATGCCTCATACATTTTCTTTCAGAATCAAGGATAAGAAATACTAGGACCAGCAGAGAAGTGTGATAAATCTTTTGAGTATCTATAGTGGAAAAGGTTGGCAGCTGTAAAAGGGGTCTGTTGCCCACTTCAGCACTTCCCAGACACCTCCAAATAAAATAGAACTTTAGATACCACAGTACAGATGTGACTCTTTATTCTGTGTGTTTGGTGTGTTGCATCAGCTTGTTGAGGATTATGTGACAAAAATCACAGTTGAAATTCAAGGTACTCTTAATCACTATAAAATGTTTCCTTGTTCTATAGGTGATCCTACTGAGTGATGTATGCTTACTAACAGGTGTGGAGGGGGATTAGTTGGGCCACTTCTGTGCTCACAAAACTTATACTTCTACTTCAGCTACTGTCTGAGGAAACTTAAGAAGCAAACAAAAAGTTTCCCCAGAGCTATTCTTCATCCTTATAGGAGTAAAATTAAACTTATGACAGTTGCCCCATAGTGGAAGAACCTGAACGATCCATCTGACAGTGAAATGTTAATGCACTCACTCTCCTCCTTACTGTCCTTTTCTGTCCTGTGGTCCATTAAATATGGAACAAGTAACATGAAAAAAAGCTACTGCACAAACAAAAGATTTCAGGATCTGGAAGTGGGGTTGGGAGGGCTGTTAGTGGCATATCTTCAGTAATTTTAAAAAAGGTAACTAGAGAACCATTGTTTTCTGCCTGTAGGAATAAGAAAACATCTCATTTCTCTCTTCAGTTCTGGCTTGCTTTCCTCATGCATGGGTTGATGAATCAGGTAAAAGGACCTTAGTTAGAAAATGGGTTCATAAAACTGCCAGTGTTTTATGAATTTGAATTTTGGTCTGATCTGTCACTTGAGTACTGCTGAATATTGGTATAGAAGACACTGAGAACTTACTCATGCTGACCCACTAGGAGATGTACTGTGAGGTGTGTGTGTGCATGGAGGGAGCATCAGCCTCTCTGATTAATAGTCCTGCTGTGAGTGTGACACATCTGTGCTGCTGTGGAACTTTTCCTCGATGCCAGACACTTCTGTTTAATGATATTTGCCACTTCAATAGGAGGGAAAAGATTCAGATGATGTTGAATTGCGGTTCTCAGTGTGGGTGCTGTAGAAAGGGAAATGAATTCAGTAGTTTTTGTCTTTTGTACAAGCCTGTGAAACAAGGGCTCTGGCTTTAACCCCTTAGTCTGCATGTGGGCAGATCTGAGCCAGCTGTGTCCCATCTGGGAGGAGGCTGTTTCTGATGCTGTGTGGGGATAAATCCTGTGTATACATCCTCACGACAGCCCTGGGCTATCTCTTTACATCAGAAGAGCCTTCCCGTAACTTTAGAGAACACTCCCCAAAAACCCGAGAACCGGACAAACCCAGAACTCAAAATTCGGCAACCGAGTCGAAGGGCTTCTCATGCTCTTCCTCTGAACCTAGATGTCCGTCCTTTCCCGCTTGTGCATCCTGGGGCCTCTGAGCAGACAGCTTTCAGAACGATCCCTTTAAAACAACCAAACCAACAGCTCCTGCCTCCCCGCAAGCGCTGGGAGCGACCGAGGGCCTAGCGCAGGGCCGTGACTGCCCCCTGCTGCCCGAGCGCGGGGGGGCGGCTGGGGGGGAGCCCGGCTTGGGGGGGCGCAGCCGGGTCACTGGCGGTGCATGTCGTTGGCTGTGCACAAACGATACATTTCCAGAGCAAGGGATGCCGAAAAACTTGCGACGTTTACTATCCGGAGCTGGTGAAAAGTTGGAGAGGCTCCACGTTTGAATTTCAAAACCCACTAAGTTAAACAAAGGGAAACACTTGATTTAGAAGGGTTTGGACTTTATACAGCAAATACAGGGTTTTTTTAGTATCTAGGAGTTTTCTATCAGGGTCAGTCAGTTAACACTCATTTCAGCCCAGCATTAATTCCAGGTGAAGGGGGAAATAAGGGAGCTGTCTGCTAAGCAGCCTCTGTTTTCTGCTTCACAAGAGGCCCCATCCTGCATGGCACAGAGCTGCCCTCCCTAGCCCACTTGCTGTGGCCCTGGCACGGCTCACCATCAGAACTTTGAAATCCTGAGAATCAGGCAGCTCTCTTCAGACCCTTTTTGTGGCAGCAATTCAGAAAAAAAAAAAGCCCCAAACTCCACACCAACCTCCCCCCCCCCACTTTTCCCAGCTATAGTCTACAGCCTTGTGCAATTACTTTAGGAGTGTCCAAAGCTGATGCTGTCACTTAGTGTCCTAGTGTCTCATGCCCTCAGGAATTCTAACAGATACTGCCCCAAAAGCACTAGGACCGTGCACTTTGAGTGGTATAAACGCCAATCATGAAGAGCAAATTTCACTGTTGTATTAGTTTTTACTAATTAGATCAGAAGAAGAGGTAAAAATAAAGATTTTTCACAAGAATGTAAATGTGTAAACCATAAACTACGTATAAGGAAGCTTTTATGGAGTAGTTCTCCTCATAGCACATTCTGTTACCTTCAGGGTTTCAGTTACACCATCACGTTTCCCACTTTTAAAAGGGCCAGTGTTGGGAGATGGGTTTTATTCTGATGGAAGCCTTTCATTCTGTCCGGAAAGGGCCCAGAGCTCATCTTCCCTGTGTTTATAGTGCTGGGAAACAGCAAAGGGATGTTCAGCTACTGCTCACCAAGTTCAGCCATCACCCTGTAGGCTATTCCAGGAAAGAAGAAAAGTCTATTTAACACTTCCTAAAGAATTAACCATTAGGGCACCATCCATGGAGACAAACTAGTAGCATCTTTGCAGGGCTGATATCACCCATCTGAGTAATAGAAAAATAATTTCTATGGTTTAGGTGATCAATAAAATTATGCAAATAAAGAATAATAAACAGCTGTGTGGAGTGAACCACTGATACATTAATTTGAGTTTAAAATGCTTTGAACTAGATTTCTCACAGTGTGTGTCAAGGATCCAGCACCTTTCTAATCATGATGATCCATGTGTGGGCTTTTCAGGAACCAAAAAATACAAAAAGCTATATCGGTTGTATTGAGCTCAATGAGCAGCTCTGTCTACTGAATCTGTAACTTTCAGAAAGCATTGTATTTGTTTGGAGCTTATCTGAAGGTAAATGTTTTAGAGATTAAGAGGAAATGCTTTTTAATAATATCAATTTGCCTATTGAAAAACAAACACAAAAAAACAGAACCTCTCCCCCTGTAATAAGACAAGAAAATTTGGTGATCTTTAGAATTTCATTTGGATAAATAATGCTTATAGAAGCCTAACTGCCCTGTTAAATTTTAAAGATGACAGTGTGAGACACCTATAAAACAAATATTTTACCCTTCTAGCTGTACTTTTAAGAAAACAACGTGCAACTATAAGAAAGCTCAGTGTGCACAATGCAAGTATGCTCTTAGCTGGATAAAGGTGTTTTCTAACTTATAAAATACACATATAAATTAACAAAATCCAGCTGATCAAATGTATTTGAATAATTTCTGGCACTGCTGAGCTTTTGGTGATTTTATTGTGCCTAAGCTGTGCCAGACCTCACCCCTTATCACTTAATTTTAGATATGACAAAATGATAAGACAAAACAGTGGACTCGGTGAGCTCTAAAAGATTAGAGAAGGCCATATTAGTGAGTTCATAGGCTAAACCAGCAAAGTCAATCCACAGTGATTGATATTTTTGGGCACAAATACCTAAAAAATTATGAAAATATTGCTGGGGCTGAGTTCCTCCCTAGGACATGGTAGCGAGATGGGTTTTGAGTGGAAATTTGTGTCCGAGCCCCTTCTGGAGGGCAATGCCTGCTTAGAGGCAGGGTGTCTCTGAATGAGAGCTTTCTCTGCAAGGCAAAGGATCGGGTCCTTTTCTACTGCATGAGCCAACACCTTTGTAAGAAGTTATCAGATCGAACCAGGGCTGGCTGCATAACTCAGGAGTGAATTACACATTTCATCCCAAACCAATGCCAATGAATCCTTTGAATCTGAATTGCCAAGAGGTAGTAGTATAATGGCAAAGCTGACACACACTTGATAGCTGTAACCTTATTTACATTGACAGAACTCATCACATTATAAAGGAGTATTAATAACATGTTAATTGAACTACTAAATGCTGTCAAGCATTAAAACTATTGGTTACAGCTACAGTCCACTAATGCAATAATTTACTGAAAGCTAAAGAAATGGTTTTGCTTAAAATATTGGTAAAGCAGCAGAAAGAGTAAAATTACATTGACCTTTTGATAGATGTCTGTTTATTGATTTAAATTCACCATTTTGTGAACAATGTCAAAGAGGTCTGTTAGAATAGAAGCATGTATAATAACATGAGCTAACCAATTTTTATTTCTTTGTGTGTCATGATGGAGAGATTGAAGTAAGCTTCACCTAAGTGTAGTGATGCAAAAAAAATAATAGTACCCAGTCTGGATGTGAAAAAGCAGAGGAAAACAAGAGCTTCATATTAAAGTGCCTTCTAGGTAGCTGACATGACGCATCTAGTCAGACGTAAATAATGACAGACGGAAACTATCATGAGGTCTGTGAAGCATCAACATGCTGCCATCATTTTCTTTCTAACCTTGCCTTGCTAGCAGCTCTCAGACTTACAGGCTGAGAGATCATTTAAAAAGCAAATCCTAATGATGCTGCCCACTGTAACAACAGCCAGTGAGATTGGCATCAATTTAGCTCAGTTTGGGAGCTCAGGCTAGCAGCCATTGCTGCCTCCTGACATCCTGAGCAGGCACTGTCCCTCCCTCCCTGGCTCCCTGCAGCTCCCTTTGCTTTTTGCTGAAAATGATCCACCTGTATAGGCAAAGGGGAGAGTAAATGCTGCTCCTTTACCTGACTCTCTGTAGATAAGCCCTTCAATTATTTCCTTTATTGGATTGGTTTATTTGGGTGCAGGATGCCTGGAGTATGGTTTTCATTGCATCCATTTTATTTGTGGTACATGTGCACAGGGAAAAGAGGGAGGAATGTGCTGGTGTCCCTGTAGCTTCAGCTGAGCAGTGATATGGTTCAGATCAACACATCTTTACGTGTCTGCCATAATCAACGTGGAGTGGCAGAGCTATTTTGCAGATGCAACTCAGGAAAAAAAGCAAAACAAAAAACCTCACAACAATTCTTAGTCTTGTCCAGCTCAGTAGATGTTATTTATCAAAACAGCCTACAATAACATAGTTGTGTTTTACTTAAGCTGGTGACTTCATTTTAAGCCACTGGGAGACAAAGCTGATGTGCAATAATGTACTGGCATTATCACTTTGCAGATCAGCCTGTGGCTTTGCTTGGGTGCCAGCAGGGCATGAGGTCTCAGAGAGAGAGACAGATGACAACATGAAAAAGCTAGTAGATCAGACTGCTTGTTTTTTATTGTAAACATTATTTTCATATACAACAATGGATTTCATCCTGTTTGGTAAGCCTGACCTCAGGCTGTATAACTGTATTTCCATTGTTGGTATGTAAATTAAAACATGACCAAAAAAATCCTTCCCAACCCTTCCCATCAGAAGGCTATTTACGCTTCACAGATCTTTCCAGTACTTTAAGCACAACTAAGCAGCTACCTCAGGTAAAGAAGATGCTATTTTTCCAAGGAGGCATTTAAAAAGATTTCCCCACGCACATTTCAGAATGTTCTAAATACTAATGCAGTACTCGTGACTCTCAAAGTAAATAGATGGCACTTAATTATGCTGGTGATGTCAGGTACTATATAGGTTGATTTCCCAAGGCGTAAGTGAAAAATGTACTATTTGGTCTTAAATTTAGACTTAATAAATAGCTAATTTAGGATCTTGTTCTATATGCAAGGATATAATCACAAGACATTCATTTTTAAAAGGTTTCATTTATTCTTGTGAGCTTAATTATTGCAAGGAAACTGTGAGCAATTTGTTTTTTTACCAGTGTCTGATTTCTGAGAATGGTTATTAAATATTAAATGGATGCATAATTCAGGCAATTAAGAAAGTAATCACACAAAGTAATGTAATGGAAGTTAATTATTACTGCATAAGCAAATAGTTCATTAATGCTAGTAGTTGCTATGGCTGCATTCTTAATACATGCAGAACTGAAGCATGAATCCTCTGTGTATTCAGAGGTACCAGAAAACAGTACTGCAGAAAGAGTGCTCCTAATGAAAGGCCCAGGCAAATAAGGTCATATTGACCCCTGACTTGTCTGAATGTGGGGATCATCATTACTTAAGAGAGTTTTATCAAAACCATGGCTGCTTCAGATGCTTATAATCTCCTGTTTGTAATACAGACCGTGGCTTAAATCAAGGAAGAGCTTGGGGAATTCACTAGTTTAAAATAAATAAATCACCAATCCTGTTTCCCCTGTTAAAAATCTACTCAGTGGTGCCCCTCTTGTTAAAAAGCTATAAAATCATTATATGTAACTTAAAAGGCTTGTACAATTTTTCAGTACAAAAGCATAATAGCTGACAACCACTCTTGTTAGATTTTGTTCTTCAACGATAAGAGCAAAATCTGACATCTCTTTGCTAATGTTATTTCCCTAAAGCAGAACATTTCATAAAGATGGTTTTAAGCCAAGAGATACTTTTACCTGTATTTCACTTAGTAGGCTGTGATGCAGTAATGTTAAGCTTAGTGCTATATGGTTCAGCCAGGAATGGGAGGATCTGTGACTGAGGGATGAATGGTGCAAAATGGTAATGAGGTTCTCATTGCAACCTTGAAAGGTATGGAGACAGGACAGCTGTTTCCTTAATTTCATGGTGTTGAAGATGAATCAGGTGTCACTTGTCCATTTTAGGCTACGTATTTAAAAGTGGAAGGAGAGAAAAAAAGAGGCAGTGATTATGATGCTAGGCAAACCCTGCAGGTCATCACATGCCCACTTCTGCTGACTGCTGGTTCTCACTTGCTGCTTGCTCAAAATGCAAAATGTGCTAAGTGGAAGGAGGAGAATTTGATCACTAGATGTGCACTGTAGCCAAGCAAAAAGTGGGATTGGATTAATTGGCTTAAACACTGTCCTGAGCTGCCTGGGTTGTCTGTAGCCCCAAAGGACCATCTGACAAGTGAGGACAATGATGTTCACAATTTTTAGTCATCTGCTCCCCTTATTTCAATGAATTTCACAAAAGGACTGTAAACAAAGGAGGATGTAGGAGCTACTTGTTGCTAGGTCAGTCCTTACTAAACTTTCTGGAGGTTTTAATGGTTACTTTATGATCCTGATGTACCTAAGACTTGGATCAGCCAGGAAACCTAAGGTGGGGGAGGGGAAGTGTCATGGTGGCAGCTCAACATTAAAATCTGTTCTTCCCAAGGAAGAGCAATCAGATAGAATACTGATATGATGAATCTGGAATTAAAAGTCTTGTAAACCCCTGTGACTGTCTAAGGGATAAAAAGTGGTTAGACCTGTAGATTGAAAATGTGCTCATGCGTGCACAGGGGATAGTTCTTAATTTACTATTAGGATCACTAATTCCATGAAAGCCTTCATTATTTTGATTTTTTTAAAATGCTGTTTCAGAATGAAAACAAATGTTGAAGTATAGGAAATTCCTGTGGGACAGAAGTTGTGTTTTTACCAGCTCTAATAACCACCAACGCAACAGCATGAGCAGTCAATCAAACAGGAATTGAGCCAGCACAACCCCAGGAAAGTTCCTTTCATCCCTTCTTTATTTGAGAAGAAAACCCTTAGTCTTTTTGCAAGCCCTATTAAATGCACAGTTTTTGCAGAGTGTCTGGGAAGGCATGAGACTAGGCTGCTCAGGGCTGAGTGTGAGGGAACAAGTACCAGACTCTCTCAGGTCTCACAAACAACACCTTGCAAACAGCCATCTGAAGCTTTCCATGTCGAGTGCTTCTCTTGGCAGTGGCAGTGTCACACAGGAGAGTGGCAAAGCCCCTCAGCTCTGGCAGCTGCAGACCTTCTGTGGTGCTTATATTTCTCAGCTGAGTTCTCTGAAATCTATCTCGGCGTTACCCACACCAGTTTTGGAGTCCTCTTGACAAAATGCCTTGCTCAGTGTGTAAACTGCTGAACTTGGTGCAGCTTTCTACCCATACCTGTTTCAAGGTGCAGTCCTGTGTGAAGTGCAATGCAAACAATCTAGTGGAAAAAGAGATAGCAAAGGTGGCTTCTTGTGGTTAACAGTCCAAACTGTTATCCAAAAGGATGCCTAGTTCAATTTAGATAGTAAAAAGACAAACTTGAATAATAAGTATGTTCCTTCAACCCTGCACCTGAAGTGTAATTGAATTCCATCTCTTGAACAGGACAACATCAGCAGATATGTGTCATGAGGTTGTAAAAAAGGCAGTTCTACCTCATGCATTTTCTCATAGGTTAATGAATAGCAGAGGACCTCTGGTATCTTACCACAGAAACTGGTTAAGAAGAAATTATCAACTATTATTGCTTGTCAAGCTGTGCCCATTCTACCTCTGCTAGGAGGTGAAAGCAAAAAGTGAGTGCTTAATGATCAGGGTGGTGGTGAGACTGGCCAGGTCTCATATGACTTGTGTGAACAGCTGAATAACTGCTACACAGAAAACTATTAACTGGCACAACCTGTTGTATTGCAAATGCCCTTTTCAGGTCTGCAGCCAGGCCACACCACCCACCTGTCCCTGCCACCTCTTGGCAGCCAGGGCTGGGGGGGGTGAGCAAAGCATTGGTACCCACAGCTTTGCAGTGGGTACCTGCTGGTGCCTGCTGGCTACATCTGCCCCCTTGGCACAGGGATGACATCTGGGCACTGTGTTTGTTTTCCTTTTTGGTGGGATTCTTAATCTTGTGTGTGTGCTTCTGGGTGACTGCGCTGTAATGTTTGATAACTATGTTGAAAGCCATTATAGTTCTCATGGTCTGCTTATCAGTATCTTTGGCAAATGAATGAGTGACAAGTGCACTCAGAGGTTTTCCTTTGAATGAAAGCTTGCTTATTGTATACAGAGGGATATGCACAAATTATTTCTAGTAATAACTTATTTTTATTCCAACGACACTACAAAGAAAGTAAGGTTTTCTAGAAATGAGCACACAAACAGCAAAGGTCTGATTAAAACTGTAATATCCTGAAATGGAAGAACTCAATATACCTTTAAAATAATTAGTCTTGAATAGAAAAATTACCACAATAGCCTTCTTAATGTTATACTCTCAGACACTATGTTTTTCCAATCAAACAGTGGTAATTTATTTCAGATACAAATGTCTCATTTACATACATGTGATACATTGTGTCGTGTATCACAGAAATAACCCTTAAAGCTTTCATTTAACAGCAATATTGATTTTTGTTTTAAATTAAAGAAACTGGTGGTCTTGTGAAGCAAAATAATCAAACAAATATAATTTCAAATGTTGGTTTGTATTTTAAACCTCACTGCTGTATTTCAAAGTTCTGGTTTAATATGGATAACTTGGATATTTTGTTTTCACTTAACATGGCAAAAATTAACTGTGTAAGATCAGCCCAGTAGGCCAGATAAACTACCTGCTTCATAATTTTACCTCTCTAGCTGAGGGATATAGTCTATATAAAATACTGGCAATGCCTAAGTATTTTTCTTTAACTATAAAAATTAAAAATAAAAGAAAAAATCTATAATGTTGAAATTGTACTTGTCCCCCAACCTTGCCTATAAGTTTACCAATGTATATGTTCAAACAAAGAATGATAAATTTAAATGTCCTGTCTGAACAACTCTCAGTGGGTTTCCTACCCATACAGTAAATGCATGTCCCGTATTTAGCTCCCAGCTTTGACTTCATGTGGCAAGAAAACCTGATACTCTCGCTGTATTTCAGAGGCAGAATCTTCACAGGAAATCATTTAGACTTTTTTTTTTCTTAACTAAATCTCAGGCTACCTTGAGGTGGCTTATTTTGAGTGATTCTACTTTATTTCCCCAATAGTTCTGTTCATTTAACTCAATATAGTCATACAATAAGCATTTCAATAACCAGGTCAACATGCGGTATTCATAAATTCTTGCAGAGCAGCTCTACATCTATCATGCAGGGTAGTAAAGGTTGAGCACCACTGTCTTATCCTATTTTTCATTTTCCTTAAATATATGCACATACTTTTTCAAATCACACCACACTGTTATTCCTTGGTTCTGGGAGTCTGTCACGAAATGCAACAAAAAGAGTGTGTACACATAATTGCATGGACTGTAACAGGGATGGCAAGGAAAAGTTGAAGATTCGAGTACTTATTCAAGTTTTGGATAAAGAAAAGTATTGTCTTTTCTATTTGGTCTTTGTTGACAAGCAAGCACAGAAGTAACAAACGCTCACTTGTAGCTGGTCAGTCTGTATAGGCACGATGATGTTTTCTATATTTTTTTTTCTCGCTGTGTCTGTTCATACTACATATGTTCTTATCATATAGGTAGGTATTCCTGTAGGTATTTGGGATATCTAAAAAGCTGTCTTTTAAGTTTTGACAATGTGATGAGTTTCAAATGGCCTGGGGAAAAAAAAGTTTGCACAAAAGTTGAAAAAAGTGTAGGTACTTGTGATGGTTTGGAATAATTTGCTTATTCTGTATGGAGGTGGTGTTTTTTAAAATGCAGTAATTCTTCATCAAAGTATAACTTCATTCTCCCCCAGTGTTTTTCTCAACTCTCGGCTTGTTGGTTGTTGTCTTGGGTGTAATGACTGTCAGAAACCATTTTGGTTTTGCTGTTCTCAGTTGTATCTATACTTACTCAGATTTAACTTCATAAACAAGTCAGTCACCCGCTTCCCTTGTACGTATTTTCTCTGCTACCTTGGTCCAGAGAATTGTCCCACTCTTGAGAAAACACAAAGGCAGGAGGAGGAGTGAGGAGGCAGGCCTTAGTCAGGGAGCATACAAGCTGGTTTTCTGTCTTTTGGGTTATGAAGTTCCTGGCCACTAGCTGACTCTTAGTTTACTGAATGCCCCTTACAGCTGAAGGCCCATCATCCATGTACAGGCACTAGATTGTCCACCAGTGGTCTCAAAGGACACCCCACAGGAGGAAGACAGAGGTGGTATTGCCTAGTGGTGTTTTGGGAGAAGAGGAGGAGTGTGAGTGTTATCCCTTGTCCAGCCTCTGCTTCTCCTTCACTTCTACCTCCTGCTCTTGTTGGCAGCTGCTACTGCATCACAGCCTTCCCCATGAACCACAGGTGTTGCAGGAGCCTGAATGCCATGTTGCCTTGATGGCATGGGTTATCTCTGCCTTAATGTACTGTTACTTATAGTTGATGGAATTACTACTGGGAGTTTAAAGGAACAGAAAAATGAAACTGTACAAAAGTAGAAAGATGCTAAACATAAAACTGCCAGATGGGTGAAGTTGAATGCAAGCAGGTTGCTGGTGGGGTTGAAGTGTGGTGTGTTTGCATTTGTGCAGTAGGAAGAAATCCATGGCCATAGAAATGTGGTTAATCTCACATCTAAATTAGCTTCATGAGCATTACTTTAAGCTTTGTACTTCAAGATTGGTTAATGGGATGACAGGACTACATTTATGCTAGATGATGAATACTTTGTTCTATCTCTATTCCAAATACAACCTGGAATCCCCTGATAGGATCCTGTGGATAGCTAAAGAACAATCAAAGTAGTTCAGATGAAATTTTTATTGCTTATTGCAAAAAATGTACTTTGTGCTGTATAACAAATAGAGAAGATGAAGGCAGCTACAATGTGGAATAGCTTAGTCTGAAAAAGAGAGAAGGAGAAGAAAGGGTCCCAGTTGAAAACTAGAGGATAGCCTATTTAATAAAAAAAAGTAATTTTATATTTCTAGTTTCTCCCATGAAGGAGAGACTCACAGCAGGATCCAAGCTCTGTAGTGCCTTGGGAGCTGCTGTGCTGCTCAGGGCTTCTGGGCTCCTTCTGGGACCAGGTATCTGCAAGTTCCATGATACTTGGCAACAACAGCTGTAGTTCCAGGGGGAGAGACAAAAAGATGATGCTGACTTTCAAATGGGAAAAAGCTTCACCTTACAGTTACCTAACTGCACACCCCTACAATTAAGTGGTTTTGGCATTTTGATATGAGCCTTGGCAGAGCACAATTTGCTTTGGGCTTGCATGGAGCCCTGTGGTTCCTCCCTGGTAGCTGAATGCTGTCCTGTCAAGGGAACACTCCTATGTTTTGGGCAGGTCAGTGTCATGTTAGCACATAACGCTTAAACACTGCTTGCATGGAGTAATCTTAGGGGTGGAACATACCGGAAATCACTTTAGACTTTTACCTATGTATGTAAGTCAGTTAATAGCTCTTGGAGTTGAAGGGGCAGTTTGTTGTGTAGAGATAGCACCATAACTTTTCGTAGGAATTGTTTGCTAGATCCAGAACTCATTAGTGAACTCTTAATAGTTCATCTTGGTGTTTGCTCCTGAACTGAGTTGCTGGTGGGTTGCCAAGGCTTGTTTTGCTAAACGCTCCCCAGGAAATTCTCAGGAGTACAAGATCTGCATGTGCGGACTCCATCTCTTTGTCTCAGTAAAAATATTTAAACCTGTTTCAAGGCATCTGATGTTAGAATCTGTTGCTAAAATAAAGAAGCACAGGATTTCTTTTCCACTCTGCAGATCCAGCCTTGCTTTCTGCAATCACTTCCTTTCCCAGAACAGTTCAGCTTTATAGCTATGGCACCTAGCAGGCATGAAATTACTCTAGGGTTGTTTCATACAAAGGAAAAAGTTAGCCGAGTGTTAATATTTTTATTAATATAAGTAGTTGCTGTAAACCTGGGTTATTTGTCATTCCTTCTAAATGAAAAACTGAAGTTGTTACAGCTTCTTATTTTAAATGGGAAATTAAATGTTTGGCAACTGCATTAAAAGAGCCTTTTACATAAACTTGAAAAATATAAATGTGTGTTTTGGTTTGTTGTTTTTTTTTGTGGGGAGACAGGAATTCTTCATTTTAGGTACTATGCCATCACTTTGGATAAGTTGTGAGCCTGCTAAAATATATTAAGAACATATATTGCCAGTTAAGTCAACCCATAAAATTTGGATAAGCTTTGGAGAAGTATTAAATATTTATGCTTTAAACTTCTAAAACTTTTTCTTTTCTATATGTCAGGCTATATTCTTTTAGCCATAGCACCACACACTTTGTTGGCACTTGCCAATTATAACACATGAATAATAAAAATGGATTTGTAGTTTTTACTTAGAAGTTCTGTTTACAGTTTCTGTATTACATGTTATTAACTTGGTATTACTACAACTCACAACATCATGGAATATTTCCTTCCTCAGTTTAATACAATAGAACTTTCTGACTTTCTAAATCAAGTAATAATAAGGGGAGACAGGGAGTGCTTTGGTTTTCACTATGCACCTTTTAAGTCATACTGGAGCAAATGATGTTACCAAGTAATCAAGGTAGAATTGTGAATGGTATATGCTTATCCTGGCTTATTAATGTTCAAAGACTGAGCTAACAAGGTCATCCAGAAATCATGTATTATGATTTGTCCAGTTCAAGAACACCAAGGAGAAACAGGAATGTAATTGAGCAAAAAAACCCTGGCGAACCCCCCTTTTTTTTTCTTTAGTTTTGTTCAATAATTGACATTTTTGTTTCAAGGAGTCAAACTTGCATGTACTGGAGCAAAACTTTCTTCCTGACTTCAGTTTGCTGAAATCAGATCACAAATGAGATAATACACTTGGTATGTGTAATGTGGGCATTATAGTTCACTTAAAATATGATGTATGAAAATTACTGATTGGTATAGAGAGCTATGTTTATTTCATGTATGTATTTCCAGCACCAGACCTTGAAAAAACACTGCTACTTTCACCTTCAGAGAGCATCCTGCCATGACTTATAATTATTGCCTGGGTTTCAATAGTATCACTGAACAGAGGAAGAGAGCAAAAGGATATATTTCTATTCTGGACAGCAAGCCCCAGTTCAAGGAGGGTACGCAGAATTTCTTTAGTCTTTTACAATTTTTATAACACGCAGTCACTGAAATGTTCAGGAGTGAACAACAGAATCATTTGGGTTGGAGAGGACCTTAAAGATCATCTAGTTCCAATGCCCCTGCAGTGGACAAGGGCACCTCCCACTAGACCATGTTGCTCCAGGCCCCATTCAACCTGCCCTTCAACACTTCCAGGGATGGGGCATCTACACGTTTCCTGGGCAACCTGTGCCAGTGTGTCACAATCCTTACAGTGAGGGATTTTTTTCCTAGTGTCTTGTCTAAATATACTCTCTTCCAGTTTAAGGCCATTGGCTCTTAGCCTATCAGCAAAATGTTCTGGATCAACCTCAAGGCTATTTTCTAGATAAATATAAGAAATGGAGCAAAAACCAGCTGAAAACATGGAGGGAGGGGCATCTTGACATGATCTGATGGGAAACACAGGTATCAGTTAAGAGTCTAAATAGCTAATAACACTGATGAGGGAAGGATATTGAGAGCAGCAGTGGATCAAGATCGTTTACAGAGCCATGGAGAATCAAAGGTCACTGCTACACACTGTGTGCTAGGAGAGATGTCACCCTTCGGTAACTTGGTCTCTTCTGAATGGGCGTGAGGGAGTGGAATTTAAATTTTTGTCTTGAAAGCAAGCACAGTCATGGTTGATGTGCTGGTGATGTCCTTGTCCTTCTTGAGCCTAATCCTGAGCTCTGGAAGTAAAGGAAGGTTAATTCTATTGACTTCAGAGCATTCTGGGTCCCACTGCAGGGTGCTTGGTAAGAACCATGTGCCATTGCTGTGTCTTTCCTACAGCCAGCTGCAGTATGCAAATTGATTTAAAACTCCATAACCAGGATGAAATTAGTCATATGTTGCCATTGCTACTTAGGGATAATTGCTAATCTCTGCTAACTAAGTGTGAAAGGTTCTGCAGATGCTGTCTGGGACATTCCTGGGCAGGAGAGAGAGCTTGGCGCCATTTTTATAGTTATGCCTGTTAGGATTTAATAGATGGAAAGTTTCATTAGTGAACTGTTGCAATTAACTTGAAGGAGGTTCCAGCCTACTGTATGCAGTCCTTCCTCAGAGAAAGTTGTTTACATTTCCTTTTGGTAATAATTTATTGGCTTTTCAGCACTTGAATGTTAATGAACAGCAAGGGCCATGATTTAACAAAAAACCACCAATAACACAAAACACTATTTTCTCATTACTCTAGCAGTGGTTTGGGTTAGTTGTATAACTTTTTTACTCTTCTATGAAGACATCAGTTCCTGAAAGTCAAGACTGAGTTGACCCAAGTGCAAAGGATAGCACAGAAATACAAATGTAAGGGAATAGTTTCCTCCTTGGTAACATTTGTAATAAGGATTAATGGGGTAGTGACCTGTTTTTTGTCTTTTTACCAGTCCACCCTAAGGCCAGATCCTGTGTGCTTCACACAGAACTTCCTTTGCAAAACAGATTAGGGTTTAGGCCTTCTCAGTCTTGTGGGTGACCTTCCATGAGAGAAGAGGCACACCATACCCACTGACCTCAGAGCTGCTGCAGACTGATTTTAGTGCGTGTGTTGGAGAGTTGTTCTGTGCTCTTTCTTTTGAAAGAACAATACATGGTCATATAAAGCTGATTGATGTTCATAGTAACTGAAGATCATGTTCCCTGAACCTTTTGGGTCTACATGAAAAGAGCTCTATAAAAGCAAGCATTGGTTGAGACCAGCTCTGCCAAGCCCAGCTCCTGCCAACTCCCAGCTCTGCTGCAGCAGAGAACCCTTGCTCCCCTCTTGAGCAGCAAGCGTTAGTGAGATGTCTGGAGGGTGTCTTCCCTCTTTGAGAGGTTCCCAGCATGCTTTTGCTCACACTTGTAGCCATAATGTGAAGACAAACTGCTCTGAAAATTTTTTTTCTCCTTGCTTAAATTTCCTCAGATTTCCATAAAAAACTTCTGAAAATAATAAAAATTAATAAGCCTATCCAAATACATTTTGTTGTGGCACTAGTGAAGAAGACTACTTCCTTGCAGTGTAAATATTCATGCAAAGCCAGCAAAATTGAGAAACAGAGATCATGCACTTGACCATGAAGTTTTGGTGGCTTGAATGAATTCTATATGATGGCAGTTCAGAGCACCATAAGTGGTGGACATTCTGGTTTTCACTGTATAGACATTTCTTCTCTGAGCTAGGCAGTGCAGAGCTGGCAAACTGACATTAACAGGAGCAGGAAGGTTTTTGCATTTCTTAGTTATTTGGAAAATCTGTGCATGATGACCAGCATGTGATGTTAGACTTGTTCTTGGTCTTGCACCAGGATCTCAAAATGACCAAACAGAAATAAGGAAGGCATTATACTATTTTATGCTAAATTAGCCTATCTGCAAAGTACTAAATGTCTGTCTCTGGAGGGGCGTCATAAAGCCCAAGCATTTTCCCCTGCAACAGTGGTGTTATAAGTATTTCATCTTTTATTACTAGGATGTAAAATTGCTAACCAAGATTTTTTAAAAACCTAGAAGAATATAGGAAAATGGGAACCATTCAAACAAATTTATTGTTATTTAACTGAAATTCAGTTATTGTTCTGTTTAGTGCTAATCAAAGTGGTGGGTGTTTTTTTTAATATGGTCTTGTGAAGGGGCAAAAGCAGATTCAAAGCACAACTACTCTGTAGGAACCCAGTGGCCTGTCTGAACTCTCCTGAGGGCGAAGCTTGCAGGGCTGAGGGTAGAAAGCATTGTCAGAGGGGACACAGGCAGACTTGCCAAATGGCCTGTATGTGCAGACTCAGGTGGACCAAGCCCACTTAGCTCAGGGCTGTAACGAGAGGATTGGTGTTTCTGCCATTGGAATTAATTCGAACCAAGTGTCTTCCTGAATGGCCACCTCTGTCTGCAATGATACAGGTGATCCATCTCTTTATTACAGATTCAGGGGAACCAGGGAATTCTGTGTGTGGTTTTGTGACGTTATAGCTACCTTCCTGGATAGCTCCAGGGAGTTATGAGAAGTGGAGGAGGAGAATTGGGGATGGGTGTGAGTAGCCATCACATATCTGTGTATTGCTCCATGAAACCTGTCAGTCTGGTGGGAGATTCCTTCTCTTCCTCTTTCCTTCTCTCATGATGCTGTGGAGTATTCTGGGAGGTCTTATTTTTTTTACAGAAGGAACAGGAGAAAATCTGAAAACTCAAAAAAAAAAATAAAATCCTGCTCTACTTCACGTGTAATTGCAGTTCTGAAGGCTAAGGGGAAATTTTTGGACATACACAGCTAAACCTTTACTTCTTATTTTGATGGTTTTATAATGGAAAATAAAGGATGAGATTATGCAGAGGAAGTGGATGTGTAAGTGAGCCACAGTGCAAGGTGCACCCCTGTGGTAAAACGAGGTGAGCTGACTGTTGCTGTGATGCTAAGAGCAGGACATCTGCATATTATGTGCACATGCCTGCACACACTTCAGCTGTGGCTTAACAATGAGGGAGATGTTAGTTTTTTCTTAATTTTCAATTTCCCTGCTTCATTGAATAAAAATGGTATCAGTTAGCACCAAAGACTTTTATAGTCAGAGTAAGCTGAAATCCAGTGGGAGGGAAGCAGCAGATTGGTCAGCAGGATGAAGAGCAAGACCTTTTCCAGAGTATTCTCAGACACAGGTGATGAATCTGGTGCTACCCTCAGGTAAGAGTGGAGGTGATGCTCTCAGTCTTTTGGGTTTTGTCACCAAAAGTGTTTGTGGCTGAGTCAAATTGATTAAGGTTGCAGGGCTGTTGTGACTGTGGTTTGATGGGATGGCAGTGCATTAACCCACAGCACAGGATCACCTCCCAACCCAGATTAACTGTTGTAGTTGAGTACTGTAATTCTAGAAGGAATAATTCCAAGTGGCTTAAAAGGAATGTCAAGCAACCTTTAGTTTGTCACTACAGCAGAGACACCTTCAACTTGCTATGATTTAGTGAGATAGCTTGTGGTTAAAAGCTTTGGGCAAGGCCACACACATGCAAACAGTGACTGGTGATTTGGATAATTAGTAGGAATGGCAGAGCCTTGTCTCTTTACAAGAAAGGTAGCAATGATGTGCAATTAAAAATGAGCTGCGAAAGGTATAATCATGTAGCTCTATGGAACACAATAGGCCAGGTTGAGGCCAGGCTACCAAAAAAGAGAGAATGAAAGGAGAATGCCCTATTTTTGTGTTGTTTTTGGTGAAGTAATCTCTAAAGGTGGAATGGGAGAGAGTCTTTGCCTTCCCTGAAAACAGGAGCAGCTCCATTTCACAAGTGTGTGGGTGTTTGTAGGATCTGTTTTCTTAGAATACTTAGAAGGTGTTAAAGGTGTCTGAATGGAGCACCTTGATAGTATGAAAAATGTCAAAACTATAATTAACCAGAAAAGTCTGAGATCCAAATATTGTTTTATCTTAAATTTATTTTTTCTGCTTCTTGGTTCTTGCTGACTTCTAAAGTGATTGGCCCTGCCACCTGTTTTCTTTGCATTGGAAATGTTTCTGATTGACATTATTTACTTTGAAAATTTTGGGCTATATTTTCTTTTTTGCCTATATCCTCCTCCTCATTTTCCTTTTGGAACTGAATTTCTGATATTAACCTTTTCCTTGACAATAGTCTGCCAGTTGGATTCAGTGTTAGAGAAAATATAAGGATCGTTATTGAGTATTTCTAATAAAATACTGATGTAATTTTTACATCTGTAAATCTGGAATGGTGCAGGCTATCATATATGCTGATACCACCCAATATCTCTATCAGATGATATGATACAGAGGTCTTGACCACTGAGGTCATTAAAGATTTCCAAACATGCCTCACAAAAGAATTTTTAACCTTACTGTTCTGGAAAAATATATTTTAGGCATTTCTGGAATAAAAATGTTATACCAAAGGAATTTCTGTCTCCAGATTTGGTTTTATGTAGTGTTCTACCTCATTTCAGTCAACAGGTGTGCACTATTGACCATGTAGCATCTCATGCATAATGTTTTATGCTTTACTGGTAACTTTAATAGCTGATGAATGAGTCAAGAATTAATACATAGGTCCTGTATTTCAAAATACAATAGGTAATCAATAAATAGTGTAGCATTTATTAGTATATAAGGTGCTCTTGGGTTCATATTAATGTTTTTGATTTCTGTATATATAGAACATGAACTTTATGGTTTTTACATTCATCAGAGTTTTTTTGTCACTTTAAGCACCAGTTAGTCAAGTACTATTATACAGCTAGAATTTCTGTACTTTAAAAAAAAGGTAAAGCAGATGTAGTGAAGTGTTGCCTTCTTTTTCTGAGGGCTGTTTGTGTGGTCTTGCTTCACTCTTTGTATCTTGAGGTGTCTGGTGGAAACATGTACATCATAGGAGGGGCACTGCTCAGCTGGGTGTGAAGGAAGCCTTTTACTTCTAGGCAGTGATGTGTAGCTATTAAATTTTGAAGCTCTTATTTATCGAGAGGTTGCTCTCTAAGCAGTAATAAACAGCTTGTGTGGCTCAGAATTGAAGATGAAAGAGCCTTGAACAGTGTTAGGATGAAATCTATGTGCTGACTCTGAGCTAATACTTCCTAATGGCCATGCATTTATTAAAAAAGCAGGACACTCTTTTTCCCCCAAAAAAATCCCACCCAAAACAAGTCTGGGATGAATCTGTAGATAATAAAAAATGTGCAGCTATGCATCAGGAGTGTTGTCTTTTCCTCTCTTATCCAAGAGACAAAGGTTGAGGTCAGGAGGTATTTGTATGAAGTTAATGGTTAAGTTGTCTGAATGAGCTTAAGGAGCTCAGTGAGTGTTAAAATAAGCTTTAAAAAAAGAGCAGGAGTAAAGATAACTAACAATTATTTTCTTTACTTCCAGTAACCTAGCAAACTTTAAAAGATCCGTGATGAGGGAGCACTTCTGAGTGTCGCTTCAGGTCCTAATAAAGGCATAAATTTGGAATAAGTATTTTTGAAACCTTGAAGACTACTACCCTCTCCCACATCAAACTTCCACCATTTCTTCTGCATTTTGCATGTATGGTTAAAAATTTGAGACTACAGACTGACCTACATATGTACTGGAGTAAGTGTTTGGCTCTGTCATAGTACAGAATTTTTAGTCAAGAAAAGAAATGAGAATACATTTGATATGGAACTTATTTTTGAGGGAAACACTTCAATTGAAGTGAGGGCTATATGTGCCTGTAATTTATATAATCTTATTTGGAAAAAGAAATTAGTCTGATTAACTGGGTAGTGAGAAACAGGAAATCCAAATAGTTCGGAAATCTTACAAAGATCTGGCACAGGTTTGGCCAGGAATAGTTTGTGACTTCTAGTTTTGCCCTTCTCAGCTCTCTGGAACATTGATTGAATCTTGCAGGGCAGAAAAAAATTGCAGACTGCAGCAAGACTGTTAAATAGCATAGATGGAAAAAACAGAAATGTGCTCACACATCTAAAATAGTTAATTTTGAGTGAAAAAATTGCCCAATAGTCTGCATCTTGTGCAAGCTCCAAGGAAAGATTGCAACTGTTTGGTTGTGATGTTCCTCATAAAACAGTATTTCTCAGGGCTGCACTTTCAGGGATTGTTTCCTGATCTTCAAGATGGTTGTTGAGGTCAGTGGCACAGAGCATGTCTTTGAGCATTTGTGTTTGGGAGCATTGCATGTCACTTAGAGTAAAGGATCCTATTTCACAATTCAAACACTTAGGCTCTACTGCTATGAAAATTGTCAGCTTAGAAATTTGACTTGTGAGCCTGGAATAATTTGCTGAAGCAATGTGTGTGGTGTTGGGTGGTGGTTGTTGTTTGTTTTTTTAAAGAAACAAATCCCTTAAAATGAAGGACCTCTCTCCCTCTACCTTTTTTAGATTCTGTGTGTTCATTATTTTAATGAACCAGCAAATATCATTTTAGCCTGAGATCTGTGTCAAGGAATAAATGATGCTCTGAGATTGCAGTGATTAGTTGATTCGCATCTTCAGTAGAAAGGATATTCTAGATAATCAATAGACCCAGCTATACTTGTTTTGATTTAAATACGCAACTCTAAAAGCCTTCTCTGCACCTCTGTTTGTTTAAGTTGGCTTTGTCTCTTTGATCTCATGTTAACATACCTTGATGGCAGGTAATGATTGATAATTATGTATTGTAAAGTTCAGGTAATAAATAGTGTTGCACTCATAATAATGCTGAATAATGTACTTTTTATTACCCAGTTTGATGGAAAATTTCCTTGTCAACTCTGCCTAATTGTCCAAACAAAACCACCCATTACTTAAAGAAATGCATGTCTAAACTAGACACATTAATTAGGGTCATGACTGAACTACACAAAGGAATATAGTAACACTTCAGTTATCTTTAGGTATGATCTTGGGACAGCAGTTCTAATGTTAAACTGAAGTTTAATGGGGAGCTATTGTTTACACTCCTTTTGTAGCTCTTGAAAAAATGCTGGAATATATCCATAGTGGCTGGGTGATTGGAAAAGTGGCATATCCCTGAAGGTCATTAAAGGTCATAACGAATATTAGCTTGAACACCAGAAATCATGAAATCAAGTAAGTCTGGATTAAATAGAAGGGAAAGAGGTTTCCAGGGTTTTATCCAGTCAAACTGGAGTCAATTCCATCAAGGTGAGGGTTAAAAAGGGGCTTAGTTCTTAACTATCAACATTCTGGAATACCATACATGCAAGTGCTGTGCTAGCTGAGCCTCCATGAGTGCTGGGGCTCTCCAGGTATCTCATCTGCATTGAAGTTTCAGTCATTTTTACTGATAATGTGGTGATGCTCTGAAAGTACCAGTAAAGAGTTTAAAACAGAAGTCCAAAATTCAGGAAACTATATACAGTGAATCACTCAAAATTGTAAAATAAAACCTTAAAGCTTTGAAAACAAGAGCTTCCAAGTGCAGACTGCTGCAGGACTAAGTAATTTTCTCATGAAAGGCTGAGTTCAAATGATACTGAGTTCAAATCCCCATAAATAAACAATGTTGCTTTTTATAAGTATGGTACAAGTAAGTGTGAGATGCTCCTGATGTAAGAGCATTAGTATTCTCTCCCACTGCCCCCATGCAGCAGAGTGTTCCTTGGTCTCAGAAACAGCAGCTTTGGTTCAAGACTGAGAGTGTCAGCACGCTTGGAATGAAATGAAAAGGCACCTACCTGTCCCTTTCCTACCTCTGTTGTTTCCATTCAGTATTAAAAGTGTGTAAGATGTTATGCCAAAAGGGATTTGTCCCTCTTATCTAGGAAGAGGAATGCTTTTGCTATTTGCATTTCTGAATTGCTTAGCTGCCCAAGCATGCTTTATGTGAGCTGCCTGAAATGTGTCATCGGATCACGTGGCCACTGCTCTCTGCTTGATGTTGGACTTTCTCCAACAAATATGGATTATGTTAAAGTAGGTTCTGAATTGACGAGGATATGTTAATAACTCCCAGATGGGCATCTTTGTGCAGGGAAATACAAGCAGTCTATGGCAGGAGCTAGTGTTTGGCAGGTCCATCATTCCGTCATTAAAGGCCACATTATTACTTACAACTCTGCTTGCATGACAATTGCTCGCATAAACTCAGTCTCTCAACAGCAAATACAATTTGCTCTTGTATATATTCTCCTCTTGCAAAGAATATTTTGTGTGCTAGGTGGCATTTCTTCCAGTTTAAAATATAGATTTTTAAAAATTAAAAGCATGAATTAAACACTTAGGTTCCACAAATGCATGACTAAGAAAACATTTTGGATGGGCAATACGAATACAAGCATAGAACACTTAAACCTTCAGAGTGCAACCTGTATTGTTCAGTGTAGTGTTTATTTACATTTTGTTTTTAATCAAATCTGATGTTTTTTAAAAAAGTTTGTTTCATGCTCTGAAGGAGTTTTTAGTCTTCCTATGGGCCATTAGATAGAATGTTGCTTTCCACTTACTTGCATGTATAGAAGTTGTTATAACTATTACAATGGTAATTTAAGATGATAAATATATAAGCAGTTTGTGAATGTTTGAATTGTGAGTGAGAAATGTATTTGCCATGCATCTTGACCACTGCACCTGTCCTTAATCTATTAATCTATTTCATACAAATATTGCAAAGATCTGTTCATCCAGCAAACATATACAAAGTGTAGCCAGCTGGAAGATATTCTTTCCTCCCTTCTTCATCCAACTCTTTTCTTCAATCTCATCACTCTTAACTACCTACTCATGAACTTAAAAACAAATGCAAAAAACATGCCATGGGTTTTTTTGGGGCATTAAAGAGCATAACAATTTTAAGAGATTACATCTTTCACTGATAGCTAGAAGTGGAACGAAGACTTTGGATGCTGGGAATGGAAAACTGAGAATTCAAGTGGTTGTTCTTATCTTTTGTTCTGGAGACGTCTCCAGGAGTTCAAGCCTTCAATGCTGAACCTCTGGTAACAATCTGGAGAGCAGTTAGTTACCAGGTAAGATTATACAAACAATACAAGCAATAAACATTAAAAAACAAACAAGCCCAACAACAACAAAAATAACTTTGTGAACTAATAATATTTTCTTGGAAAAAGACTTAGTGACGATATAATTAGCACTTTTCAGTTGTCTAGATGACCCCACCACAAAGACCATGATCTCTATGTCACATTTTAATGTCTTCTCACCAGCGCACATCTGTTTTCTCATGCACTTATACTCAAACCTGGATTTTGACTGATGTATCAATTACAATTATGAATTTTTTGTTCTTAATAATAAAAATGTAAAGCATATATTTTGACATAATATCATTGAGTCAGCTGACGACAATTTACATTTTGCAGCACATTCTGGGGAATGCAGGGCAGTATTTCCTGGTAATAACCCCAAATGTCAATGCCATCAAGTGCTTGGATCTGACCCAAGCGACAAAGATACCATGAGAGCTGCATGTACTTTTGTACTCCTCTAGTCTCTTTCTGCATGTTATGATATTATTACTCTCAAACTGGCACTTAATTTTCTTGGCTCTTAAAATGAGTGTTGTAAGAGTAGTTGAATGTAATATGTGGTATTTTAATATTGTGACTCTTAATGCTACATAAAACCCTTGTTTCCTACAGGTTTATTGAGCTGGTGTATTAGATTTCCTGCTGCATGAGCAAGAAGATTATGGTGGCTTAGGTCTAAGTATACTTTTGGGAGACATTTTGTATTTTCTCTATAAATAGTCTTTCTAAAACACAATTGTGAAACTATTAATGTTTATATCGCATTATACATCTCTCTAAGTTTACTGTGCTGAGTATACAGTGTGGTAGCAAGAGAAAATCTTTTTATCTAAGAAACGTGTTCAGAATTGTGAACTCAAAAAGGCTACTAAAAGGCAAGATTTTTAATATTTATTTGTAGGATATTTTAGTCTTGTTGTGCTGAGTCATCCCTGTTTTCAACAATAGTAAAATTACATCTTTTATGGAGTTAAACACTTGGATAGTGCTTGTAAACATAAAGCTTTCAGAAGCAATATGAGTATTTTGGCAATTCCTTTTGTTGGAAGAATGTGATACGAGTCAATTGCAGCTACAAGTTATTCACAGACTTAAAGAATCTAAGAGGACTGTGTGTCCATAATAAAAGTTGTGTTTATATTGGATAAATGTTTTTGCCTTAAGCAAAAGAATGCACTTATTATTAAGTCCACAACATAAGGATGTGGAGCTCTTGGACCAAGTCCAGAGAAGGGCCACAAAGATGATCAGAGGTCTGGAGCACTTCTCCTAAGAACACAGGCCAAGAGAGTTGGGGTTGTTCATTCTGGAGAAGCATCCATTGGCTCTGGGGACACCTTATTGGCCTTCCAGTGCCTGAAGGGTCTCTAGGAAAGCTGATGAGGGACTTTGGACAAGGGCGTGTAGTTTTTTAAGGGGCAATGGTTGAAACTGTAAGATGGTAGATTTAGGTTAAACATTAGGAAGAATTTTTTCACTGTGAGGACAGTGAGACACTAGCACAGGTTGCCCAAAGAGGTGGTGCATGCCCCATCCCTGGAAGTGTTCAAGGCCAGGTTACACGGGGCTTGGAGCAACCTGGTCTAGTTGAAGGTGTCCTTGCCCATGGCAGGGAGTTGGAACTAGATGATCTTTAAGGTTCCTTCTAACCCAAACTATTCTGTGATGACTTTAAAGATAAAAACCTGGGAAAGATAGTTCATACTAAGACAAATGGGAAGTGTACGTGGGGGGAGTGATGTAGAGGTAGTTCATACCTATACTATATTACTGATTTGCATTCTGATTTGAGAATAATTTAACAAGTGGTTTCTTAACAATTAATAAGAAAATGCCACAGGCTTCACTCTGGGGTCCCCTGGAGCCATTTATTCCTCCACACACGAATAGCCAGTTTAATTATTTTTGAAAATGTAACATGAGTGAAACAAATGTTTAGTGTCACTTCATCCAATGAAATGAAAGGTGATCATCTCTATGCAGCAAGTAGGAAGATGTTCCGTTCCACATCCTCCTCTGGTTCAGGTGTAGTGGGTAATCTGCAATTTGCTGGGGCCATTGTTAGCTGGCTCTGCCTGCAGGGCAGGATTGGAGCCTGGCTGGGAGCAGCTGCCTGCTGGGCTGCCTGGGCACGCGGGGACCAGCAGCTTTCCTGCCATCACCCACCTCGGCTGGTGCTGAAGCCCCCAGTGACACAGAGGAGGTATTAGGTCAGATGAGTTACATTAAGTGGCAAGTGATAAATTCAAGACGACAGCTCAAAACAGCAGTGTTTCTTCTGGTAATTAATTCCAGTGATGCCTGAGGCAGTGCTGAGCTGCTACAACCAGTGTGGCCAACGCTGAGCAGCTAATGAGAAAACATTACAGCGAGGACTAGGGGCCCATACATTCTGCCAGGATGAGGTCACTATGATCAGAAAATATTAATGCAGGCTTAATGTGATAAACTGACTATGACAAAGAAACTTTATTTAATCTATGAGTGGTTAAAACGCAAAAAAAAATAAAATCATTTTATTATTATCCTCTCAAATAGCTTTTATACTCTGCCAATAGTCCAATGGTGCCAAGTGCTGCTTTGGTGCTGTCATATGCAAATGATGGCAAAGCTAGTTAGCTCCTGCAGCTGGACACAGATTCTTTCTTCTCTTTGGTTTGTTTTAGTTACTTTTGTCAGGTAACAATGAACACTCAGCTTAAAGGAAGCACTTTTACAGTTGTTACCTATATCCAGAAAGAATTATGAGAAAATGACACTTTTACATTCCAGCATCCTGCTGCCTTTGGTCACCAGCAGTGATGGGATTGTGCGGGATCATCAGACAAAAAGCAAGTGTGTCAGAAAACTTTGCTTTGGTTATGGGGAAAGGTGATGCAAGAACAGAGTTTCACAGGCACTGCCCTGCCCTGCCCTGCTGCTGTAGCACAAGTTTGAGGCATTAGATGTGCAGAAAAATCTGTGCCCAATGGCACTTTAATGACTTTTTCTCTGAGCTTTTCCCAGTCTGTTATATTGTTCCCATAGCCACAGGATTCATGTTGTTCATAAACTACAGGTCCTGCACACAATCCTAACAGAAACCTGTGGGCTGTAATGTGCTTACTTAGCACTTTAACCAATAGAGCCTAAACAGTGTTCTGCTAAATACGGAGTGAGACTTATTTCCTAAGTGTTTCCTATAAATTGCAAAGATAAAGATGAGATGGGTGACATATTGTGGCATTTGCAGTTTTTGTCATCTAAAGCCTAAAAGTTATTTTCACATTTTTTGTTTTTCTCTTGTTACAGCTGAAAGTATTGTAAATACTTCAGTATAAATGCTTATATAGAGGAGATAAAAATAGTGCTTAATCACATCAACAATATTTCAACTAGTCCCAAACATAATATAATTGGTGAGCTTGTAACTGAATTATCGTATTATTTCAGAATATATTGAGCTATCAGGGATGTTCTTATCATGTATTTTGTTGCGGAATATAATTTTAATTTTTAATTTTAATTTTAAAAGAAAAATAATTTATTATTTCAGCAAGACATTATGCATTTTCATCTTTTTTTCACCCACCCCTTATCTTTTACAACTCCAAATACTCGTAGAAGAAAGCATACTTCATATGTTTTTCTCTCATGCAATTATTTTTATACAGTATTGAACTAGTGTATATTTGTGAAAGTACATGTTCTCCAATACAAAACTTGAAACTGATGCTTGAGTCCTATAGTTACGAAAGAGGTTAAAAATAATTGTATTAAATACATTGACCCTTTTAGTAATCACTCAGACTTGCAATGACACTAATAATATTTTTCTGAAATATGAAAGCACTATCAAGTGTAATATGCTGTAATCAGATAAGTGACATTTGTTTCCATGGCACTAAAATCTTTTTGGATGTACTCCTTTTTCTGTTCATATAATAAGCTTGCTCAGGTTTTATTCATTTCTTCCTACAGTTACATAGTGAACAATTATTTGGTCTTCATTTTCAGGCAAAAGAAAAAGTATCCCATAGCTTAACCCCTGTAACACACAACCAGAGATGGTTCATTAATTAAAAGATTAATTGGAAGCTGTAGCTAAAACGTATGAAATGGAACAATGGTGGTCAGGTCCCGTTGTTGTTTATTTTTAATGTTTAAACTCCATTTAGGCAAAAAACTTTAGGAGCAAATTAAAGTCTAAGCAGGATAATTAAAAAACAGGGTTAGAACTGTTAGAGTCCCAGGTAGACTTTAGAGTTTCCATAGATTCCTAGAGTGTAATCATAGTGGTGAACCAGGAGTTAGGTAATAGATCTGTTTTTCAGAGAAGAACACGTATTTTTGTGGAAGGTACAAGAGAACACTTTCAGACTGCATTGGTTTTGAACTCACCTTGGAGAGCCCCATAGGAGGATCCAGCAACACAGGCAGAATTGTGTTCAGATGAATAAATGTGTGCTTATCAGGTCAGTAGGTAAAATCTATGTAGTACCAAATACTAATAATTTATAAGCACACTAGATAAATTTATTTGCTCATCAGAATTTTGTGAGCATAATAAAATGTGAAGAGGCATAAGAAGTTTTGCATAGGTTTTCTATCTGCAAAATTCAACTGTTGCCAGAGCCTTTGTTTTCACAGAGGGCATATTTAGTTGTCTGATCCTGTAGGAGGGAAGGTCACTGGGTGTAATGCACAGCAATCCAAATGAGGCAGGGGAAAGTCTACTGGCACCATAATAAAAAGTGTTTTGTGTCAAGATAGCTTTTACCTGGCATGTCTTCCTTTATGATTTGATAATTAGGGAATAGATAGTGATGCTTTACTACTGTTTATATTATAAACTATCTGGGAAGGGAATGTTTCAATCAGTTTGAAGAGTTAAAGTTCTCAGCTCCAAGTAGGATATTAAATTCACGTGGTATATTTATGAAGGTTATTTATGTTAAATTGGAGTGCTTGCAAGACACTCACTCTAAGTTTTTTCTAATTTTTAAAGTGTTTTAGCTAAAAACTATTATAAAATATTTCATTAATACAGGTATGAAATAACATCTCAGTATAAATTCCTTGTTTAAGTATTAGCTATTAGGCAGGCATTAAATGCCATACACAGTAAAACTTGAAAAATGGATTTGGGGTATAATTATGGGATATGACTCCATGCTGGAGGATGGCCAATGAGTTCAGATTTTAATTTTTATATAATAAGCCATAGTATGGTTTAAATATAGTCTTCCTATTTAATGCTGACTACTGAATTTCATGGCATCAGAGGAAATATTTTATTTCACAAGTTTAGCTGGGATTTTGAACAGACTGTGGGGGTTTATGTTTTCAAAAGAAAGCCACAGAGATTTTATAAATAGATTCTTCTTCAAATCCTCATGCCAAACCCATGTGACTGGTAGAAGAGATGCTGAGAATTTTTTCTACTTTTTTCTCTGTATAGTTTAAACATAGTAATATCTGCATTTGTGTCTTCTGCTCCCAAGTACCTGAAGCTGTTTAGCGCAGTGAATGTGAGGCCGGCTGAGCACACAAACACTGAGAGATGACAGGGCTTTGCTGCAGTTGGAAACCAGGGAATACATAATTGCATCATTGTCTCTCATTTTGCTCCCACATGTAACTTGCTTAAATGTCATTTGATGCTGCAGGGTCTCACTCTTCCCTTCCTCCCAAGCCTGATTCACCCTGCTCTCAGCTGTCAGGACAGCGGTGCCCACGCCCCGAGCGCTCGGGCGTCCCGGGGGGCTCCTGTTCAGGCATCACCGATCGTTGACCTGGCTATTGCTGTTTGTGATACTTACTGGTAAACTTCTGCAATCAATACAACATCAGCCCGCCTAGCTCCTGGGAATGGAAACCTGAAACCGTGCACTTAATCTTGGAGCTGGCTCCTGCTCCCTGCTCTGCTGCTAAACTGGGTAGTTGGCCTACTTGATGTGGCATTATTGCTGCAGAGGTCAGGCGTGAGCCCGCTTGGCAAGCGCTGATGAATGGCTGGTGGTGATGAAGCACCTCTTCCGACCAGCAAGAGACATTTAATAATGATGGACCATAACTGTGCACACAAAAAGACCTCGTAGCTTGTTTGTGAGCTTACATAGTAAAAGCTGGAGAAGGCAGAGTGTTAGTTTGGAGGAAGTCTATGGAAAAAAAAATATTAGGAAAGAGAGCACTTATTAAAAGCAAAAGAACCCTTCCTGCTTGTTCCAAATTTTAGCAGTTGCTGCAAAGATAGATATTTTCTTGACATTCTACTTGCACTGGCAATTCTTTTCCTTACATTGAAAAAAACCCACAAATAAAAATTATCTTAAAGGAAATTATCTTAAAGGCAAATGCACTGAAATGAATACAAATTACCTCTGTAGGAATTTATTTTATTTGAACTGTATGGTCTGCTGCCAAATATCATGCTTTGTCTGAAGTCAGTTATGGGTTTAGAGTTGGTCCTTTAGTACATCTTGCAAAAATTTTCTCCTCTCTAGAAAATAAAATTTTTTGTGAATGAAATGAACTGCAGAAAAGCTCACCTTGGTGTTGGAGAGAGCTTTCCACAAGGTTTGTACCTTGGAAAGAAAAATCTTAAGTAACCAAATAATCACTTCTTGATTCATCTAGGTTGAAAAAATGTATGATTTTTATTTTTATACCCCCATGCCCCCCACCCCAAAGTGTTACCCAATGTCTTTGTTCCACAGGTTTTCCACATCTCTCTCTCTTATGGACATTGATTGCAATATCCAAACAAACAACAAAACTCAGCTCACCCCCACACATTTTGACAGTAGCTGACCACTAAAGCTACAAGCCAGCACCATGTCTGTAATTGGCTGTACTCCCCTGTTCTGCAGCAAAGAAAGCAGATGATGGTATTGATGGACCTGGATTTTCATAACCACAGAATCACTTCTTACAGATGCAGAACAGCCCTGAAAATCCATAGGGGAACACTTGAGTGTTTACCTGTGCTTTAAGCTGCATTAGCAGGCCCTAGGTAAGTAGCTGTTGTAATGTCTGTAGTGGGGAGAAGGTGAAAGTTGGCAAAGTACCTCTAACACCTGTAGTTTTTTAAGCCTCCTCTTAGCCTGTGGACAAATATCACTATTGAGGAAAATGAGTTTTCTCTCAGATTCCAGTCCTGCAAGCTAATCTTGACATTAAAAAATTCAGCTGTATGATGAAGTGTCCATTTAAATACTGACACTTTATTTCTGATATTGCACATACTTGAAAACTGTTCTGTACGAGGAAAGAGTTTTGCTTCAAACTCTTGCATGTTTCCTATTTCAGTCCAAGAGCTGAGTGAGTCCCTATGAGAGCCCAAACACTCATTCTAACAACAGATTATTAAAATATGTCCATGACGTTCCTAGTTTTCTGGCATGGCTTCACTAATTGCTTTGTGATATTCAATATTTAATATTTATTTAATAAACAATTTAATTTTATTTTCTCTTCCTCATCCCTAACACATGGTGTTGGGATTCTCACTAGCCCGTTACATTTTATTGCAGGAATAGCTGCATTTGTACTAATATAGATTTATGGAAGCGTAAGGGGTGGAAAGGAGAGTTGACTGGTGAGAATTCAAAGTACCTGAAAAAGGCTGGTTGGCTTTAGCTGAGTGTAGGCCATGTTATTTCTGGCCATGTCTTGACTTAACATTGTGAGTGCCTGGCATAAATTCCTGGAGTGTGGCTCGCTGATTGTGATTTTGCTGTTGCTTTGTTGTTGGGTCTTGATGCGTTACATGTTGATGGAATTTTGTACAAGCTTTGCAAAAAACCCAACACCTTTTTTGTGTATGCAGGTAGCTTCAAACTACTGCTTTTGACTTCATGAATAATTACTGCAGGGTGGGATTTTTGACTCTCGCCATTTCCATTCCTTTGTACAAAGGCAATGCAGACTTTTAGAGGCAAACGTGTGTTAGATCACTCAGGCCAGGCTCAGAGGTATAGTTCTATTTCAGTATATTGGTAGGATAAACTGCTGTGATTTTACAGGTATGAGAGTCAGAAAACTTAATTTGGGCCAGCAAATGAGTTGTTTATGAACAATAATATGGAGGAAGATGCTGCTTCAGTTGCCCCTTGCAGTCAGTTTTTTCCCCCCTTACTCACTGTGGTTACTCTGAAATGTTTAAAAATTATTACTTATTAACAAATTCCATTCACTGTCATAAGAAAACAGCCATCCTGCTAAGTGTGTGCATGATCTTGCAAAGGAAAAGCGATTTATTTCCTAAATTAAATATACTTTTCTTGGTTATAACTAAGGCAGGAGGGAACAGCATGAGGCCAGTGAGCATATCTGTGACTGCCCCAAGGGACACAGAAGAGCTGAGACACAGCTTTGCACTCAGGTCCCTCTCACCATACTTGTGACTCTGGCGTCCAGCAGCAACGGCTGCAGGTTTTAGACATGGTGTTGGTACTGGAGAGTCTAAATCACAAAGAGCTGAAGCAGCAGCCTGCGTGGGAGAGAGCAGAGGGTGTTTTTGCAGTTTGTAAAAGAAGTGGAAGGGTGTAATGGATAAAGGAGGCAGAAAGAGGATACAGTCCTTAGGGTGAATCAAGGACAATCAATTGGAGTGAAACTAAATATTACAGGAATGTACTTCAGTGTAAGGTCTATTAGGCTAGGGAACAATTGTAGAAGAGAAATAATGAAAGCCCCATTTATTAAGAATTTTAAAACTGAACAAGTCAAAACTCCAGAAAATGTACTGTAGACAGCAAAGCATAATGACAGGAGGATGGACTCACTCTAATAGGCCCATTTAATTTCTAATTCCTATGAGTCACTTAAGCTATTTATGCCTAATTTTACACAGTTATAACTACAGAGGATAATAATACAAATTGTAATAAAATCTTTATAACAATTTTTTTTAAAAAAGCAATAACTCATTTTCCTTCAAATGAGCGAACCTACTTCAGAAATGGATGACAATCCGTGCTGCTGGGGCAGTGATAGGCTCATCAGTGATATGTTTATGTAGTCCTGTACTCAATTGTATGCCTGTATTTTGAAGTGAAAAACAAAATAGATGATTTTGAGTGTGGTAAAAATATGGACATGCATAAGCCAGAGGTCTGTTCCATCTGTTTTTTAACTGACTGGGAGGTCATTCCATAGCTCTGGCTTGTTTTTGGTCTGGTATCCTTAGGCACAGGTCTTGATTCATGCTGTACTTGTTCTGTACTGTTCCTGTGAAGGTTGAGTTGTGCTCCTTGCTGGAGGGCAGGGCAGCTACCAGGGGCTGCTTGCTTTGGCTCCCTTGGTGGAGAGGGATGTGCAAAGCACCTGTGATGAGCCTAAATACTTCCCTGCCAGAGGAAGTAGGGAGAAAAGGTGCAAGGGGGCTGTGGATGCACCTCCTCACCCGCTGCGGATTAGCCTCAGGAGCAGTGGATGCGTGTGTACTTAGTTTTCCATTCAACTCCTGTCATACTTGTTTTATCCCATGGCTGCTTTCCCCCAGCATTGTGTTAGTGCTTTGGTTCCTGTATGGGTAAAACTAATCTGGACAAAAAAAAAATAATTTGCTATTTCTTTAACACAGCCACTACAAAGTCTTATTTGAAGTTGTATATGCAGCTATTTGCAGAGAATTCTTCCTATGTTTTGCTGATTACTTTTCCATTTATGCCTGCCTCTCAGATTTAGCACCCAACTTGTTTTTGGGGGTATTTTTTTGTGTTGTTTGTTTGTTTGTTTTTTTCTGAAACCCTGTTCTGAATTTCCTATGAGCAAAAATGTACTGTTAACAATTAACATTGCAAAAGCTGCTCTGGGTTTGTAATAATTATTATTTTGGCTCTTGTGACAGTCATGTATCATAGAATCATAGAATGCATTGAGTTGAAAAGGACCTTAAAGATCATCTAGTTCCAACCTCACAGCATGGGCAGGGGCACCTCCCACTGGATCAGGTTGCTCAGGGCCCCATTCAACTTGGACTCAAACACTTCCAGGATGAGTGTGGGCAACCTGTCCCAGTGTCTCACCACTCTCACATCTTGCCAATCATACCAATGCACAAGATCTGTCATCCTGCAAATGGTCCTTAAATTAATAACTAAAGCACCTGGTTATGACAGTAAGAGAGAAATTTGAGCACAATATATTTCAGTTGGTTAGGAAATGTATTTACTCATCATATTTATTGTAATTAAAATGGAAATTTACGTGAGATTTTCTATTTTACAAAAGAATAAACCATTACTTACTAATGGGTTAAAAATAAACAGAAGCCCTCATACAAAAAAAAAAAAAAAAAGGAAAGAAGGAGAAACTGTAATGACAGTTTTGAAGTATCCACTACCTGTTGTGACAGGAATAACAAATTAATTGGGACTATAACGGATTCTTTGTAAAGGTGAAGTAAACACACTTGACTGTATATTTTTCACCATCAGTTAAGTCTCAATTGGTTCTAAAAATAAACAGAAGACATTGAACAGTTTTAATGGATTTTGACACCTAGGTATTATGCTGTCACTCCAGTATAAATGAATCATAACTTTAGACTGTGCCAAGGAATTACTACACATTTGGAGAAAATTTATGGTGCACCAGGCTTTGAATCATGATGTGATATCAAAACTAAAGTCACAAGAGGAAAAAAGTCTGTCATAAATTATTATTTACCCAAGTAATGCATACCCATGTGAAGGCAACAGGTATGGATTACAGGGTTAGTTAGAAATGCCACTGTAATTTCGAGGTGTTAATACCTCTTGGAGTCTGTGTTCTGGAAGAGCTTCCAGGGAGCTGCATCCAAGGGGAGCCGAGCACAACTGCTGTGCAAATCACCATGGCTGTTAGATGATCGTTGCTACTCAGGATTTGACCTAATTGAGAATTTTAACAATCAAGAGGTTAAAGGAAAGAATTTCAGCATTTGACCTAATGGTTAGATTAAGGTTTCAGTTTTGTTTGGGTTTTTTTGTTTGGTTTGTTTTTTTTTAATATCTAATGCAGGCTTAAAGAGCCCATGAAGTAAGGAACATCTGTAGAAGGACTAGTCTTTGGACTCCAAATTTTTTGCCTAAGTTGGTCTGTGATATACATGGGTAAGCCTTAAAATATATTGTACTGATGTGCATGCAGTATTTGCTGAATCTTTCTCTTGAAATTTATTTCAGAACATATGTTTTGTGCTGTTTCTTAGACTGTGACAGTATGCTTTTAATACTTCTAAGGAACACAGTTATAAACAAGTTCATTTTATGCAGTATTCCTCAGTAGGCTGAGTTGTGTTCAATGAACAAGTATGTAGCAGGGATTTTTATTAAATTATCCTGTTTTAAAAAATGTCTTTATTCAAAGCACATGGAGGTGGCTGTAAATATTCAATTTACAGTACTTTTACAGCTTCCTCCACAGCTCCTCTTGTTTTTGAAGATAATCTGAGCTCATCTTTTCTTGCACTCTACCTGAAAATTTAACCACTTCTTCAGAGTTTATTATAAAATATTACAAAGAAGAGATTTAATTTTTAAGTCTCTATAAATAAATTTAAAAAAAAGGAAAACATCCAAAGAAGATTATAAGCAGAGAGAAGAGGCTTCATCTGTGAATATAGAGTATCTGTCTATAAAGCTTTTCCATTTTCTGGCCATAATGCCTTACAAATGTGGATTGATTCATTATTTTTTACCTGATGGGAGGCTAATCAGCCTTTTAATGACTTTGGTGCTCTTCTCTTGGAGCAGGAGTAAGGTGCTGAGCGTTCTGCAGATGGCCTTAGGGCTCAAGGTCAAATCCTCAAGTGGTACAAATGCTCTGTTCTCCATGGAGCTAAGCTTGCTGGTCTTGCTGCCTGCCCTTCCCTTTGTGCTGAGGTTTGCCTCCTGCCCCCTTCCAGCCACAGCCCCTGCGGGGTCCTGCAGCCCCCGAGGGCGTGGGCAGCTTTGCCTGTTTCCTGCCCTACGGAGCCAAGGAACTTCTCAGATCTGTCACCTGCCTGGAGCTGTAAAAAGTGTCCCCTCTCATCTGCAGCTACCACCGTTTCTTGCTGCAGCTATTAATCTTTCAGAAGAGACCAGTGTGATGTTTGAAAGCAACTTTATATCATCTTTTATTAACCAGGTTAGTGCCAAATGTCTGTCACCAGGAGAGCTATGCAAACAATACAGGTTTTTTGCCCTGTTACTGAACTGGGGAGGAGGGATTGGGAAAGATGAGATGGCTGAGTTTGTTCCCTGGAAAAGAAAACTGGGAAGAGGCAGCTGATATTTTTAAAAAAAGGCTAATTAAAAAAAAATAAAATATTTTAAAGACAATTTTATGTAAGTTATCTTTCTTTACCTAATAATTCTTTCAACGTGATTTCTAAAATGGGAAAAGCCATTTCCCTCTCCACATGGGCAACGTAAGGAAGTAGCCTGGTCAGTGCTGCAGGGCAACGTGTCTCATGCACCAAGGTAGCATGAATCCATCTGTGCTACCATAGTCCAAACCCTCTGCTTCACACACTAAACCTGCCCATGAGTCTTCATAGTTGATCACTGTGTCACCTGTTCCCTGGTAGTCACTAATTCCCTGGTATGCTCTTCAGGAGGGGTAGGAAAGTTACCCATAACTGTGGCAGAGCTGGTGTTTGCCAGGTTGTGTTCACCTCCCACTCCTGTCCAGAGGGGTCAGAACAAAAAGTTTAAATTCTTGATCTTCCCCAAGTATGTTTAACATGCCTCTCATAGTTCAGTGGAGAGTTTTGAAATGTTCATCAGGTATAATAAATTGTAGAATAAACACTATTATTATATCCAGCTGTTTTCCACAAAACTGCTGCCAAAGCTTTGTCAAGCAGTGATAGCTGCACACAGCCCTCCCTTGGAATGTCCAAGGGCAGAAACTCTCAATAAATCAGGAAGAAGCACAAGTACATAAAATATCTAGTACCCCAAACTAGGTCACTCTTGTTGAATGTGGTGATGTTGGTGTGTAAATCTGAGAAGTGACTCTGTAATATATTAGAGAAATTGCATCCTGCTGTGAGTGCTGAGTCTCCTCCTCCCTGGTGGTAGCTGCTGGGCAAGCTGCACATGGAAAACAACCCAAACCAACAAAAAGAATCAAAACCATAGAAAGGACATTTTCTGCATGCCAGATTTTAGTGCTTCCTCAACCTGCCCTCCTGGGCAGGTGCAGTGGTGGGAGGCATACGCTGAGCATCCTGAACTGGGGACCTGGCAGGTGTGCTGATACTGCCCAGTTTATCTGGTGCTAGTAGTGTCTAGCTTGAAGGGGAAGCTGTATAGCATGTATTGATATCCAAAGGTTTTGACTCTATCTATGAGCAAAAGTACTGGTACCCAAGAAACCTCAAGTAGATGCATTTTTACAGCTTATCCAAACAGCGTGAAATGAAGAGTTGAAAGATATACAATGTATCATGACATATTTCCTCATTTGCTTGTTTCTAATATGTGTAAATGGCATTTTTAATATTGAAAAATTATAATTTTGTGGTTATAATACTTAAATTCCCATCTAATTGTATCTTAATTCCTCTGAAATGGTGCTAATTATAATACAATTTTATTAATATTATTAATTTAAAAGGGGGGGTAAAGTTTTTTCCCTGTAAAGAGCCCCAAAGCATTCTAATGATCATTTTGAAGTATTCCTTTTAGGTCTTTCTCACTGTATGTTTATTTGTGGCCTGGTAGTGGTGTGTTGTTTTTTTGGGGTGGGTGTTTGGGGTTTTTTGTTTTGTTGGGTTTTTTTGTTTGGTTGTTTTGCATATAGTACATTACGCAAGGATTATCAATTAATTCTGCATGGGTATCCTCAGTTTTAGAAGCAAATTGTTCTGGTAATAGAGAGATACTGATAAGACACATATTTTATGCATGTTTTTCTTTAAGGGCACTATTCCAAAATTTCCATTCTTGTGTTCTACAAACTCTAAGGTATTTTGCTTTCATAAATTATGAAAAGAAAATGTCACAAGCTATCACTGTTTCTGTGCTCTGCCTTTTCTGACAGCTGTATGATGCTCATTCAGTGCAGCAGATTGGGAGCTGAAAGTTTCATCAATAAATATGACTCTGATGGCTTCATGTCAACGGTCAAGGTAATGGCCTTTTATTATCCTAGAAACAAACTTCCACAAGGCATGTGGATACTTGATCTCACACTCTTCTTAGGAAATATTGGTAATCTTTTTTTTACTTCTGCTCACAATTTTAGTCATTGTTCTTTGCAAGTGACATAGGGCATTTTAATTAAAGTATTACGTAATTTTTGTTCCTTATGTTTGCATGCTGAAGAACAAAGAAATTAACTCAGATGTCTTGTTGAATTGTCTTCTCATGATGGTTGTAAAAGTGTTTTAGAGTATTTTGAAATTTAAAAAATAAAAAGGGAAACATGCAACTGACTTATTTGAAAAAAGTAGAAAAAAAAAAGAGGTAGGAAGTACTACAAATCATAGAACAGCTTTTTTTTCTGAATGGATTGGACAAGACACAGGTTTGTGTTTTGTTGAAATGTTTATTAGGGTGGCTAAAAATAATACAGTTTCATGGAATTTTCCAGTCCATTATATTACTGAAGAAATAGTGATATTTTGTATAGATACTGCAGTAATAATCTGCATCTAATTGGGAAAGAAACAAGCACTACAGTATTTCAAACTTTCACTGCTTGTATTTTGTTTTTTCTGTTTTACATATTAAGTACTTGTTAGTAATGAAAATATTTTTGCAAGGTGTGACTTTTCTTAGAGCTTTAAAAAGTGGTCTGTTAAAAGTATTTATCATTAATTAAATTAGATTTTAGCAACAGCCATAGATAGGCTTCTTTATCTGTTCAGTTAGGTGATGTTCAACACTTGGCCCTCAAATATTTCTTTGTAATTAAAAATCTAGGGGAAAAGACGCCTACCCCTGCAAAAAAATTTGTAATTCAATGGTTGTATGTATCTTATATTTTATCCAAAGAATTTTAACATGTAGTTATGAGGTTTTTAAAAATACCTATCTTGTTTTAATGTGTATATTATCTCAAAATAGTATCAGAATTGCACAGATTTCCTCTTAAAATACATTTATCACAAGATACAGGACACCAGCAAATTTCTGTGAATTCCAGCCTGTCTGGAGGACCTAACAGCTGCCAGTAGGTTGGTGTGTTAGTGAAACTGCTCAGAAAAGCAGCTTTGAACCTGTTCATTAGAAGAATGTGGCCCTTTTCCATACTAAAGCGGTATTCTAGTCTGGGTTTTGTTTTGTTTAATTTTTCTACACAGGGTTTTTAGTTTCCATTTGTGTTAAAGCATTTTGTAGATTTGCTTTAACAGAAACAATATTAAAATCAAGCTGGAATTCTTTCCAACCATTTAAGGAAAATCAATCTGTACAATATCCATGAAAATATGCTGATTTTTCTCATGTGTCTCAGCCTTATCAGGTAGTACCTTTGGTATTGGTTGCATCTAGTGTGTCCTGCCATATTCTAAAACAGTCTTTTAAATCATGGTACCCAGCAAGTGCCGATAAAATAAGAAATCCCAAATGCTCTAGGTATTAGGTGTGGTCCCACCATCCTTGTCCAAGCCTCGGCCACTGAGCTCTCCCAGTGGAGGAGGTACTCTGCTTGCCAAGATACTGGGAGCTCCAGTGAAACTGCGGGATCATACGGTATCTGCCCAAGGGACACAGTGGGTGTGCAGTGCTCTGGCAGTAGCATCCCACACAAGCCATTATCCTCTGCCAAGGATCTGAAAACACTAACTAAAAGTCGTGCTGTGAGTTGAATCCTTTCCCTGGTCACTTAAGTGAATTGGTGAGGAACGCTGAGGAGGGGAAGAGGACCAGAACTGGGTGTTGTGGCCCTGGCTCTGCAGCAGAGACTTGTCCTTGTTTCAGCAATGCAGGATCAGGGTTCAGTCTCCTCTGCTGGTGGTAGAGCAGAGGACTTAAAATTCCAGCCCTTGCATGCTAACTGGCTTCAAAAAAGTAGAGATATGAAGCAGATAAAGCAACATTTTACTGAAAGTTCATTCATCAAAAAGCTGCATATTTTGAAAAGGGTAAAAGTACTACTAGACTCATCAGGGATAAGTAAAGGCTGTATACTATAGATTATTTTAATCCCCCTGCTAGATATAAAAGGGATAATTACATATTTGTGGTTGAAGCCATGTGGTGGAAAAATCAATACAACTTTTTTGTATGACACTTCATTAGTGTGAAAAATTTTAAAAGCTGAAAAGAACTGCCTTGCAATTAAATGCCTCTGCTACTTCAGATTCAGTAATGGGTTTGTATTATTATCTAGTTTATTTGAAATAGTGGTTGCACTATAGCAGTAATTGGAAAACATTGATTATGCACTTGTATATAGAAAACCTGGCAAATCATTACAGGGTATAGCAACAGTTAGTTAGCCTTACTAATGAAGCACTAATTGCTGTAAGTAGGTTAACACGTTAGTGAAACTACAGGGAGATAGAGCTTTGAAATTTTTTATCTCTTCAGTGTTATGTGTTTTTTTATATCATTTTCAGAAATCTCATTTTTCAAACAGAAACCACAAGACTCTCTTGAAGCTATATTTGGAATTTCAGAGTTTTTTCTTTTTTATTTGGATACAATGTCTAGTACATTTATGTCATATTTATGCTACTCTTATCAACACAGTGACTAATGTATGTAAATGGCTAACTGGAGTGAAAGGCTGGTTGGCTCTATTGATTTTCCTTATTCTAGTGCAATTATGTCATCCATGCTATATGCTTCTTGAACAATCTTTTTTTAATTAGGCTGTTCTGTTTGAAGAGGTATTAGCTAAAATGCTATAATATGACCATATGGGATAATTTTTTTTCCAAAAAGTCTTGATTTCCTGAAAATCTGAGAGCCTCAAATCTCTCTAGTAAAATGTATTAGAAATAATCATAAATACACTATTATAGGTACTGATCTATGGGAGACATATTAAAGCTTTGTTAATTGGTTATGCTACATGAGTAGATTTTACAAACTTTTGACTTAAACTTCACTGATGTAGCCAATATCTGCTAAAAACATACCTTTAATGCTGAGGGTAATTGTTCCTTCTGAGATATGTATGATCACATTTCTGATACTTATGTATCCATAAGGCTAAGTTTTTAAAACTGTCTGTTGAATACTGTCTCATGTAACACAAAAGAAGTTATAAAGTTTGACTGTGAAAAGTTCTTCTCAGAATACAAATTATAAATGATTTAAATGAAATCTGTGTGTTAAGTCAAGAAGTTAATTTCAAATTTGAGTTTAAAACCATAAAGTTTTGATAAGAGCTCCTTTTATTGAAGGTGGTGGCCCTTCTAAGAGCTCGCTCAAGAACATATTAATCCTGTAGTACTTGGAAAATAAGTGTTTATTCAGCTGAATGTAGAAGCTGTAGTTGAGTTGCCAATATTTTGTGGACAGACTTGTGCGCACTGGAGGGACAGTATAGAATCTGTTTATGTAGCCAAATACCTTTGCAGGCAAGTTGGGTGTTTGCATGTCTTTTTGAGCCAGGGACTCAGTTTTTTCCTGGATGTGAGCAGCCGAGGAGGCTGATGCAACTTCCAAGATAAGAGGATGCAAATCTTTGGCACATTTTTCCACTCTCTACTGTGGAAGGGAAACTTCCTCTGTGCTAACAAGTGCCTTTGAACTGCAGAGAGCTACTGTGAGACTGCAGGCAGAAGCAACTGATTTTGAGTGAGGGTGAACAAAATCTGTAAGCATGAAGATGTGGTGTAATAGACAGCAGGAGGGATGAAATCCTGAGCCACCTTGAAAGCCAGGGCACTTACTGGACCTTCTCACAATGTTGCTTTCCAGGGCATAGTTGCATGGCAGCTCTCTCACATGTTATGATGCTCTGTGGCCATGAAGGTGGTGAGCCAATGACCACCTCACCACCCTTCCCTTGGGCTGCCTCCTGCACTTCCTGGGGAAGGCAAGTGCAGCGTTTGGCTGCACGTGGCAGGTTGCAGGAGCCTCTGAAGCTTCTCCCCTGCTTGCCTCCCTCCCACCATATGGTGCAGCAGCTCCATTGCATTTTGATACTGCTTGGCTGCAAAAATGCAGAGCCAGGTTTCCTTGCTTAAATAGGTGTTAAATTCTCTTTAAGAGTCACAGGAATAAAGCGTGACCCCCTAAGAAGTTGCATAATGACCTTGACTTATAGAACATCTTGGAACAATTCTTACATTGAAAAGTAAATTAATAACAACACATAAAGTTTACCAACCAAGTGTTAGAAAATGCCAGTTGTGATTCTTACCACATTCCAGTTTTTAAAAAATGAGCGTATGTGTTTTTTCAAAAGATTTTAAAGGGGAGGAGGGATGTTTTAAAGGGAAAACTGCTTCCAGTTGAGAGCTAGCCTCAACTAGTTCTGCTTTGACTCAACTTACTTAACAATATTATACCCCTCTGCTTATAATAATGAGCTGTTTTGTGCAAAGCAGCTCATTATTATGAATGTAAGGGCATGTTTGGACTAGTAAAGCAAATCATAAAAATTGCTGCCAGTGTCACGTTTTTCCTTTGTCAATAAAAGATTTTCCTGAGGGTCAGAAACAATTATTGACCAGAGAAAAATCTCGGGTTCTACTTGGAAATTTTACCCGATGATTCTGGAAGTAGGGGAGGGAGCAAAGTTATGAAACAAAAGTATGTGTGGTGAACATTATCTGCAAGGTCTTTCATGTTAAGGAAATCATGACATCTGCCAATCTTTCAAATTCCAAAGGGTAAAGAATGAGGTCTGTTAGGCTGTCATTGAACATGACAGGCTTAATGTCAAGTTTATAACAGAAAAAGGGCAGTCTTATTGTGGTTTATTCAGTTTTATGTTGCTTGTTCAGTAGAAAAGCTCATTTTTAAAATCTAATTTATAGCATTTGAAATACCAAACAGATTTTTTACATATCTCCTGAGCTCACAGCTCCTCTTGACTACCCCTTAGCTGTTTCTTTAGGGAGCAGTCTTAAATCCTTCCAATTTAGCATCTATGTGAGACCAGACAATTGTTTTACTTGAGCATATCCTTCAGTTGTTATAGAGCTGTTTCTAACACCAAACATTTTAGTTTAATTACTGCTCAGAATATTTGCTGTATTTTTATCTAGGTTGCCTCTCACTTGAGCCCATTGGGCTGAAGAAAGAATTACTCCCCATGCTGTTCTGTAGCCCTTCTTGTTCAGATCTGTAATTGGCCCTGTGTTTTTGACTTTTTGCTAATAAGCAGCTTACTTGCTCTCCCACTAGACTCAACCCACCACTTTCGTTTCATGAATTTTACAAAGGATTTTAATAGATGCTTTAGGCTATGCAAAATGTTATATGAAGGAAAGCATTAATGCTCCAGCCTTGACACAAAGGACGTGTGAATGGCTGCTTATCATTACCGTCAGGTATCAAAATTTTCATTAGGAGTTCTGGAGGACAAAAGGGGAAAAAGTATATAGCTATATGAAAGAATATTAACCTATACTGTGTAACCAACCACAATTGCTTAGCATTTTACATTAACTCTCCTCAGACACTGGCTCTCATTATTTTTACACATACATAATAACTGCTTATTATAGCGGCACAGTTCACACTGATATATTGTAGATAAGGTTGTGTCAGCACTTCCATTATAAACTCTATTTTCAGAGGTTTAAAAGGCAGCTGTAAAAATTTACTCCAGACAGAAGATTGGTTTTCTAGGTTTCTGCCTCCAGCAATTTTTTTTTAACCAATTAAAAACAATTGGCTATTTTTTAAGCTATAGAGGTAAACAAAACAAATTAAGAGGTTTAAAGCACTTTTTGCACTTCTGTAACTCACAAACCTTTATTAAAAAAAGTGACAGAAGTTTAGAAAGCAATCTGTTAATATGTTTTACTTGCCAGTAGTGTTCTGCAAAAAAATATACTGGACGTTGCAACAGAGTTATAAACCAGGATACTAGAGCTTAAAATCACAAACTACTGAATGTAGTAGATGCCTATTAAGAGAAACATTTTTTTTCTTTTTAGCTCTAGAATATAAGCTGGGACCTTGCTGTCACCAAGCACACATCCTTTTTTTTTATTAAGTGCTTGCTCTTAGAGGAACTGAAGAGAATCGTTTCAGGTTGGGCTTGTCCTTGGGCTCATGAGGAAACTGAGGCATGATTTTGCACTCATGTATGTAGCAGCAGCAGACCCAAGCACTGTTGTGACATGGATTGCTCCTCAAAGTTTTGTAAGTCTCTATGACACAATACTGGTCAGGGAATGTCATATCAGGAAAGAGAACTTCTGGAAGCAGGGTGAGAGCCTTCCATTCTCTACTTGTCACCAAGCCTGGCACTGCCACTGCTGCAGAGACAATGGGGGTTAACTCCTTTCCCCGTTTTGCTTTGTGTTTGCTTATAGAGGCAGCCCTATTGGTAAAGGGGGAGAGGCTTTTGCAGTTGCTGTCCAAGTGAATTATGGTTTCAAGCTGAATGTGACACCGTGGCACTTTTCACCAATGGTGCCATGAGTACACACAGCCCCTCATGCTGGAGAGTGGCCAACATTCCCTGACAGTTCCTGACCCGAGGAGTGATGTGTCTCAAGTAGGGTTTGCAGACTTGTACATGGGATGTGATACTTTCCCCTTGCACCTGGAAGGGGAAGGTGTGGCTGTCATTTGCAGAGCTCTTCCCTGGAGTTAGTTGGTTCTGTGAATGGTGTCCAGGTGTTGTGCATGGAAGAGCACTGCATGATTTTCCTCTGTAATTATACCTTGCACTGAGAGAAAAAAAATAGCAGCACACCTATGGTTATGGAGGTTACTTAGGAGGTACCCAAATTAGTCATCTTGATGTTCTGGCATTTCAGCTCATCTGTTTAAGCAGGGATTTACCCACTACCATGAATTGTGCCTTACTATCTACTGGGTAATATTATGCGTTAATTTCTGCAAATGGACTTAGGTGGGACATTTCTGACAGTTGTTCAGCTGAATTGGATTAATAATGTATTTTTATAAACTTCTTTTCTCTTAAAAATATATTACAGTGCAATTTTATGAGAGAGCCTCTAGATTTCAAAGAAATATGTTAAATATATTTAAATAAGTTGGCTCATCATGGTAGACATTAACAAAAGAAAAAAAAAATCTCCATGCTTATTCTTGAAGCTTTGACACTGATTTGGAGTTACTTGCTATCTTTCTCTCTAACTGATTTCAGGAGGCCATCATGCCTTCCAGAAAGGTGACTGAGATGTGCCAGCACTGCATCTTTTACCATGGGATCAAACGGCCAGATCCTAAAGGTGTTTTTAGATATTGGCTCAGTCTGCAATACAGCAAACTCCTCACTGAAAAACTGAGGAACATGTCTGGATCCTGGAATGTCAACTAAAGGTACCTGTAACAATGGCAGACTTTAGAACTTAAAATATTTCTGTGAAGTATTTTGATAGTTCATACAAATCAGAAAAACGTGTGTGTGGGAAAAACACCAGTGTCTGCTTGTTTCACTCTCTTTCTTGTACTGTAATGATATCAGCTCAGAAATCAGTCTGCTAATGAAAACAGCTTAGTAAGATATTGAACTTCTGACACTATTGGCTCCTGTTAGTTCCTCTTCTTGCAAATAGACTGCCATGAAGCTTCACATCAATAATTATCTGTCTCCTAGTAGCTACCATGGTACCTGTACACAGAGCAATACTAACCCAGCAGCTGGTTGTCACAAGGAACATCATTGGCACTACCTGTTCCAGTGCTGCAGCACCCGGGCGCTTGTGGAAATGCTGGTTCCTGGATGACAACTTCTGGTTCTGAGCAGAAAGCCCTTCTTGCCTGCCTTTCTGAAGAGCAAGGTTAGATGAGGTGTGGAGTACCCATAATCACATCTGTCTGCCTTGCAAGGCAATAGCTACACAGCATGAAATGTAATAAGAAGGAAAACACTGAAAAGAAATGTGAAAAGGCAGCAAAGTTCATGCATCGTAATGCAGGTTCTTTCTAAAGAAAAATTCAAATTTAGCTCTAAATTTGAGGCAATCTTGTTTATGGAAGAGCTAATAGTGAGGCTCTGTAAAGCTCATTAGGTATAAGCCATATTAGTCTTAAACTTGCGTTTTACAAAAAAAAAAAAAAAGCTATTTGTGTTTGCAACCTTATAGAAAAATTGCAAATGAAAAATTGAGACAAAGAGTCAGGCAGTTTTTTTCTGAACCAAACAATTTTTTGTTGTGTTCCTGTTCTGTGATCCTTCCTGAAACAGCTATTTCGTACGTGCTTATTCAGTCTCTAGTGAAGCTACAATGTATCTTATTAATTTTGAGGGGCAACGCACCCAAGTGTACCAAAACTGCAGGAACCCAAAGGAAGAGTGTGTCAGCAGGAGGCAGCAGAGAGACTGTGCAGCTGCATGTGCACGTGGGTGACTGCTGGAAACGCAGTTGGGCAGAGCCAGCTTGGCAGCCTGTGCTGGCTGTGCATGTGGCATTGGACAAAGGGTTTTAGTGTTAGTGGGGCAGGAAGGGATGAAATCTGCATCTCCCCAGATCTCCCAAGTCGGTCCTTCAGGTTTCTGTGAGAGGTGCACTGTGCACCTATGAAGTTCCTCAAATACCTAACATTTTGCAAATTGCCTGCCATGTGTTGGATTTTAATGCAATAGGCCATGCTTACTACTAAATGGAAAGAAGAGTGTTTATTGTAGTCCTTTTACCCTCCCATTTATACTGAGTGTGGGTTACCCTGCAATATGAATGTCAGAGTGCTACATTTTGACCTCTACACATGGAACTCTTTCCATAAGAATTTCATGTAACAAGATAGAAAGATTGTGGCCAGGCTTATGTGATGGATTGCAATTATTTGGAACTAGTAACTTAATTTTAAAAATATTGTTCAAGAGTGTTTTTTTTTTTCTATGGAGAAATTTAAATTTTAAATATAGGCAAGAGAGATATAGGTACAAGGTTCTGCCAGTTTCCCATGTGTGCTATCTTCTTAGTAAAGTGTTATTCACTTCTCAAAGCTTACAAAGGCATTATTTAAAATAGAGTTGGTTTTTTTTGTAATCCAAGCAGAGAGGCTTGGGTCCATTTTTGGCTCAGTCTGGCTGGCTAAGATCATCTACAGGCAGACTGTATTTTTTTTACCCCAATTAGCTATGGTTAGAATAGTGCTACAGGAAATATCCCTCGGGAGGTGTAACAGCAAGGGTATGAACTGCAGCAGTTTGTTTTCAAGTATGTCCTTCAAAGTGAAGACACAGCTGAAGAGTGTGAGTTTGACTGCCTCTGATCCTAAATCACATATTTAAGGTTTGTGTTTTTCTGTTTAGTCCTAGTTTGCGTTCTAAAAATAGGAGAAACTTGTGTCAACTGTGGAATGTGAAATACGAGTTCTATAAAGTGTTGGTATAATGCATGTTACTTCCAATGAGTGTAAGCTATTCCCAGAACTGCATAGTCTGTAACCTTTTGAGAGAGCTGAAAAAGCATTGAAAGAGTGGGGTGCTGAGTGCACTTAAAAGTATGTGGAGAAATATGTATAATCCCCCCCTTGACTAAGGGTAGATAACAACAACTACACCACCTCTCCACAGAGGCTTGATTAGAAGGAATAATGCCATTAACATAGAGATCCGAGAAAATTTATTTTCTTCCCCTTATAAATTAGCAAAGTGTTCTGCAAAACACGTGATGGTGCGTGTTTGCAAAAGGCAACCCAGACTGCAAGAGGAACTGGAGGCAAGAACAAAACTTTCCTAGGCAGCTACAACACTTATTTAACTTCAGCAGATGGATCCACCTTAAGAAAGGTCCAAGGAGCGAGATGGAAACCAAATACAGTCAAAGGAAGTTGGGGATGTGGGTGTCAGGTTGTCAGTAATCTGACAGCTATGGTAACTACCCTCTAATCCAGCGGCTCCAGCCACGCTCTCGACTGACACAGCAAGGACTGACTGACAGCTGAAGAGCAGGCACTTTTTACAGGCAAAAGTGACATCCAGTCTATTAAGGCTGACAAGCACAAAGCAGAGATTTGCCCTGAATTGTTTGGTAGTGAAGCCTAGTAAAGGGGTTATTTGAAAGGTCTTAGAGAAAGTGTCAGACTCAAGCTCAGATGATAACAATATTGTAATGATAGCACTGGACAATGAAGTGCTATGATTGCCCATACAGGCCAGGAAGATTGCATGTGGATATTGAGCTCCAGAAGTCCGTTTACAACAGCATATTCTCAAAACCACACATGCAACAGCTCTAAGACCACTCTTTGTCAGAATTCTAGATTTTTTTAAAGTGTGTAATAATCTACTTGTGCCTTTGCTATTTTTGATCTCGTGTCTAAGAAAAAAATAGCAGTAGGAGGAATTACTGCAGATCACTGTAGAAGATACAAATGATGTAAGTCTGTTATATTCAATCTGTGCCTTGTAAGTTAAAACAAGATGAACAAACTAATGTACTTTATATTGAAAATATACAGAAATAATAGAAATAGCTATATAATACTCCAAATATGAAGTTTAAATCCAGATATGGTGGAGAAACCTGGGTCTGATACTGCAATATGGAGTCATAAGTAGATACAATGAACAAAATGGGATTTATAAGTAAATATCTAAAGATTTAGCACTGTGTGCTGGCTGAGAAGCTGATATTATGAGGCTCCAGACAGCATTATAAACATGCCATCCTTCATTATAGCAGGATCTCTATCTGCTGTTGAGTAACATTAAAAGGAAAAGTTCCTTTTTCAGAAAAGCTCTTAATTTTTTTTTTCTGTTTTTCTGGATTTTCATGTTAAATACAGCATTTAATTAAATTATTGAAATAATATATTTTTCCCCAGAACCTTAATTCTGAAGGCAGTCACCTCCCAATTCCTGCTCTCCTTAGTACTAGCCTTCACATCTCTCATCTAGCACCCACAGCATTTCCAAGCAGGAGTGGCACCATTCAACAGCTAAGCCATCCTGTACAACTACTAATACTTAGAAAAGGTAATTAAAAACCTGTATAATTGTTCTCCCAACATCAAAGTGATCCTGCAGTGAGTTTATTTTTTTCCCCCTAGATACTTTCAGGAAGTTGCCCCTTCTGTTAATTAGATTACTCTGTGTAACTCCAATCTATTAAGTGAATCTAGTCTAATGGAGATAAGACTCAATTTTATCTCTCTCCTGCCTGTAACTGCTTTTTCCGGGGTATAAAAGTTTACAAACCAAGATTAACCAGATTAGATTTAAAAGCAACTCAATTTCTAATTGCCAAGAAACAAGACTGGCCAAATCATGGTCTCTGCCTGGAGAATGAAGTGTTCATAGGAAAAAACTCTAAAGCCTGCCTGTGGCTTGATTAGAAGTGGGTGAACGGTCAAGGCTGGAGTAATTTCCGTCCATTGCTACTCATTTTCAAATTATTGCCTTGAACCAGTACCGTGTGCTATGATGAAGTATTTTAAGAGAAATGTAACTGTTTCCTTTATTCAAAATACCAGGGAACTAAAACCTCGTGTGTCTAGTTGGCAAAAACTTGTATTTGTTCATAGAACCAGTCTTTGGGACTTGAAATCAGAGAACAACCATAAAAAAAGCGTTATTACATCAGACAGGAACAGACCACCAAAAATGGCAACATTTTGGCACTGAAGATCTGTAAAGATACCTCTACTGTGTTGCTCAGCTTGAATATTTTATAATACATTGGGTGCAGAAATGCACATGAATTTGTATCCAGCCATGTCCTTGTCCAGCTTGGGTTTCTCAGAAATGGGCATGATGATATAACATGCTGTGCAGTGAGATTTCCTGCCAGGTACTGCTGCCTAGGGTGACCTCCAGAAAACTAGAGCATCTTTGCATTATAGCTACTGTTCTTTGGTGAATTTACGTTATGTTCTTAGTGTATATGATTGTTTGTTTTTGCCTAATATACCATGTTAGACTAAGAAGGCATGCCTGAGGCTGGGTATGGCTTTCAGCTGAGAAACCAAGACAGAGTGAACATGAACTTGGCTAGTCATGTCTGCCCTGAGGTGCTGTGGTCTGCCTGGACAGATGTTACACAGACTGGATTAATGAGATATGTGGATCCTGGATGGGCTTTGGACTTCATGAACAGACTACATTGTGACGTCTATGCTGAAGTCTTTCATGCTACTATGAAGTTTCCATAAATGTTCTGCTCTGAGTGGTGCAAATAATTTTCATTCTTCCATGTGTTCTGTATTTCTTGAACATTTAAGTGACACAGTTTCCAATTACTTGAGCTGGTAACACTAGTGAGTCTCTGAGTGAAAGAATTCTGTAGCAATGTTGAAACCCACTGTTTTCAAAGACAGCCCTACCAGTCAACAGGAAAGAAGTGAAAATTATAAGAAAACATTAAATATAGTTACTCATCCTATAAAATACGCAGCATGTTTCCACATGTTTGTTCAACTCAACTAATGTGTATATGTATGCTGTGGTTTGGTGGTCTGTTTTTGGGGTTTTTTTAGTTTGGGTGGGTTTTTTTGGTGTTGGCACTTTTTTTTTTTTGTAAGCTTGGACTTGCATTTATTTCCTTTATACAAATATACATTTTTTTGTTTTTTTTTTTTTTCAATTCCATGTATTGAGAGAAAATAATGTGTACTTCCAGGAAAATATTTCTTTGATCTGTTAAGTATTTTATTTGAATAACAATTTAATGCCATCTTTTTCAGTACATTAGATCTTACTAAGGGCAACCAAACCCACTTGCAGATTTTATAGTTCTAGAAGCAGGACACAAATATACATTTTTTTGGCAAGAGTTCAGCAGAAAGAATTACCTGAAACTTTGTGCCAATGTATTTGTGTATTTGCTGTTCTAAACTAAAAACCTGCTCACTTAATGTATTGGAGCCATCTGTCATTTACAAAATGACACATCCAATTTAAAACCACTAGGAAACAAAACGTTTAATCAGAATTTTAGGAATGCTTGCTAACCATGAATCTTGAAGGCCTAACTACATCGCTATTACAGCGCAATTTGTCTGTCAAGTGTTGTGGTCGGCTGCAGAGGACGTTCAAATGCAAGTCAGCATCACCTTGGGCAGGTTACTTTATTTGTCCTTTGCCCCAACTTTCCAGTCTGTGGAATGGGAAATTGAGTAATTTTCCCATTTATAGCATAGATATTGACAGAAGGTTCAAGCAGGTTACCTACAATAGTGACTTCAACTACTTTTTTATTACATGTACTTACCAAAGGTATTAGAAAATACTGTAGATTTTTTTTAATATATATTAACGTGTTTATCTTTTTTGCTGGTGGAATTCTGTGACATGGGGGATTTGATGGGGCTGAAAGCCTGTTTTAGTTGTGTTGCTAGAACATAACTACGAGATATGATGTCAGATATGATGTCAGACCACTGAGACACAAACTTCAGTGATGAAAATATTTGCAAAAGTTTTGTGCAGAGGCTGGTTTCTCCTGGGTAATTTAACTCACCCACTTTGTTAATTTAATGTTGATAGATTTTTTTACTGGTGCTGTATTTGTCTTAGTAATATTATCACCATCACTTCCCGAGTTACAGAGTTACCCTGGATATACAAAGCAAAAGAAAACCTCTGCCCTGAGAAGCTCAGCCTAAACAGATGAGACAGACGGAGATGTAAATTGATTCACTCAGGATCACAGCAGAAAGAGGAGGTCAGTTGCAGACAAAGGTCTTTGAGCTCCAGACAGACCCAGGGAGTTAGACTGCCTTGGCACCTCTGGCCTCCTCCTTGGAGTGATGCTTTCCTTCAGGCATTGTTCCATTTATGGTCTTTCACTTCTCCAAATAGAAAATCCAATGTGCTGTGGATATAAAGTTTTAAATATGAGTTTGTGCTGGGAAAACAGAAATGCATGATGACAAAAAACAGAAGCTAGTTGCGGTGTATCCTGGGTGTGCTTCAGAAGACAGAGCTTGAACAATGTTGTAAACTATTTAAACCATACACAGAGCCAAGAGAAATGTAAAGCTTTATTAGTGCCTTTGCTTTCTTATACTTTAGTATTTCCCATTAACATTTGATTTTTAAATATGGTAAATGAATCAATTTTCCATACAGTAGTTGTGGAAAGCCTTACAGACTTAAAGGAAAAAAAAGATAGAGAATGACCTCTGAAGACCTGAAAAGAGAGAAACTGGATAATAAATGTTCAATCAGTCTGAGGTATTTTGTAAATCAGACCACTTTTATTTGGATATACTATTGTTTAACAGCCAGTTTAAATTGGGACCAGCATCCTGATTCTGGACAACATGGTTTTTATTGGAAGTCCCTGCCACTTTTAAAAATCTTTAATACATTTTAAATATAGAACTGTAAAAACCAGTAACCAGACTTCAAAGCGAAGACATGTTGTGCCAGAATTAGGAAGCTGGTGCCAATTTTCACTGGTTGTAAAGCCTTGGGAGTGCCTTGCGGTCTGTCCTGTGGTGACAAACACCAGGAGCACAGGCGGCTGGCATGGGAGGGAGGCAGGGAAGGAAGAAGGGCAGGAGAAGCAGAGGGCACCCTTGGCTCCAGGCATTGCGGGAGGTCAGACTCCTGTACTAAAGCCCTCCTTAGTTCATGAGGCTCCAGCAGCATGACGTGGCATTCAGAAGGGGATTGGGGTCTTGAGGCATGCAAGAGTAACTTTAATGACAAATTCAGATGGTAAGGGTCTTCCCCTTTGGTTTTGGTGGCCCTTTATTGCATAGGGGAAATTGAAGGACACCTGTGATCTCTACTTTCTGTAAGAGCTCTTCTGTCAGACCTTGTTTGTTCTACACCACCACTTAAAAAGGGGTAGGCCCCAAAAAATTTTCTAACATCTTCACATATTGCTCCAGGAGTGGATGAGTAGAGGACTCTGTAGAAGTGAGAAATCTTATCTGTATGATGGTACTGGGAGAAATAGCCAAGGGGAGAAAATTGAAAACACTTTATTTTTTTTTCCCTCTGCTTATTAGGGGAGCTTCACCAATTTGAGCTGAAGATTACCCTGGAGTTGGTGTCATTTAGACCTGCATTGGCAGAGGATTGGACCCAGAAGTTTCTCAAAGCAAGTGCAGGCAGAGTGGCTGTGGCACTTCAGTTGCACACCTCTCCACCTGACTTACAGGCAGGTCCTCTGAAGTACCATCATTTATCAGTGGTTTTGCTTACATGCCACAGTTGCTGCACCACTCTCCCAGGTAAAGTGCCACAGCAGAGCATATCTACAGCAGGGGACCTTCCTTGGTAGCTTTTAGCAATGAGTATTTCAGAATTGATAGTGCTATTGTGTTGAGGGGTATTGTTGCAACATGGCTTGAGAAATCAGTTTGAGATGCGGCAACTGGTTTATTGCCACCTTCAGATTGGCAAAGAAGTGAAAGTGATCTCTCCAGTGACATATCTGCAGAGAATGTTCACCTGGGAATAGGCTAATTGCACACTTGATGCCACTGCAAACCCACCTATGCATAACTAAAATGAGCACATATCTAACAACTGCACTGAATTTTAAAAGAAAAGTAAAAATACAGCGGCTATAGAGCCGCAGTGGCTGATGCATATCTGCTCAATGCTGAAGATTTTATTTATTAAAGATTGGCTCTATATCAAAGTTTTGGAAAATTAGGACCCAAAGATGTGCTACAGTAAATGTTCAGTGAAGAGCTGCTGGTAAAATGTGAATTCACAACATTATTAGGGTTATCTCTGGCTATAGCTTTGGTATAGGCTCTTTTTGATTTTACCATTGAAGAGAATTGCAACTTTCGTTATGTATTAGACTCTTATTTTTAAATCCTTAGGTATTGGTTGGCATCCTTTACAGAAAAAGATTCTGGTGGGTAAGTGGCTCTTGATATAACTGAGCTATTTGATATTTGCATGTGGCCATCATTATGATTTCAGATCCTCTTACAAAATTTAAATAAGGTGTCTGAATAGCCTACAGAGGGCTCTTACAGACCTTTTTTTCTTTAGTCACCTTGTCTAAAGGAAGTCAGAATTGGTTACAGTTGAATTTCTTGTTTTTTATTTCCCAGTAGTGCTGTATTCATCTAAGATTTCTCCATCTTAACAGATTAAGAGTTCAGTTAACTTTAATGCTGCTACTGTAATTCTGGAGAGCAGGTTACCAGCACCACCCAAGAGAGCTGGTCTCCTCCAGATACGTTGTGTAATGTCGTCTGCAAGGAAAGAGGAACCAGCTTTCCCTGCATGTGAGGGGATTTGCTACTCATGCTGCTGACCACATACACAGCCCCTGCTCCTTCCAGGCTCCCTAGTTTGCAGGTTGCTAGACCTCAGAACTGCTGCCACACACAGTGTATCTAAATCTTGGCAGGGGTTAAGCAATCTTGGAAGAGATTCCTGACTGCATGCTTGGCAAAGGAGATCTGTTGGGGGGAGGGTGAACCTCACCAGGTCCTCTGCTTGTTTTCTTCACTCCCACATTCAATTACTGCAGTGTTCCCTATATGGGACTGCTCTGGAAAGGGCTGTTGAACCTCCAGCTGATACAAGCAATTACTGCCTGCCTGCTAAGCAGCTTTTTGCATATGGATCATGATGAAGTTCGTGATGCCCTCAAACAGCACATCCAGCAGGAAACAAAGCACCCATCACTATGTGTCCACACGCAAGAACCAGAGGCACACCATGAGGGGCTCTGAGCAAGCCCTGGATATGTGCTGAGGAGAAAACTCCCCAGGGCAGAAGTCTGTGTTGCCCAAGGCAGCACCACAGCCCTTGCTGCTGTGCCAGTATGGGCAGCCCTGGTACAGGTGGGCAGACCAACCTGAGTGGTGAGGTGAGGCAATCGAGCTGCTTTGAAGGGTTTGGCTGCCATCCTGGGCATAAAGAGCTTGATGTTTAGATAGGACATCTGTAAAGAACAATAAAAGTAATGAGAGAGGACAGATAGGGGAGGGTGTTTTGATAGTTTTGAGTTCCTCTTGCCTTCACAGGGACATTAGGGCATAGATATAATTTTTTTTTTTTATTCCCAAGTTCCTTACAACCACCCTTTAGCTATTGGATTTCTTGCAGGTCTCACAGCATGAGTACAGAATCAGAAATGCACTAAGGACCTCAAGAGAGTGCCTAATCTGACCTTCTGCATGGAGGCTAAATCAAGATGTGTGATTGCCTGGCTTGCCCTTCACAGGGACATTAGGGCATAGATATAAGTTTCAGGACTGCCTTACACACCTGTGGATATGCACATTAAGACTCTCTGATGGTTACAAGCAAAGTGTAAAGGGCAGCAGGCTGAACAAGGCACTGTAGAAAAGTCTCTGGAGTTGGTGATTTTTGCTGGCATCTATTAAAAACTTGGGGCTAAAACCTCTAGTTAGAGGAAGAGGCCAGTAGAGAATTTTATATCTGTAGAAAAGTATCTAAGAGGATTTG
>NW_009952974.1:13312818-13322636 GCF_000747805.2 Chaetura pelagica | reverse complement strand
AAAACAAATAACTGGCAAGTTAAATACACAGAGGGCTTTTCTTTCACCCAGAGGATAAATAAGAATTTTCTCATCTCTTGCTAAAGGTCTGCAAGCAGGAACATTAGTGGAGTTCAGGAAAGGTGTATGAATAGATGTATGGAACTATTACTTAGGCGACCATTTAATCTCTGGAAGGATTCACTGCCTTACCAAGCTGAGAAGAGAAATTAATATTTTCCTGGCTCTAGGGGTAATCTTAATTTTTTTCTTCCCTGGTGCTCCCACAACTCTGCTACCTGTGTTTCTGTTTTGTGAAGAAAGCCATTAAGAACAAAGTGGTAGAATTGAGATCATTCCAGAAAGTAAGTATGCAGACTTGTAGTGGTACTGGGAATGATGCATCTGGGTCTATTTAGTTTATTGTAAATTTAAGGTGTTACTGTATGGGAGGAATTTTGTTCTTATTAAATGAGGGAGGTGTTAAAATTTTTCTCTGATCAACATCAGAGAAAATACCTGTTTGAGGAAGAAATAGAACATCTGTATCTCTCTATGAATCATGAAATGCTATTAGTATCTTGAAATTATACAGGAACAGGCTGCCCAGGGAGGTTGTGGAGTCTCCTTCACTGGAGACATTCAAATCCCACCTGGGTGCGTTCCTGTGTGATGTGCTCTAGGTGTCCCTGATCTGGCAGGGGGGTTGGACTAGATGATCTTTCGAGGTCCCTTCCAACCCCTAAGATTCTATGATTCTATGATTTTATGATAGTGCAACAGAAAATTATTGTTCATTGAGGTTAAATTGCAGTACAATGAAATTAAAATATAAATATATGGTCACTCCTTTATAGACTCCTGATAACACATTACAAAAAAAGTGCAAACTTAATTGTAAAAAAGCAACTGCCAAAAACCTCTCCCCTCACTGTGCTGTAGTTAATGGAGTTCTGCAACTGCATTAGAATGTTCCCTTTATGAAGAGGGAATGCCCGACATTCATTTGACTTTATTAGTCTATTTTTTGTTATTCTTAGAAAGATAATTCAATAAAGAAGGAACTACAGCTTGCATCAGTAAGCACTACTTACATATACATTGGATTTAATAATACATGAAGATAATCCTTCTGGCGTTAACATGCAATCTTAGAGATTGATATAATTTTGACTGTAGAGCAAAATATTGCCAGCAGAAAGTCAGTCAGAAGTCTGAATCTTGGAATGAATATAAAAGTTATGCTTCTTTTACAGAAAAGCAGACAAACCCAAACAATTTATTCTCAGCATCTTGGTTTCTTTTTTTATTAAGAGCTACAGCTCTTTATACAATACTTTCCTATTTTCAGCAACACTTTTTGAAATGCTGCCCAGCACTGTTTAAGAATAGGTGGAAATTAAAAGAGTATAAAGGTGCCATACCTAAATAGAACTGATTCTTCTTCTTCTAGTAATATAATCCTTCCAAATCCAAACTTTTCATTCCTGCCATCCTTAGTATGTTGGGTTAACTAATCTAAACTAAGAGTCTTTAATTTGTCAAGAATGAACTGGCAGATATTAACAAACCATTTTCTTTGATTTAACTTTTAAACTGGGAAGAACCTCTAACTTATGGAAACTTTGCATTTCCATAGAGCAGGATCCCAACTTGGAGGAGAAAGTATTTTCATTGGATTTTGGAGATTCAGGTATGAAGAAGTTCCTTACATAGCACACGAATTTGGGATTGATTCTGGCTTCCATTTTCAGATACCAGTGTTCTCCTCTGAAAAGGTAACAAACATCCTGAGCATGCACATATATTTAGCTGCCGTGGCCTAAATATTGTTAAAAATCAACAATGATGGTGATCTGTTAAAAAAATTTGTTGTACAAAGTAAGGGCAGGATTTAGTCTTTATTAGGATTTACCTTATGGGGGAAAAAAAGAAAGTAAATTGATGACAAAAATAAAATGTAGATAAAGAGTAAAAAATAGGGAGATTTGTTAATAGAGTATCTAAAATCACAGAGTGGCACCTTTCTAATTTCTGCTTCAGTCTGTTTTCTTCTGTGAGTTTAGAGGAGGGAAGAGTGCTTGGCACTAACTGTTGTCAATGTGAAAAAGACCTCTGATTTTTGCATTTTTTTTGGAGCCTGCTTGGTGACTTTCCTTGAAATCAGCAAAGTTTGTGCAGGTTACTAATCTCAGATAATTAGTTCTGGAGTTAAGCCAGCTAAAGGGAAGCTCATCTCTCAAAGTAAGCAAGCAGTGCAGTGTGATAAAGTGGGGGAAAGCAGGAAAGAAGACAGCGACAGAGCAGCTGTTGAAGGCTGGAAATCTGTACTGCTAGATCCAAATAAGAATGAGATTTGCCTGAGCGAGATCTGCAGGACTACATCTCTTGGGGAATACACACTGATGAACGCTCTCTCACACTTGGTTGTAGACCAAGACCAACATTTGTGCTACAGCTTTAATTTGACCTATGGTGGCCGTAGACCAGAGATCTTTTTTTTTTTTTTTTTTTTCTTTTTTTTTTTTTTTTTTTTTCCAAAAGTTAGTTTTGACTCTGTTTTCAGAATTGCTTGTAAAACCTTATAAGCCATTCATTTTTAATTAATTTGTACACCTTTAAGGATCTAAGAATTTCTCAGGAGTTTTCCAGGTAGGTTGCTAGAAAGTGTATTTCCAGAAAAAAAAGGATGTCAGGCAACTGCTGAGAGAATATCTGTGGGTTGTTGTTTGTAGTTTTGGTTTTTTTTGCAGTAGAGGTCCCACAGAAAACCAGTTTGCAAATGAATTTGGTATTAGATACTTTTACAGATGTCAGCTAAAAAGTCTAGAATGTGCATCAGATACATTGAATCAAAAAAGGGTGCTCTTGCTGAACCAAGAAAGTTATTAGTGATAGACCCTTATGATAGATCTATCTCAGATTTGTTTACTTCCTTTTTGTATGATGCATTTCAACCAATAGAGGCTTTGTTTTTCCTAATGTCAATGATGACAGAATGAGCTGTAAGAATAATATTTTTTCAGTCATGGAACATTTAATTATGTTAATATCTTGGCAGAAAATGCAGTGTGGCAGAGCCTCTGTCACCAAAGGACCCTCCTGGGGTTCTGTAAAAACCTCAAAAGGAAGTTATAAGGGACAGTGGATTCTGCTAGAAAATAATAAATGGTTGCTCCCTAGAGTAAGAAAATGAAGTAACATTTAATGCATCTTTGCTGTAGACTTTTGAGCCTCTGTTCCACTTGAAATATAGTTAGTGTGTGCTGAACTTTAAGTCATTATTATTGCAGAAAAGTGGCTCATAACTATATACTGGATCAGACAATTGTAGTTTTCTTTCTTCCAGTCTTTCTGTTTGTGGTAACAATCATTTCTTGGTAGCCTGATGATGAACCCTGGGATAATCACCTTTGTTAGTTAACTACTTCAGGGAGCAAATATGGGATGAGATAATTTGTGAGTGATTAGTGGGTCTGGAAATGGGAGGAGACTGATAGCTTTGTACATGTGTGCAAATACATATGGAAGGGGACTGTTTGCTCTTTTGCTCTTCTTTATCACCTGTTACAATATCTGACATCTCTGCAGTAAAAAGTTGCCTCTGAGCTCAGTGATGGGTGCTTTGCCTGCTGTTGTGAATATGCAGTCAGTCATATGTACGAGTAGCTGTGCTACAAAGTTGTAGTGACGTGTCACTGTAATGACTTTCAAATGAGTTTGGAATCAAACTCATTAAAATCTAGGTCTGTGTCTGAAATCACCGTATGGATACCACTATAGCCTGTTTGGTAGCTTACAGCATATATTTGTCCCTCCTGGAGATCTATTGGATGACACATTCTAATTGTTTGTAAGTATCCAAATTCTAGAGACCTTGTCTCATGTGTGGGTGCACTTCCAGTGTGCCTGGCCATGCAGAGCCAAGCGCTGCTTCTGACATTCTTGGTTATAGTGTGGTCAATGTATCAGCAGTACTGCTGCTGCGTTAATAAACAGCCTTTATTCCTGTACGATCTGTATCAGTTTGGATCTGAATATAAAAATACGCAAGTTTAAAATTCAATTCTCTCAATCTATTTCCAAGAAAAATATTTAATAGAAAGTTAGGCACGGCGGCAGGTGTATGTAATTTCAAATATGGGACAGTTGATGTCATTAAAAGAGTTACAAATACTCTTTTAATGTAATTAACCTTGTGCTCAGGCCCTAATATTTCAATGACTTGGATACTTGTTAAATAAACGGAAATATTAATATATGAAAAGTTTAGCAAATGCATAAATGTCTTTGCAGGATTGGGAAGTAATTAAGTGGAATGTTAAAAAAAAATACCATTATTATCTTATCTAACCTGAAAGTGTGTGTTAATACTAAGTATTAATTCTTGGTATTTTGATTGTACAAGTACCTCTTTCACAAACACCTCTATCTATGAAGATGTGTATATATTAAATAAAAATATCTAGATTCTGGTTGACTAGATTTTATGTTTTTGGCCTTCAGTACTAGAACATGCAGTTACTGTATCAATTTCCATCTAAGTGAACAGTAGCAATATGCTGCTATTTCAGTGTGTATAAGCTTGGTGGCAGATTTTTTCATCAGTGGTCAGGAACCATTTTCTTGTTATTAATCAAATTAAAAGCATATTTTAAAAAAGAGGCAACTCTACCTGCTGTGAAGAGAGGCAGTTTGTAATGTTACCACAGTTAAGATACTGGTATTTATTTTGAAGAGCAGAGAATTAAATGCTCTGCAGGGGAGGTCTGGTGAGGAATGGCCAGCTACCCTGTCAAGAACAGCAGTGTGGTTGGGCAGCGTCCTACTCTACTGATTGGCTGTGCAACATTTTTTATCCCCTTTGGCAGCTGTTAATAGGTGATCTTTTCCACTGGTTTAAAATGTATTAATAACATTTTTTTCCATTTGGAATTGCATATGGTCTTTGGTGAATAGTGCTATACAATGCAATTTTGTTGTCTTGTGTATAAAGAGGTAATAAGATTTCCTTTAAATACTTACTAGCCAATTTCTTTAATGGTCACACTGAGGATGCAAACTGTTGTGTCTGGTAAGTGTAAAAGATCAGCTATTGAAAAAGTGTTTTCCTGAAAAAGTACAGGTTTTGAATTTTAGCAGTGGGCAAGCATTTAGTTTGTGTTTTCTGTGGGGTTTTTTTGTTTGTTTTTACAAAAATAGGTGATATGGAGTTCTGCTAATTCTGATTCAAAGGGATCTGGCTGAAGGCATGGCCTGGCAGTTGCAATACCAATACATTAACAGCATCAGTACAGTCTTTTTTTCTGCTATTAACTGGGCATGGTAGAAATAGGATCTTGTATTTCTACAGTTAAAGAAATGTTCTGTATTCAAAATACAGCCAGCTGATGCTTACAAATATTACTAGCCAATATCTGCTACTCTTGTTGCTTCATGACACATTAATGCTTGTTGAAATGAATCATGCCTTTTCAGTTTAAAAAAATATGCTCCATTTGTATTTGCATACCTGCTGCTGACAACATCATTATGTTTAAAGATTTCTGCAAAGCCTGTAATAAGCAGTAGCTAATAAAACATGTTCATTATGCATTTAAGATGTCCTGTGCTGTATCCACCTGAAAAAAATATTATTCCAGATAGAGCAGTGAAACTCTACCGAGGAAGTTTTCTCCCAGATTTTGGAAATAAACACTTCTTTCAATTTCCCATTCTACCAATCTCTATAAGAGCTGATGGTGAGCCCAGGCTTATTAGATGCTGAGCAGAACTGGGATTTTTCTCACAGATTGCCTGTTAGATAAACAGAAGATTTTCCCTGAGAAATGCCAGGGTTATGGAAGTAGTTTCAGTTCATTATCTTACTCATCATTAATTCTTTTTTCAACATAAACATGGTTTGCTTCAGAAATTTTTCTAAATAAAAAAAATACTTTCTTATTCTGAATTGTTTATTTCAAGCAATCACTTATGTCAACTACATTTCAAATAAAAATTGAAAAACTTAATTTCAAAGGATCAGTACCTGAAAAAAATATTTTAACATTTTAAAAGTTTTTCAGAATGCCAACATGACTGAAAATAGCTAGAATGAAATTTTTCAGCTAACATTAATTCATTTACTTATCAAAATCTGAAAAGCAAAAAAGATGCAAAAGAGCCACTCTCCAGCTGCCACTTGTACTCAGTAACTATATGTAACATTACTGTAAACACTGACTTGAGAGTGCTTAGCCAAAACACAAATCCTACAAGGGGTTGAGCACTGACATTTAGTGTTTTGGTAGCTTTAAGTCCTATCTGTACAAACGGGAATATAGCCTGAATTGATCAGGGTTCGTGTTGTTGACAAAACTGCTTTTTCCATCAGAAAATGACAGGTCATCAAAACAGATTTTTGTTTCTTTCCATAGCAACTTTCCACTTTGATTAGATGTCGACAAGAAGATTTTGCATGTGTCAGATGGAATTTTTCTTTAGAGCAAGATGAATTAACAGCATTAGGAATAACAGCCAGAAGGCAACACAATGGAAGTTTTTGTTGAGCAGAGTATGCTTGCTTCAAGAAGCTGGTGTGCCAATAGAGGCACACATCAAGTGAAGCTAACATACTGGGTGAATTATGTGTCCCATCACACCAATGACTGCAAAGCCATAAAACCACCCTAAGTGTTCTAGTTACAATCAATTACATCATGCTTTAATCACATTTTAATGATGTATTAACCAAGATTTCAACAGCAATTAGTTTAATGGGTGTTTGCTTTTTTAAAACTATTTTAACTGTGGCTATATCCAGTAAGATTAAAAAAATAATAAAGCATTGATTGTGACCTCTTTCTTCTCCAGCAGTTTTGTGTGATGGGACTTGAGAGGTTTTTCAGTTACTAAGCATTCACAACTCTTAAGCAGCGACGTGTTTGACTTTGCCCTGTTATTATATACTGACTTTTCTCATCTAGAAAGATTCTGCAAAATTTAACACACTGCACTGGAAATAGTTAATGCATCTCCTGTCTCTTAGGGCAGAAAGTATTAAGTTGCCTATTGCTAGCTAGGCAAAGGTAAAAGAGAGAGAAACACGGACAGTACAATTATTAATCATATTAATTTTTAATAGGAGGTTTGAGAGAAATTGTGTGGCTCCCTGTGATATGCCTGTGGATACACATTTTCCATATAGAAAACATCTCTGGAAATCCAGCTCCCTTTCAAAGCACTCTGAAGAGTATTAACAGGTAAAGACAAGAGATTTCACAACAAAACCCACATAAAAACCCATATTAGGAATTATACCAAACTTAAAGAATGTTGTAAAATGAGCATGGAAAAATGTACAAAATGAATTCATGCCCATTTACATGCTTTCAGTCAGGCTACCAGATAACAAAGCCTCTGTCTTTGTGTTAACACTGCAGATTAGGTCAAGTTTTTACCCCTCTGAGCTCTTTTCCTGTAAATGACGGGTTTTGATGTGAAACAAGCAACATGTCAAAGCAAGTTGAAAGATGTAGGCATTTTATGCCATGTCACAATGACAGGCCGGTGAATATTTGGGCCATTAGGGGCTTATTAGTGAATAAATGACCAGATGGTTCAGTGATGCACAGAGATGGACAGAACTGGATGCTACTAATCAGCACTGTCTGTACTTGATGTCAAATCACATGACACAGTAACCCATGGATACCGAATAAAAGTTACCATTAGCAAGTCAATTTGATATCTGTGTGGTGTAAACAGACTTATAACTGCACTTCAGAGCTGCCTGTTGTTAAGAAGAAATAATGGTAGAGTATTTAAATGAACACACTCTACTCTTATCAAGTTATGATAAATATAAATAGAATTTCAATTCTCAAGACCTCCTTTTTATTCTGAAGATACTGTGGAAGGAAATTTACATATTAGACTATCTCCACAGACAAAAAGGCTGGACTGGAAATGCTGTAACAGAGAAGCATGAGACACTTTCTTCGAAAACACTGGTTAGCAACAAAAAGTGATGTTTTGTTTGTGCATTTGTCAAAGAAATGCAAACTTTGAGAATAGGACTGTGTTTCTGGGAGACTGTTTGCTTTTTGGTATATTTTTCCTTGGATTTCTTTACTGATGCTGATATATGCTTGTTTGCCTGTACTTTAAATTTTTCCCATGGATTTTTTAAAATGTATTTTGATAAGCCCTTGTTAGCAAGTCATTTCCAAAGCATTGCATCAGGGTTAGAAGCTTTGAGTGCTCAGAAAGGACCAGGTTCAGGACCTGATCCTGAACCATTTGTGGAACTATGGTGGAATAGGCAGTGCCTGAATGAAGGGGGCAAGCCAGGACTGGGGAGAGGGGAGGCTTTGCTGCTGCTGTGAGATTAAACTAAAAGGAAGTTTTGCCTTAAATTTGGTGGAAGTACGTTTGTAGACTGTAGAGGGCTGGGTTTTATCCTCATCTCTGAGCCCCCGGCAAATGTGCCAGTATCACATGTTTTTTAGCCAGAAATACATGTGTACCTGAGGCATGTTTACTTCTCTCTCATGGTTCTTTACAGCAAATGAAAACAAATGCTGCGTTAAGACCACTGATTTTTGGTGATGTACTGAAATGATTTATGAGGTCTTTTGAAAACTTGCTTAATTTTGTTCTGTCTGAAGAATCAGATGCAAATGTGTGCTACCTCTTTTCTAGGAGAGTGATAATAACAGTATATTAAATGTATGTAGTGGTCAAATAACATACGAATATTTTGTGGCTCCAGCTGTATTTAACCATGAATGCCCTTTGTCACAAGTTTATCTTTTGCATCTCCTTTGTGGAAAGAATATGGAAAGAGTTTTATGGTATGGATGGTCATGGAAACTAAAATCTGCTGTTTCGTTGATTAAATAAGGAATCACCAAAAAATAAGGCAAGTCCAATAAGAGAAACACTATTATATAAGCAATCAAAAAATATGCTTATATTCTGAACACATTACAAACTTAAATTAGCAAGAAATATAGCAGAATGGGTTAAAATTTTGGAATATGTTTATAATCCCTTACATTCATAGCATGAATGTATTTTTACACAGAAAATACCAAGTTAATAAAATAGTATGTACCAGTGTTGGGAGCCGATGAGTTGTCTGTGATTGTACTTTAGGGAACATGATGCCACACCCCTGATACTGCCATAGTAATTGCTGTAATGCTGCATTAGCAAAACCATGAATTTTTAACTGCATCTCATCCAGTTGATCCATCATCTAAAGACTGCCTGGTGAAAGAGTAAAAGGTAAGTAGAAAAGTAAGAGGTAAGTAAAAAAGTAAAAGGACACACATGAAGGGAGGCGTTTTCTCAGCCTCGTGGAGGTTGAAAATCAAAATGAGTTAGAGAGTTTGTGGAAGAGAACTCACCAGCAGTTATTGACAGTGGACTGGGTCCATTCTCCAGCTCAGCAAACTTCTGCACAATCCCAGGAGACTGACCAGAAGTTCCGTGCCAAAGGTGCTTTTATGTTTGTCTTGTTCCTTTAACATTTTCCTAAACATCCGCTAGTGATCGTTGCTTTGAGACAAAAATTGTTCGAGACAGAGATGTGATCTGATTCTGTGTAGCAACTCTCATATTCTTGCAAGTAGTGGCACTTCCTCTTCTTGGCTACTGAAATAATAAGTGACTACAGAATTAATTTCTCTTTTGATGTTGCATAGATAATTAGAAAATACATACAGGATGGGTGTTGTTAAGTTATAGATATTAGGTGTGTATTGACACATTTGTGCCAGCAATTTCAGTAAAAGTTGTAATTTAAAAATCTCGGTGGGAAAAAGTGCTTTACAGTTCATTCCTTTGCCATTCCT
>NW_009952974.1:13299953-13312383 GCF_000747805.2 Chaetura pelagica | reverse complement strand
GCCTGCTGATACTGGACCTGGAAACGTGACATGGCTGCAATCTTTAACAAAAGTCTGAAAACAGCAGTGGGTTATCCAAAAGGTTCAGATGAAACCCTGAAACCTCAGACTGCATTTAAATCTGAGCTAAATTTAGAGTGAGTCTGGTCAAGTTCAATAGTTTGCGTAAAAGCCATTTCCATCTTGGTAGTTTCAGCACATGTTGAAACAGAGTTCTATGCTCTGCTTCTAATAAAAACAAAAAAAACCCCAAGCCAAACCAAACCAAAATAAATAAAAAAACAAGCAACCACCAAAAAAATCCAAACAACCCAAAAACTGAGGAAAATTCTGTAGTTAAAAAAGTCTACAAAGAGCTAAAGAGAAGTGTCATATAAACTCATAAGAATGTTTCCTTAACAATATTTATTTGTTTATTGAATGTTTTATCTCCAATAGAAATATCTCAAATTGACATGAATCTGATGCACAGGGATCACTGCTCAGCAGATTCTTGCTGTAGCAGTTTTCCCATTCCAGTTGTGACAGGCTGCTTTATACTGATGGTTTTCTCTGGTTTTGCATAGTCAGTTGACTGTGAATTGGAAGTCCAATACAATTCTTTGCAGTTGTCAAGGCATTGTATTTTTTTTTTTGAAAATAAGGAGTTAATATCATGTTTTCTGTTGATAATGGCAATTTAACTTCAAAATAAAAGCAGCTTTCTCAAAACAGTTATACATTATAAAAAAATCTCATTTTTAGAAAAAACATTTTTGGATGGAAAGTGTTTTTTTTTTAGTAAATTAAACGGGAAAAAATTCTGTATTGCTAGTTGTAATATTTGCATGGTAATAAATTATTTTGGGAAGTGTTGTAAAATAGTTGTGCCAGATGATGGTTGCTCAGTGGAAACAGTCTGCAGTCCTCAGCCAAAATAGAAAGGAAGTGAAAATATGAGTGTCTGTAACGTCACTGCAAACTGTAGGTATCTGACAAGGGTATTGCAAGAAAGGATTAATGTAGGTATGCATTCCAAGGTGATAGATGCTTTCCCTCTGACTTTCAGGTTTGGAGGTGCATGCTGATACATTACTGCTGGCTGGAGATTGTTTAGAGTAATCAGAATTTCTGGTAGCTTTTCTCTCTCCTGCTTTATGCTGCCAGCTTTTCACCTGGCCTGTACTGTTCAGATGGAAATTGGCTCTGTGGCTCCCTGGCTGCTGGAAAGGATGCTGTGGGGATGTGGAGGACACAAGGTGAGCAAGAGCCCAGGACTTGCCAGGCTATCAGTCTAAGGTAAGATCTATGAAGTAACATAATATTTGTAAAAAAGCTAAAACTTGAGAACATAGTCCACAAATGTTCATGAAAGGTGGGAGTGATGACAAAAAAACACAACTGTGTAGAGCTGCTTAAACTAAGATTATACCCAACAGGTCACCCTTGTCTCTATGAGATGAGAACATCTTCTGCATGGGCATAGGTGGAGTGCTAGCAGCATGCAAGTTTTTGTAAAGCTTTGTCAAGTGTTTTTACTTAGTGGCAACTACCCCAAGGAATAGGTTTCGGAGCAGTTTGATTGGGATGAATGTGAGTTCCAGCAGCTCCTGGGCTGTGGGGAGGAGGAGGAGGAGAGACTACTCAAAGCACCTCCCAGGGGTCCCGTGGCAGGAAGGAAGTCTGAAAGCTCAGAGGAATAGTAAAGCCCCACCCAAAGCAGTCAGTTGATAATTTTAGAGTATATTTAGTAATCTCTTTAGCAAATGGCCAAAGATCAGACACTTTAGCAGACAAATCTCCTGAAGTACTAACAGATTTAGAGAAAGATTGCAAAGAATGTCTTCAGTAGTTGTGTTAAACTGAGTCTTAGTGGACATGGAGGAAAATCTGCCTGCCTTCTGCATGTTCATTTCTGTTCCAATTAATTCAATTGGAGCTTTGACATTGCCTTCTGCAGAAAAAGCCTGACCCTCTATTTAGTGCATTACAATGGATAATTTCAACATACCTGCAGAATGACAGAGAAAAAAAATTGTCTTTGACCTGCTGCCTCTGGTGGCTTTATTATAAGTTTACTAAGGATGCAGCAGCTTATATTTACTAATTAATTTACCTGTGTGTATATGAATAGCTCTTTTGCAGTGATTTCCAAGCAATTAAATTCTGATATGCATTCTTGTTTTCAGTGACAGGATGTGTTGGTGGCTGGGTGTGCATGACCATAGGCTTCCTTGTCATCAAATGTTGGGATAATTTTCATTATTACCTGTTTTTTTAGCAAATTAATTTCAGTAATTCTTGTATTTGTCTTACACCTTTGGAGGTTTGGGAATTGAATCAAACTCCTACCAGAAAAGCAAAGCAGCTGATCATTACATCTCTCTTCAGTATTCTAGTTAATTATTATGAAGTTTATAAAGGAAGATTTTTAAGACTTAATAATAATGGTTATTTAATTCTGTCTTGACAGAGAGGATATTAGTTGGTGTTGTCAATCCAGCAATTTATTTCTTCTAATGATTGAGTTCTAGTCATAGAATTATTTCAGTATCAAAACATGCAAGTATATGTGTTTGTACATGTGCATACCTGCATTAGGTGGGCTGCACATAGAAAACATAACGCCCTCTGGCTGCATCTGAGAAGCCCCCTCAGAAGCTGCTCTGTTCCTCATGGAAGCTGTTTTTGTAAAATTCTCTCTTAGTGTTTACTGACAAAATACCAGTAATCTTCTCAGTACTCTGTCCTTTCTGCTCTTACCCTGATGCAGCTCAGGAGCCCTGTCCCCCTGCCCTGGCACTGACGAAGCTCCGTGTTGGTGCTGGATGCTGGAGGAACATGAAGAAATCCTGCTGCTTTCCTTGTGCCTGGTCTGACAGAGCAGCTATTATGCTTTTGCCAGTTAAAATAATTCAGATTTGGGAAGCAAATTGCCCTCTTCAGGTGCTAAATCTCTGTAGCACCAAGTAGGTAGCTTTGTATACTCTTGTGGTGACAGGAGCAGCCTGTCGTCAGTAAAAGGAGTAAGTTTTTTGAGAGGAACGAGAGGATTTCACCTCTGCAGACAGGCTTTCACCCTGTGAGCATGGAGTGAGAATTACTTCAGTTAGGGATCCCCTGAAGCTTCATGACACCTTATGCAAGTGCACTTCAGTAGCAGTTTTTGTTATTGCTAAATTAATAAGTATCTAAATTAATAAGTATCAATAATTTTTTTAACCCAGGTTGGGGCAAAAGCAGCTTCTTAAAAATACCAGTTTTACAGGAAATTATCAACTATGTGAAAGATCAAATCAACAAATAAAAATCCTTATTTTCTCTCTACTCTTCTGTTCTTTTTCTCTATTATGTTCTGCTTTTTTTCTTTCAGTCCTGAATTAATTTTCTCTTCAACTGACCAGGAATTATCAACAAGTGAGTCCAACTATGGAAAGGTATGATGTTTCCTTTCTCTCTTTGGGCAAAGCTACAAGTGAACTATCTCCCTAACAAGACTAAAGAAATCTGTGGTTCTCTTCTTTTGTGACCATGTGCAAATGTAAAGTGCTAACGTAACAGGCGGAATCTTTTCCTAATATTTCCAATTCATGTTGGACTTCACTCTGCCTGACAAGTTCTCCACCATCACCCAGTGAAAGAGGGGAGTGCTGAAGAGACACTGCTCTTGCACAAGAAACAGAAGAGAGGGAATTCTTTCTCTCTGGGAACAGCAGAGGTGCTGTGGCAGTGCCCTTGCCGAGTTGAGCCCTAATCCTGAAGCAGCACATGAGGGCTTTGGGTAGACAGCCCAGTGCAGGAGGGCATTAAAGGCTTATCAGCTCTTTGTATACATTTTCTGTCCAAATGAAAACCCATACACTGTTCTGGAAAGTCTGAAAAATTAAATGCAATAGAATTGTTTCAAACATCAAAGCTCTTGAAGTATATAGACTGAGCCATAAAAAGCTGCTCCCTGTTCATTCCATCCTTTATTTACCACATGGGTACTGCATCCCAGTGTCAGGCTGCTTTATGCTTTTATTAGCATGCTGCTTTCAGCAGGCATTATTAAAGAGCTTCACCTGCCCCAGTACTTCTTAAATATATCTAACACATGGAAACAAACATTCAGATTATCTGAAAATGTTGAAAATTTTCTGAATTCAGTTGTATGTTTCAAAGGCTCAACACTATTAATTTAAGCTTGCAGTTTGGGGGTAGCATTGATTTCTAGCTTTAAATAGCTCCTTAGTTTAGAATAAATGTAAATATTTTTATCAAATCTCACAAAAGAAAATGTTGGTATTCATTTAATATAGATACCATTTATTTTAAATCCAAAGAAATATTAATGTGCATTAAGTCTTATGAATTTAATATATTGTTTCCACTGATGATTGGCTTAAAGATATGGGTAGTATCACATCCAAAAACTAGCTTTAAATTCTTATTTACATTGAGCAAGACATTTAGCCATTATAATGATACCTGATGGAATAAATATCCTTAACGAATGACTTATCAAGAAATACAATACATTTTTTAAAAGCAGCCAGATATCTAGTGGTAACTCATCTTCAACATGTCTAATAACAGGCAAATTGAACTTTTAAAAAAATCTTTCTATTTTCTTCTCTGAAAAGATACTTTCACTAGTTTGACAGTAAAGAGAGGTACATTTATTAGTGTTTCACAGCTGGAGAGGTCACATAGGCACTACTGTTCACAAACAAGCTTCCCCACAAGCTGACTCCTATCTGAAAAATCTAGACATTTCTTCTGGGGGAAAAATTGTGACTGAGACAGAATGAAAGGAGGAAAAACACCATGTCTTCCAGTGATGATGATGGGAAAATGCAGTATGACTGAAAAATAATTGAACTTTGCTCCCTCTTGAGTTGCAAAATATGGTCCCTTTGCATAGAGTCCATGCGTTGCTCCAAATCCATAAAAACACATGCTCATTATTCAATGAAGTATGTAGAAAGAAATTATATTTACACTACTGCATTTTGGAAAGACAAATCTACACATAGATGAGTATTCACACACCCTGTTCTAACTTTGTTAGCAGAGCCCTCTGGAGACCCAAGTCACTGAACAAGGAGCCTCTTCATTCACAGGTATGCAAGCTTAATGTTTAAAGTGATCCTACCTACCATTAGAATACATGAGGCCAAAAGGCAAGATGCTGTCAGTGCCAGGGTACTGCTGCAGAACAGAGTTTTGAGCCTGGGCCATGATCCTGGATGGTTTTCTTAGTTTTACTAAAATTATTGGAAAAGGCCAAATAGTTGTTGTTGGGAATGAAAATGTGTCAGAAAAGAATGTGTAGTTTTGGTGTAGAGCTGATGAAACAAAGTTATTTTAACAATATGATCACCTCTGGTATTTTGGGTAATTTTGGGTAAGCTTTCTTCTGTGGGTGGGCAGTGGAGTCTAATAACACCAAAAATCTCCTCTAAGGTAGGATGAAAAAAACCACCTTCATAAATCTTTTTTCCTCCAAGAGAGAACATGGAATAATTTTTAAATTCAGAGGGATTTGGAAACTGAGCTTTAAAATCCTAGAGTATATGTGTAAAATAATCTACCAACTAAAAGCTATGGGCTGGTCAGCTGACCTACAACCCCTGCTACTCTGATACTCTCCAGTGTGTAGTAGTGTATGATTCATATGCAGTTATTTCTGACTGTGTTCATCTTCGAAATAATCACTTCATTCTAGATAAATGTATTCAGTGGTATGACTACTCCATCCATCATATTAGGTAGGGTTGTGCAGCTGAACGCAGCTCTATTCCAAATAATGATGGTCTCTAATATTTTCCTGAAAATGTAGGTAATTTATTATCATAGGCTAATTATGCCCAATACGGCTACAGGCTGACATTTATTGCAAGAGGTGGGCTGGAGGGAGTCAGGAGGCATTGTGTTGTCACTGGAGCAGTTTCTAGGAAGGAATTTAGCTGCCTGTCCAGCATTTCTGCCAAGCTCTGGGAAGCATTTTCCTCCCTGCAGTGTGCTGGATCCACTCGCATCTTCCCTGCCTTGGGCAGGATTGATGGTTACCCACACCTCTCTGTGGTTAGGGATCACACAAAATTCTTTCCCCACACCAGCTCCCAGGCAGAAGCAGCAGAGTTGCTTTGTTTCAGTGGCAGGCACCTTCCCACCTAGATCAGCTTCCACAGTCACTGGATTGTCAGGGAACTAATACCCACAGCTGCTGCCTTGGCTTCTTGTCCAAGTGGCAACTTCCAACAATTTCTCCTCCCCATCTCTGAATGTACAGAAAGGAGACACAAAGCAGTAAAATCCCACTTTACAGCCATCTGCCTCTCATTTGGGACAAACACAGCTCTCTGTGCTGGCTCAGGAAAACTCAGACCTAGAAACTTCCTTCAAGATGAGATCTCCCAAGCAGAAAGAAGAAATGTCACCCAGTCTTTCTGTTGTAATTTAACCTTGTCTTCTGGGTGCTTCTCTCTTCCACTGCTGCTCTTTGCTCAGAAATTAATAGCTGAACAAAACGTCACCTTAACTCTTGTGGACCATGTTTTTGTTCATCTTGGGAATTAGTCAGGGATAGCTCTGCCTCCTTCAGATCAATGACAATTGTTTTGTTGAGCTCAATGGGAGTGAACTAAGAATTCTATCAGATACTTACTGTAATTTTGAAAACTTATTTTAGGTCACATCTGTGGCTGTTATTTTCTGGGGAGAATAACTCAATCCCCTTAACCTTTTCTTAAAGACCTGATATTACGTTTGTTGCCCTACAGCGCATCCTTTGCAAGGCAGTGTTGTGCTTCCTCCATCCCAGTGCCCAGCCCTGCAAACAGGTATATGTAGGCTCTGTGTGGCTTACTAATAGTAAGGATCTCATACAGAAAGCGTGTCACATCGTTTATTGCTCTTATCCCCTTGCTAATACCACTTGATACTGTGTGCCTCATTGCCTGCTGCTGTGCTCTAGGTTGATGGTTTCAGTGGTTTTTTCTACAATAACTCCCCAAAACCATCAGCTCTGGAAGGGTGCTTCACCTAGGAAGGGACTAGACCATTTAATCACTGGGGAATTTATGCTGTACAGTTTTGGGGGACAGGGAAACCATATTAGTCAAAGTGCTTTGTTAAAATATCACTGTTAGTGAAACCAATCACTGCAGAGTCTGTAACGATTCTACATTGTGAGTTGATATGTGTGGCCACAGAATAAAAATACATCAATGTAGTGATTTATTTTGGAAAAAAAAAAACCCCAACAACTGTAGAAAGCTTAGCCCATTATTATTGTCTTTGTGGAGCCATTCACAAGCAGCAATAGCATAAGAAGAGTGCACAACTGCTTTATTAGAGGTGCCATTCACAGGTGCTTCATTTTGAGGTTCACATGAGGTGAACAGGCAAGGCAGAAGAGTGCTTCCTCTGGTCTGTCAAATTGCAGAGATGTTCAAACAACTAGACAGCCAGTGACTTCTGGGCCAGTGATTAATTTACTGAGATTTTAGGTAGAGCTGCTTGATCTTTTAGTTATCTTTAAAGACCACCATAAGCTTGGGGTTCATAAGAAGGTTACGTGTTTGTTTGGGGGAGACTGCAGGGGAAGCATTACTCCTTGATTTAATAATTTGGACTGGGAGACAAAAATCAATAACTTTCTAGCCTGGCTAAGTGTGGTCATCTAATTATTGGAGTTTAAAGAGTTTACTTCTGTCAGACACAGGTTTTACTGGAGCACCTGTGGTTCAGTGCTGTGGCCTGCATGGGTCTCTCCAAGCAAGGCAGTAACCTGCTGGTGGGGCTGCCAGCAGCACCTTCACCTCTCCCCCTTTCATGGATGGTAAAAACCAGACAACCTCCTGTGAAAACAGGACAAAATTATTTTCAGCAGTTACATGAACTGTGATTAAGACAAGGTGAAATTTAGGGTGGTGAAGAAATGATGGTGAGCTGAGACAATGTAACTGTTAGAAATTACTTTCTTGAATTATCTCCTGTTTCTCAGACCACAGGAGACACCTGCCTAGCACTGAGCAATACTTTTGACCTTGATTCCTAAGCTGACAGAGAAGGAAGGAAAGGACACACATTTACTAGGCTGTTGGATGACTTCAGTGGTACAGAAAGGCAATGCTAAATGCTGCTTTTAAGGACTTCTAACATCTTAGTAAGAAGAAGCTTTGCCCAAGCCAAGTAAAAGGGAGAATGAGTTCTCTAAAAGGAGAGAGAGGTATGTCAGTGAATACTTAAGTATTATCATATTTATAAAATTGTCATAAAATGTCATGAATATCATAAAATGTCAAATAATTGAGTGAAGTTCAGCACTCAGCCACTGATTTGATGCAGCATCTTTGATGTACTTGTCAGCTAGTGCATGCAAACAAGACCACTTGGCCTTTGGTTTGCCCTATCAGCTGTAGGTAATGTTACTCCTAGGTATGACTGAGGCAGCAAGTAATTTATTTTGAAAACCCTTCATATCAAGCAGGTTTTTTTTTATTTTCCTTTTCACCTGCATCTAGTTTCAGCAGCCTACAACTTACCTCTAAATTTCATGAGCCCCAAATGCAAGTCTGCAGAGGACAGGCCAAGTGGTGCCTGGCTGGGAAGATGTGGGCTCAGCTGGAGCCTGGGAGGGCACATAACCCTGGTGCTGTGGAAGGAGGTGGGCAGGGAGCATGGGGAGGGCAGCCCAGTTTGGGAGGTAAAAATAGGATGTTCTCAGAGCTAGTGCAGCCCCATACAGTGGCTGTTTGTGTCTCTGTATGGTTCACTTTTTAAATAATAAGCTGTTACATAAAAGCCTATTAAGGAAACCATTATTACTGCAGGTAAACTAAAAAACAATTAGACAAATTGCCAGTGTTCCAAAAACATAGTGAATATCTTTTTAGGTGACATTGTCTCCTAAGAATTATGCAGATGAACAATTTACTTGGGATTTTGCTAATTTAATTAATTGATTAGTTAATTAGATATCTTCCACAGGAAGCTGCCACGTGAAAGAAATGGGTTTACTGCAATCCTGTTGGAAAAAAAAGTGCATTTCATTGCTACCAAATAAAGAACATGTTTGTATTTGTTTCCTCTGTGTAAATTCTGCTTCCTCCTTGTGAAACACTTAATATGGTAGAGCCCTGGTCTGAAATTGCCTACTAACTCTTAAAAACATAGTTAATTACAGATAGCCCAATTTAAACTTTACAACATTCTTGATACATTCAGAAGGCATGGAAGGTGGCTTATGCTAACCAGCAAGATGAAACACATTGTACTACTCCTGTGCTCTCAGAGATGGAGTGAGAAGGGCTCCTTCTGCTGACAGTAAAAGTGAGGCTCAGCAGTGCTGTAGGCAGTTGTATCATATTCCAACAGTGTCTGCAAGTAACTTGTGCCTAAAAATGGTTTGTTTGTGTATTGCTTCAAAAATGTTCAGGTGTGTTGCTCCTGGGAGTTGTCTGGAGCTAGACACAGATGCTGCAGGAAAACAGAGCTGGGAAGGCAGCAGGACCAGACCATGGTTTGGATCTGCAGCAGCATTTGGCAGGTCACCCAAGATGAATGTTTTTATTCTAGTCTGTAAAAGAAATAAAGATGACTTCTCTTTAACACCTGGAGACGAAAAGCATTCTGTAAGTGCTGGGCATCACTACTAAAGGCTTCGTGGTGCAGAGGGGCAAGAGCAGAGCAGCATGGGGCTGAGAAAAGAGGCAGGATCTGGCAGCCATTTCAGAAAATGTTTCCATCACAAGAACTTCAGGATCACTGTATTTATTTATTTTTTGTCTGAAGATCTGCAAGACATCACTATTGGCCTGAGATCGTACTATTTTCAATTATTGTCTTAATGCTATTAACAATGTAAAATTGCTTAGCTTTTCAACTAGGGAACAGTGAGGAAATTTCTACAACTGTTCCCAAGACTTGCCAAAACCATAAAACATGGCCCTGCCAATCCACCTTGCAGCAGGTGGTGGCAAGTAGGCAGGAGTGCAAGTCTCCTAAAGCTCTGCAGTGCTTGTGGGCATAGTGAGTTTTCCAGAAAGCAGTATGTAACCTTTCAGAGAAGGGAGACCTGTGATAGAAAATGGCATTTGCAGTGGGTTTATGGGGTCAAAAGGGTGTTGATGAAGGATTGCTTCTGGGTGTGTAGCTTGCACAGAGCAGAAAATCACTGTCTTCTTACAACTGTGACCCATACACACACTTTTTTTTTTTTTTTTTTCTGTCTTCTGGAAACAACAGAAAGACTGACTCCAACCCCAGGCAGCCATCTCCAGGTGTGAGGAAGGTGTCCTGGAACGATGAGCTCCTCTGCCCTGTCCCAGCTGCACTGTGTTCAGATCACTCTGAGATGCAAGAGGAGTGCTGGGGTGCACAAAAAATGCCATTCAATGAAATGTGTGCAGGGTGCTGCATTCTCTAAGAGTGGTTGAGATATCCTGAATAAACATGGATCGAGGCTGTGACTACCTGTAAACTAGGATGCTAAATGTCTATTTTTTGCTCTTCCCAGTTAAAGCAATTTTGGAGAGAGATGCCTCCTGTGCCGAAACCACCTGACATTTTCTCTAGGCTTCTCAAGCCCTGCTTAGGAAACAAAATGTAAAACACTCCTACCTTATTGTATGTCATTTCCTAAGTGGCAGCTGATTGCATTTTAGGAATGTTTTCTCATTTTCTGAATTAAATCCGTTTGGCATTCTGTAGCAGAGAGTACTCATTAACCTTTTAAGGATTGCCAAACCAGCATGAAACGTTAAATGGGAAAAAAAAAAAAAAGAAGCAAAAGCTCCTCTGTTAAACATCTACAATCTGATGCTTCTGAAGCAACAGGCAACGAAGATCAGGTCTTCTCCTTGTAGTAATTTATTAGATGTGACACTGGTTTATGCTATATTTGAGCAGGTTTGAAGAGGGTACAAAATATGGAAGAAACTCATGACATTCGTTGTCTCATCAAACTTTGATTTTTAAAATAGTATTAATTTTCAAAATTAATTATTCTGTATAACTTTTCCAGACCATTGTGAAGAAGAAAATAGAAGTCTGATTTCTAAACCTCAGGAAGCACACACAGCAGGAACCAGGAGATGAGAAGTTTCGTTATCTCAAACCACTACTACTGGTGAATTCAGGAACGGGTAAGTAGAACTAAGTAAGAAATGTAATGCAATTCTACAGTTTCTTAGCTTACATTATCTCTCCCAGCCTCCAAAATACATTGTGGATACTGACTGGATGCTAACAAAGCCATTACTTTTGCTAAAAAGTACCTGTTGTGTTGGTGAGTGAGGGAAAATGTTTAAACACATTGATATTATATGTTGACTTCAAATGTTTTTGCATCTGTTTATGATGTTTACGGTCTCTGATAGTCTGTCTGCAATAACTGTTGATCCCTGATTCTTCAGTACTGTAAAGACTTTATAATGTCCCCATTTTGGTGAGACCCAGTAACAAAATAAAGCTGTACAAATTAATCTGTTCCCTCATTTACATCTTCCACAAATACTTTGCAAGCAGAAAAAGTCTGTAGCCACCTCTCCTGCTCATCTTGCTCTTCCGTGCAGGGCATCGACCCCGTCACAAAATAGTACCTGTGTTGTGTTTTTCGGGTGTTTGTTTGTTTGTGGGTTTTTTGTGGGGTTTTTTTGTGGGCTTTTAAGCAAGTAGGTTTTAGAACAAAGTGATAAACTTCTGACACAGCCCTCTTCCCAAGAGAGGAGACTTTCTCAGGCCTGCTACTTGGGGACCAATCAGTATGGATCACTTCCCATAGCACATTTACAAAGAAAGCCAGAATGCTTCCAAATCTAGGACTTCATAGCCGGGGCATTGACTTCTCCCAAATCCACCGCTGGTAGATTTGCCACCTTGTAATACAACAAAGACAGCTACTCGTTTGGCTCACAAGGAGACAATTACTTAGATATTAGTGTGCTGGAGCTTTGATATCAGCCAGCTGGTCATAGTAACACCAGCCAAGCAACTGGTGGCCAAGTGGGAGAAACCACCCTTCCCTGCAGAGCTCCTGGCAAATAGAAATACTGTCCTCAGTACATCCAGGACAGGAGCTGTGTCATTTCAAGATACACCCCTTGCTACACCTCCCACCCCATTTTTCCTCTTATGAGGATGAAAGAAAAAAACGAGTAAATCAGTGAAGATACTAATAGTTCCTCATGTTTCTCAGAAAACAACTTGGAATAGGAAAGAACATAGAGGATACCAGGATGCCTGACTGCTTGCCCGTTCAGAGATATAACAGGGAAAATGTAGCCCTCTGCTTTTTGGGAGGATCATATTTAATTAGCAGCTGGTATTTATTTAGGGTGTGTGCTGAAATTCTTTTGTGTTGCTGAAAGAGTTGTGCTACACACTGGGAGAGTAGGAACTCCTGTGTTTTAAGGAGGTCTTTTAACTATGTCCTCATGAAGCATTTGAGTGGAAAAGTTTA
>NW_009952974.1:13268736-13294912 GCF_000747805.2 Chaetura pelagica | reverse complement strand
CCCTGCCGTGTCCCCCTTTTCCCTGCTGATCTGTACAGCCCCTGCCACAGCAGTAGATGATCTTGATGAGTTGCATAAAAAGCAAAATGCATGAACAGTTAAGTTGTTGGGGAGTTTTTGTTGTGGTGCTGTTTTTTTTGGGTTGTTTCATTGTTTTAAGTGTATGTGGGGTTTTGATTTGGTGTTGCTTTGGGTTTTTGGTTGTTGTTTTGTTTTTGTTTTTAAATTCAACCTTTTCAAAAGATTTCCAGAAAATCTTTGACATTTTCAGACATGGCCTCTCCATTTCATATTAGAGCACCACTGGTCAATGTCTCACTCATACCTGTTGAGCTCAAGGACTGCTTGCAAGACTGAGACTCATCTCCAACTGTTACTTGAGGTATATATGGCCCCAAATTAAGTAATCAGTCATGGTTCCGTGCACCCTGACTATTTAAAAGCCATTGGGAAGCTCAAAGCTGAAATCTAAGGCACTGCAAAATCTGTCACGAAATAGCATTGGTGCTAAATATTCCTGGGATTTTTTGTGTTCCCAGCATCACCCAGTTTCATTTAGCTGGCTGAAAGAGCAAATATCTGAAATTATTCTGTTCCTCACCACTCAGTTTGAAAGGAGTGCATGAGGAAGAGTGTCTGTTTGTAGCAGGACAAAGTACTTGCATTTTTATTTGTCATTTTCCTGACAGTATCAATTTATGTACTCAGCCCCCTGTATATCTTCAAGGTATTGACATGCTGCAAAAGTAAAATGGAAATCAACAGACCTGATTATTTGGATTAGATTTATATTTTATTCCAACCAAACCTTTCTAATGCATATTCCAAGTTTCAAATGCATGTTGTGAGGGCAGACCCTTAGCTGACATACACCTTCCTGAGCAGAATTGGAGGGAGTCCACTACTAAACTTTTGTCCTAGCTCATAAGAAACTTAGCTATGCAAGGTTTTTCAGCAGTCAGGACTTAGTTCATACTGCAGGAAATGGAAATGCAATTTGGCTGCTTGCATTTGTGCTTGAGCTTCCAGAAGCTTGAGCAAAGGGACTAGAAAAGATGTTTCACTTTTGTTCCATATTTCATATTTTGTTTTCTATTTGCAGTGCTATAGCCTTGCAAAGAGGTAGAGATACTTTGCCATGATTATCTATCTTTTGTTCCTCCAGTACAAATACTGAACTATAATTTTATAATATATTGTAGCAGACTGACAAATAGACATAATTCTGCCAACAATGATAGGTGAGAAAATTTTAAATGAGTCACTAAAGGAAAAAAAATTAAGTCACAGTAGAAGAGCTCCAATAGTAAAAACGATGCTGTCACAGTAAGAAATGTAAATAACAGCTTGTAATCTTCTACCCATATGAGATGGATGGAAAAGCCTTGTATTTTAGACAGCAAACATTCTATTTGTAATTTTTTCATTAATAAATACATTTTAGTGAATTATTTCATATAACAGATATACCTGCAAAAAGTGGTGTAAGGTATTTGAAGGACCTGAAAAAGGAAATAGCAACATTCTCTAAGTATTTAATTCTCTGTAGTTTGACTGTTCAGTTCTGAGTTACAAAGAGAGTTAATTACCTGTAATTTTTATCTGAAGTGATACCCAAATGTCTCGCTCAGTAGTTAGTCACCTTCTAACAAACACATAATTTACGCTGAAGTAATGAGGATAAATAATATGGAAGACAGGCAAGATCAAAAGCATGATCTTTTCTGTTCTCTTCTCTACACTGATATCACTAGGGCAGTACCAGGCAGATGAGTCTGGGTCACCTAATTCTAATTTGGTGTCTGGGATGAATCAGCTGTTCCCCACTGCAGAAGGCACTGGGGTGGCATCTTCCAGCTCCCTGTACATTGCATGTAGACCTGAACCAAAGGTTTGGTTCTGGAAAGTAAATCCTTCCTCCACTGATACCAATGGGAATGTCATCACTGACTTCATGGGAATGACCTACCATTTTGGATCTTAGATAGTTTCTGAATTGTTTGAAACTCGAGGGAAAAGGCTGACGTGCTTTTCCAGTCAGGATACAGCCTCAGTCATGAGGAGAGACAGCCCCAAGAAGCAGAGATTTGCTATAATCTTTCACCTGAGTTGTCATTAGGACTTCATCTCAACTAAAGTGAGATTTTCGTACCCCGCAATGTTTCACCACTTTTAATGTATTTATACTTTACAGAAATTGTATTTTTCAAAATGCACTAATTGATAGAAGGGGTAACAAAAATATCTGCTTTCATACCTCCTTATGGGCAGTGTTACAGATAGCCATGTACATATTTAGCATCACTCCCCATGCCACTTTTTATATGCTGCTAAACAGAATGTTATTTTTCCAGCAACATATAAACCAGGCAAATGGCTGCTCATCTTTATTTTTTTTCCCCCCCAAGAATATTATATATAAAATTTTATCCTGGCTAGTAGCTCCTTCTATTGTCCATGATTTATCATTGTCAGGATTCTTCACATCTTCTCCTTATCTATTTTGTTGGAAATTCATCCATTTTAAAAGTACAGCCTGGATTTAATTAGCCCATGTTGCACATCCTTGTGTAGGGTAAAGCATATATTGTTTTGAACCATGTAAGAGTAAAAATTTCACTGGTATGTTTCTGCTTCAGTTCTTTCTCTCTTTGTTTAACTCTTCTAAAACACTATAAAGTAAGTATCAAAGGTATCCTGGGTAATTAGCCATTACAGTACTGTCACAGAGGCTTCTGCAGTCAATATAGAGATAATTTGGGCAATGGTGAATGACAGCATTGTCCAGACTTTTGGGATAATCAAGGACACATCCAGCTGTACCAGACATCTGTCAGACCCATGAATCATTTCAAGTAGCTTTGCAATAGCCAGGCAACTCAAGGAAAGATAAACGTTTCAGCAGCACACAGCCATGGCAAAAATACTGCTCCTACCAGGAGACGGATACCTGCTCAGTGCTGCAGGCCTATCACAAAGTAGAAGAGGTACCATGCAGGCTTTTTTGATTTTGGAGAGGGCACACATTTGTAACCTTATCTGCTGTAGCAAGAAGGTGACTGAAATAACATATACAACACATGCACACACACATTCATTAGAATTACTGGAGCTAAAAGAGCTAGGGGAAAAGTTATTTAAAAAAACCCCTCAAGACTGAAGTAATCGTGTTAAATGTAGTGTGACCTCTTTCAAGTAAGAATTTTTGTACTGTTTACATTGGCCTGAATTTACTAGTTGCATATTTTCTAGGTTTTGCATACATATGGCGAGACTGTTATTTGCTCTTAACGTGCCTCAAGATTAATAAGCAGCTAAAAAACTGCCTTGTAATTCCCCATTGCTGACACCTTATTGATGTACTTGCATGGGAGAGTTGAAAGAAAACTAAACCAGTGCTGCACAGTGCTGCTGATGTCCTGGAAAAGGCCTGTAGGTGCAGTCTGGAGATGTGGGTCTGGGGCTTTGCCATATCCCCATGACTGCCTGGCAGTGGGTCAGCTTCCTCCAGTCTCTGTCACTTGGATTCCCCCTCTGGTTCATCAGCCCTTTGCAAAACACACTGACCTCTGTCCTTTGGATTAAGTTATTCTCATGGCTTTGCAGATGGGTGGGGGTTGCTGCTTTGTCTAGCATGTCAGCTTGCAAGCATGAGTTCAGTTGAAGAGAAAACAGCTGGTGGGATGAGATGAGCCAGGTTCCCTTCCCTGTCTGAGGTGAACATGTACTATGGAAGCGAGCAAGGACTGGATCAACTTCAATTCAGACTGTGTGGGTTTTGCTGCACTCTGCAGGCAGTGACACTATATGGAATTACTCCTAATAATTCCATAAATATGCTGCAGTTATACCTTACTGTAAAAGATATTTCTGAACAACTAGAAGGAATCTTTTGTACTATAGACTTGTCTGAAATGTTGTTCTTCACACTGGCATTGAAATTGTTTTTGTTTTCCGTTTTGTCTTGTGTGTCAGTGGATGGGAAAGAATGCAATGAAGACTCTAGGGTAGGAAATGAAAAGCTTTCCTAAGCTCGATCTGAGAGTCTAAGAGCAAAGCAGTGCAGGCAGAGAGGACTTCTGAAGGCTCTTGTCGGTGAGCAGAGGGATGACATGGGAGGAGGAGCTGGGCTGGGAGGTGCTGAGAGCAGTTGGTGATCTGGCAGAACACAGAGATTGATTTGTTTCAAGTGGTGCAAATGCAGCAATTGCTTTTGAAAAGCAAGAGGAAGAATTACTGGTGAGTAATCAGAGGTTGTGACTGACAGATTGGTAGCTTTCCAGTGACAGACTAAGGGACATTGAAGTATTTGGGGAGAAAGAGTGAGCCCACCACCGAGAAAATGCCATGTGTTGAGGTTGCTTCTCATTATGAAGATGAAGAATTGCATCCTGAAAAGTTGACAGAGATGTTGAAAAACTGTTACTGTGTCCTCTAAACTTGTATTTGCCTTTGTCCCCTGGTTTGGCCTTTTTCTCTTCCACTGTTCCCAGCTGCTGCTGCAGTTCAGTGCTACTGTCACTTAGCTCTGAAGTTTGGGTAATTTAGGGACCCATGCTCCTTTCTTAGCAAGGAAGGTCTTCCCCTCATTTCCATACACAGGTATATTTCTTTGTTGTGATGCTGTGTGGTAGATTGCCAGCTTCTAGAAATCCTTGTTTGTAGAGGATACTCAGGGCAATCAGGCACAAGTTAATCAGGCAGTGTACTTGAGAGCCTGGTGCTCCCACCTGATTTCTGAGTTCTCCTGACATCAATTGGTTGTAGTTCTGTACTGAGCTACAGTGTATGTAACTCCAGTTCCTAAGCCACAATGCATTGCCCATGCTCTTTTGATACACTGTTGGTTCCTTCATAAGTTTTTGCCTCAGTGATTAAATGCTCAAGCACATATGAAAAGAAACCCAAAACACCAACTCCAGTTTTCCTTTTGTGGCGTGATGCTTTCTCATATTTGCCATCCTGTGTGCCAGTGGCAAATGACAAAGCTGTTAGTGATCACAGCATTCCTCCAGTTACATTTGCTCCTTAATGTTCCATTTGCATTGCTAAATAATTTGATCACTGATAAGAGGGAGTAGTTATTGACTGGAATAGACAGCAAAAACACCCCCTTCACTATATCTACTTGATTTGTAGGTTATTTCTGCTATTTCAATTTCCTGAGTTTATATTTAGAAAGACACTGTTGAGCTCAAATATGTGGTTGAGAATTTGATTCATTGTGAAAGTCTTTTTAGCATTTCATAGGAGCAATTTCTTCAGATTGTCACCTATCCTGTCATCCTTAAGCTTTCTTTCAGCATCCTTATGGAACTGTTCAGACCTATTTTTACTTTAAAATAAATTCTAGCTGTTTAACTACTATTAATTTTCCCTGTAATATTCTTCAAGCATTTGCAGCTTGTGCAGACCTCCAGAACCAGAGTTCTCCCTGCAGCCAAAATCCCTGAGGTCGTTCATTATTTCTGTGCTGAAAGTACTTCACTAATTTTGCTACATTGCAGCAGGGAACCTTTAACTTTATTTGCTTTTAAACCTGGCTTTCCACAGTTGTGTTAATTCATAAATGTGAAAACTCACTTCTCTTACTTCCTGAAGTATGCTTATAATTCTTCTACCAGGAACTCTGTGCAACCTGTCTGGTAATTTTTAACTCTTTATGCAAATTACATCTCTTAAGTACACTGCTATCATATGATTGGTTTTCTAGGGCTGTTATTGTTCTGTAATCTTCTTGTTTGATTGCAAGCAATATTACTTCAAGTCAATGTGTCAGACTCTTTAGACTGGTAGAGCCGTGTTAAGTAATGGTCCTGAGGAACTCATTGCCACAGGATATCCTGGAGACAAAAGTTATAAAGGAGTTTTAAAAGTGATTTAAAAAATTCATAGATATTGGAGCAATTTGGTAACTATTAAATGAAGTGATCCAGAGAAAACACATTCAATACAGCAAATCTATAAACAGCTGATTACTGGAAACTAGGTTTATATAGCTGAGTGAAAATGACTGTACATATATTTTAAACTTTCTTGTTCGAGAACCAGAGCTGTTGGAGAGGAAGTACAGATACAGGTGGACATCTGTCCTAACCCAGTTTATACTGTCAGGCAACACTCATGGCCTTTGGATTCTTGTAAGACCATTTTCAGAAAAACAATAATGAAAGGCACCTGAAAACTTACCCAAAGTATCCTAAAAAATTAGAATAATTGCTGCAGCAATATGTCTTCTTTGAGTAAGGGTAGTTGAGTTACTGTGTCTGCAGCAACAGAGGAGTCTCAATAATAGACATGCCCTGCCCCAGTCATTATGTGATCTCCCATCAGGAACAGGGTCAAAGGTCTCCAGGAAATCACAGGCTGTGCCTCCTTGCAGTTATAGTGATCTCCATGTTATCCAGGCTGGATTTTGCTTGCAATGCAATGCAAGGACTACACGAGGCAGGTCCCTTCTGTATGGGTGTTTGGCTGCTGCATTGTTACCCTCTTCCTGGCTTCCATGCTCCAAGGTCATCCATGCTTAAAAAACCAAATGAACATATTTTAACAAGATGAACTGGCAAACAGTTACTTGATCAATTATGCAGGAGCAGATTTATTCCTGAGAACAATCTGGATAACTACATTTCACAAAAAACACGTTTAACTGAAAGGACATAAAACTTACGGTTATGCAAAAAGAAATAGTGTTTAATTGCTTGAACTCTGTGAGGAGACTATTCCAGTGGAGACTCCAATGCAATCAAGAAACCATTTAACACATGCAAATGTATTTGATGTTCTATGGCTTGAAGCTCTCCAGTTTAGTTTGCAGTTAATGTGCTGGGCATTTGAATAACACACAATTTGATGTTTAAGAACAAAGTGGTTGCATCTTAAACAATATTGAGTATATTGTTGATTTAATATACAAGGTAAGTTAACTGGACAAAATTTCCATGCAAAAAAAAGATGGTTGATTTTCTAAATGTCACATGTTACAATGACCAGGCATATATTGGGCTGATTGAGCATACTTTCACCACCCTGGAAAGGTGGCACGTTGGCCTGCTAGGTCTTTAGAAAGGACAGACCCTTGCACAACAGAGCCAGGTAGCAGTAAAGCTGTAAATGAGAGAAGGAGATGGGTGGTTTAGTCATGTGAAATGGTTACGATGGAATTTGAATAAGCTGGGTCACTACTGGGCATTTTTATGAGACTATCTTGTCTTGATCACTTACAGATGCCCCAGTGCTGCCCCTGTGGTCACAGAAAGCTGATTGTCCAGCCAGGGTAAAGCTGGTGAAGGGACTGGCTGGTTTGAGACACAAGTTGGAGGTCTGAGAGCAGATGTCAAATATATTGGTGAGTAGGACCAAAGGTAACTTGCACCTCAGGAGGAACCATGACTGCCACAGGCACCTCCCACTGAAAAATGCAGCTGGGACAGCCTAGGTATCTGGAACACCATCTTATGTGGTAGCAGAAAATCTCAGTAGATATTTCAGGTTAGTTACTTGAGTCCACAGCAAGTATTAATTTATGCAGCCTGATCTTATTTCTGCCAGTAATAGCAACATAACAAAACAGCAGAAACACTAGGAACAGGGACATTTAATTCATTGCTTTGAGAACCTATCTATTAAAAAAGTAATAGTTACTTCTGTGGTAGAGAAATTAAAAGCACAAGTCCAGAATATATAATGTCTCTTTAGATAGTAGGAAAGGATCTTGTATTTCATTTGTAAAGAGAAAGTTTAACTATTAGGGGAAAATAATTTACAGCTCCAGACACAGAAAACCAGTAGACTTGGCTATGTAGGAGCTTTTCTTAAGAGATTTCTGAAAAAAAGAGAGAGAAACATCTCTCAGGGATGATCAAGAGCTGTAACATCCAACGTTTTGCAGTTTTTACAAGTCTTCATCACCTGATAGAAATGTGGACCCTCATGGAGTGAATGCAGCTTTCTGATAAAAGAGCCTGCTTGCCTTTGCTGCCCTTGCAGGCCTTTAAAAAGTCAGGGGTCACCACTAAGGAAGCTGTTTAGACACAGCTGTAGGTAAATGTGTTATGGCCTCAGTGCAGGGGAACAGGATTAGGGGAATGATTTAAGCCTCTCCCATGTTAAACGCTAGTGGCAGCACCAACAAAATCCTACTAAACTTGTGCAGTTCAATTCCACGTTGTTATAGGGAATCCCACAGGAAAGGTTAAGGAGAGGGAAGCTCTGCGCTGGAACTTTGGAGACTTCTTGCAGCCAGTTGTATTGCAAACAGGGAGGAGACTCAGCAGGTAGAATGTTCTCCCTTTCCAGTACCTTTCAGGATGAGGTTTGTAGGAGGTATCCAGAAGAGAAAAAGAGGGTAGCAGTGGCTGCTTACACTGCTTTTATTTTCACACAAAATGCTAAAGGGAAAGGGCTTGCAATTTAATGACTTCATGCCTCAGACACTTAGCTACACCTTTACATTCCACTTTCAAATATAGTGGTGATGCACAAAGGAAAATCCATAAACTTAGCACATAGAGCTGCCCAAGAAAATTATCCCCTTTTTATTCAAAGATGAAATAATATTTTTTACATGTCTAATATTGAGTGGATGTCAAAAGCACTAGTTCAATAAACCTAAGGAAAAAAATTACTTTGCAGAGCACTTACTTTGTTTATTTAATTAAAGTAGTGCTGTGGCTGTAGTGGAAGTCCAAAAAGTTTGACAATTGAAAGCTGTTGTTTGGATCTATAATAATTAGAAAGGATTTACACTGTCATCCTTGCCTAGCTTGCCAAGGACAGGTAATTCAGACTTCTTTAGGAGGAACGAATTCCTCAGCTTATAAAACATCTTTTAGTCTATGGCTGACTTTTGTTCTCAGACGTCTTTATTTTAGGAAGTTTGTTTTGGTAATATATATAGTGCTGCCTCCACAGGCCAAACTGGATACATGACTCAAAGTTACTGTGTGGGTTTTAACTAGTTTGCACTGGCTAGTCGCAGGCTAAGATGGGCTCTAGTTACCTGTGACCCGCAGCAAGGCTTACAATGCCTCCAACTACTATCATAAAAGATGTAGATTCCCAAATTTCATTAATTTCCTAGAAAATAAAGTACTTAAGGTGCAGTGCAAAATTGTGCCAATAGCACTTGACCTTTCTCCAGATGAATTGAAAGTTGTTATTTAGCTACTGCTTCAAATCCATGGAGGGTAGGGGCAGGGGAACCCCCCAAAAAACCCAACCAAATCTCGAAAACACCAGCACCACCACTTCAAAATGGCTAGGTATCTCAACTTTTAAGCTCAGCTTCTCCTTAAGTCCTGGAACACTGGCTGTGGGTGAAGTAGAGGGCTTCTCTTCTAGCCAGGAATGTAAGAATAATTTCAAAGAACCTCTCTGAAAAAGTTGTTAATCAATTACAGAGAATGAATTGTGTTTATGTAACTAGGGCCCAAAAGGAGCTTTGTGTGCACATTCAAAGGCAAGATTTTGATCTTAATCTGTACCAGTCCATCAGTAGGGCATGAACAGTATAGGACATTAAGGTATGCTGAATGAGGTTTACTGAATTTGTGTGCTGCTTTGGCACACATCTTTGTAAGCCTTTATTCCCAATGTACTCTCTCCTGTGAAGGTTACTGGTAACACCCAACATGATTGTATTGCTTTGAAATGTAATTGAGTTTTTGAGTTGCTAAACATTTGTAGCATGCAAAATGTCTCAATATGTTGTTTGTAGGTGATCATCTTCTCAGAATAGCAGTAACCCTTTTTCTGTCTGGAAAAGCCTGTTGGTTTTTACAGCATCCCATCTACTGGAATACAGAGCACCTGCAACAATTTATTTTGTGAACGAGCAACTAATCAAGAATTATTTCCTTATGGTATGGTACAATAGCTTCAATAATGAATATACTCAAGATGACGATTGTCTATTTACAGATAGTTCACTAACTGAAAAAAGATTTTTTTATTAAAAAAAGAAATTAAAAAATATTAATATACTACTGTATCTGGCTTTGGTATGTCATAGCAATATTTTGAATTTAATTTGTAGAGTTACGTGAAAAAATTATACAGACAATATATTAACTCTAAATTATGTAGATGTATCATGTATCAGAGAAAGCATGTTAATGCATCCTTCACCTTCTGTAGGATGGAAATAGAGCTAGCCCCTCCCTGTTCTTTTTGCTGTAAGCTAAAGATCAAGCTAGGAAAAGATGTTAGAAGACCCTGTAGGAAAAACATCTCACCTCTTCAGGTTACAGGTCTCTGAGTGAGGGTCTGACATTTTCAAAAGAGCCCTCTCCTGTCTTGGTGAGACTGTTTCTAGGCAGGCCTACCAAGTCCTTCAAGTGCAGTTAAGTTTGGATCTTTCTTTCATGCAAAAAATCACATATGAACCTGCTTTTTGCAGAGGCATCCATCCTGAAATTCATATGTGTGTGTATTCCTGATTTACAAGTAAAAATATGTTCACTTGTAAGTATATGGTTGTACATTTGAGTTTGTAAGAATCTGCCTCTGTAGGTTTCACTTAGCACTGTGACCATTTTAAATTGTGTATAATTAATCTGCCATGGAAATTAGTTGTTTATTTATTATGTAAGTATGCCTTTTATTAAAACTACTTTGTGAAAACCTAATTGCTGCTATAGTAATATAGCATAACAGTCCCTCACATAAATACATGATTATTATGTACAGTCACTTATCTGTGAACGAGCTCTGCTACTACTTTCCTTAATTAAGGATACAAAGGGCTCCTTCATCTTTGCATATTCCCTAGCTAGGACATTGATACTCATTATTTCCTAAGTCCAAACACTGAAACTGTGTCAAGAATGCATCTATCACCAGATGGGTACTTATAGTCAGCGGAATTTTCAACTGCGTCAGCAAATTCAGCAATTTGCAATTTCTGTATGTCTGACGTGTTTTTATTGGTGAAGATCACTTTCAAATACCAAGATCATGAGAATGATTCCTTGGTTAGTCTCCTCAGCAGTCAAATGTAATAACAGTAATTAACAGCCTGTGATTAGCAGCCACTCCAGAAAGTCTTTGAATGTTAATTTGCTTCAACTAATATGCAGCACTGCTGTGTAATGAGATCTATACTATAGGTTCACAGTGAAAGCAAATTATTTTCCAGCATTTAATCATACAAATGATTCTCAGTTAATCACTTGAACAGTAAACCTCAATGTTCTAATAGGTGACATTTGTTTTTCTGTCATTCCATTTATTACAAATACAGGTGATGGTATATCAAGCACTTTTTCTTCAAAAAAGGTCACGAAGACACAATGTTTCTGTGGATAACATCATAAGCAAGGTGATCTCATTTTATGTTTTCAAAACAAAGTATCTTCAGCCTTTCCTTTATGCTCCTCTTCTCTTTTTGTTTTTTATGGGGTTTTGTTTGTTTTATTTTGGTTTTTAAAAAATCCTTTTGTTTTCCTTGGCGTGCCTTTCCATATGGCACCTGAGCTGTTACTCCTGACCTGTGTTTCCTATGTTTTCACCCTGTAGACTCCTAGGAAAACTAAGCCAGTTGCACTTCCGTGCACTTGAAGAGGGTCAAAAGGAAGCAGGACAGAATGAGCTCATGTTGCCAGTGGACGAGAGAGATCACGAGAAAACCACAGCAGCATTAGAAAGTATCCAAGGGAATTCCTTCATTCCTTTTTGTGTGTTACATCTGCAAAGGCTAACTATACTCTTTGCTGTTGAGAATGACCAAATTATGCCCTAGGTAGGGGAGAAAAATAGGAAAAAAATATATTAAAAAAATGTTTATTACATGAGCATAAACTTGAAAGAAAGTGATTTCTCTGTTCCTCCAGCTGTTTGGGCAAATATGCATAGTGAGTAGTGAGACTACAATTTGCTTTCCTTTCAAGACTGTGCTTAGAAATCCATGAGAAGTCTTTCACTGCAAGACTGCACAGTCTTCCTGGTGCCATGCAATGCACTCAGTCTGTAGGCTGCTCAGGACTGCAGAAGATACTAGCATTCCTCAGAGACTCCAAGTTGAGGGAGCTTCAATGACAGGATCAAGATAGTAGGTGGCAATATCCATCTGATTAAGTGGTATAAGCTTTAGGATTCTCATGGACTGCTTGCTTTATCCTTCTAGAAACCTATACTGACCAAAGTCCTCTGCATCAGTTCAGTCCCACTGTGGGCTCTGGGGGAACAGCCTCCTCAGCCTTCCTGTCCTCTAGTTCAGCTGACAATTGAGAGAAAAATATACAAGCAGATAATCTGAGGGAGGTGGTTTGGGTTTATTTTCAATCTACTTTTTAATGTTCAAGTTTTTTACATGTAAACATATGCTGGTTTGTCTCTCCCCATTCTGGACGCTCTCTTTTCCTGGCAAACTTGTTCTAGTCATCTTCTTATTTAGATCTTTTGCATGAGAGGAACACTAGCAGCTTCAGTTGAAGCACTGTAGCAAAATTCAGTCTTAGAGTATAATGAACAGCATACTTAGCTGGATTCAAGGCAGGCACTAGCCCTAAATGCCTTGACAAATTTCCCCAATTTATTTTAATTTGGCTATTGGACCAAGTTTTCCCTTTGGAACCAAAATGGAAAAACAAAGCATGTGGTGACAGTGAGTCTCTTTTATTACTCCAAACACCCTTGGTGTTACACACAAAGCTTCATCTGACCCATTGTGCAGTGTCTGATGCTCTGATTGGGAAAGGGGTGAGCAGAGCACCCGTATCTAATTCTGCAATCTGGCACCTGCCAGTAGGGACAGGATTGTCTCTTTTTTTAGCATCATTTACCCAGCACAAGAAAGAGGGGATTTTGTATGTCAGCATTCCTGTGGGTAGGTAAAATGAAGGGGAATGGATTCTAATCTAATTGTAAATGCCCTGTTTTTAAACCTTTCTTGTTGATATATTCTTCCAGTAAGAGGCAAGCTGGCAGCCCACAGCATGGTCAAATCAGGAGTTCAGCTCCAGTTGTGATATTATATTTCCATCATTCAATTTAAAAATTTGTAGAAAGTTGCACGTTTAATTGGCTGATTTTAAAATGTGATCATTCTTCAGGAACTTCTTTTGGTAGAAATACTGAGAATTTCTCAGTCTGATATACTTTCACCATTCTGCTTTTCATGTTGAGCTTACCACCTAAAGGAGGACCTATTCAGGAATCTATCTAGAGTTTGAGTACAGGGTTGAGAGTGGGAGATCTTGAGCCACAATTACATTTTTGCAGCTGAGCTGCTGCGTGGGCTTAAGCAAGTAATTTGTCAGTCATACAGTGAAGGTAACAATGCCTCACCACCCCAGGGAGGAATAATGTAAGTTAATAATTAGTTAATATTTGTAAACATTTGGAATCACCTATAAAGATGTAAATAGAATCTTTTTTCCCCGCTTTATTTCACCTAGCACTATTAAGTCAGTCATAGGGGTTGAGCTGGGTTTTCTTTCTAACAAATTTTACCCTGTATTTTTGGTAGCAGTTCCGTTTTCTTCAAACAGCTGTCTGTCATATGCAGGTAAGAGGTATTCTTAGCTTGCTATTACTTTGCTGTTCCTCCAGCCCTGAACATCCTTCCATTTCTCTAATTTTGGCCCAATGCAGACTGCTGTGTCCTTTCTGGATATTGACAACTCGTACCACCCAGAGCTTATTAAGTTCTAAATCCACTGGTCCACATTCAAGTTATTCAAGATTAAATTTAACTTGTTTTAAAATGCAAAAACAAGTTTTGGAAGTAGTTTAGCTGGTATGCTTTTCATTTTTTTCTTCTTTTCATTTATATCTTCTGCTCTTGATCTTTTTTAACAAGCATGCAGCTCCATCCACTTGTAGCAACATTCCTCCAACGCTATCATGAGATTCACTAGTGATGTTCTGTAAATGCCAGCCAAAATCTATCTGCAAGAACATCTGCTCAACAGCGCAAAACTGATGTAATTACCAACCATCATCTTTTATCCTCCTGCTGGGGCAACTGCTCCAAAGCATGACTTTTTGCCCTGAGCTTTACAAGATTCAGAGACTTGTTATGTACAAATCCCACCACAGAAAACTAACACAGCTTATACATAAATTCTACTAGAATCTTTCAACTACAACATGTAACAAATACCCAAGTAGCATGGGTCTTGTGGAAATACTCAAAATTTTCTATGTTCTTATTTGCTCCTTCTGTTTCATAAGTTGTTGCTCTGTAGGATTATTTTTAATGGTTGACAATGATCATACAAAGGAATAATTTTCAAAAAATACATAAATATACATATAAAAGGATGTTGCAGATGCTCACATTTGACTGTAAGTTATAGCAGGTTGTCATATATGAGTGTTTATAAACCCATGAAAGATACAAGGAGATGGATATTCTGTACATACACATGTACACAATAAGGGTACACTGTATTTTCTTGTAGCAAAAACAAAATCATACACTTCATGGCACTACTGAAGGTTATATGTTGCAGAAACCTTCAATAAATAGCCTACACCTTCCAGTATTTTTTTCTGACTACATACTGGTGTCTTCTTCTCTGGGAATTGTTTTCAACTTCGCAAACCTCCAAGAGCTTTCAATTAATTACTATTTTCTCTCTCAAGCAACCCTGTAAGGATGCTTTCATTTCCCTTGTACTGTAGAACTGAACTCCAGAGGAGCCACCTACCCTCATGGCAGGTTTTACATCCAGGGTCTCTGGCTGACTCTTCAGTCATCAAAAGTGTAGTGTGCATATGAAATGTAAAAGGCTGACCACCTCAGGGCAGCAAAAGCTGTAATGGCAGGGTCATCCAATTCTCAAATAGCATTGGCTTTGCCTTATTCCTGGGGAAGCAGCTCTCCTTCCTGAGCTGGTTGAACTCTACCTCAAGATTGCATGGGGAAGAGCAGGCAATTTTGATTGCACCTCCATAACCTTGTACCTTAGGTGATTAGGAAAAATCACCTAACTTACAGTTTTCCAGTCGTACTGTTTGAAAAAGCAGAGGAACCTGGACTGCGGAAATGTAATCAGAAAGACCCCACCAAATCAACAGTATTTGATGTGCAAATGAAACACACAGGATGAGGTTTCCATTGTATTTCTGAGTCAATACATTTACAGACCATCACTAAGCTTCTGACAGAGCACCTTGTCAGCACTCACTGCCCAAAAATACATGCCTGTGAGACTCAAAGTTCCTTGTTCAGTAACCTCTCTGCTCCTGCATTTCTATGGCTTTCAGGCATGCATTCTGCTTCCTAGAGATTTTGATCATCCCTTAGATCCTCAGTGAGATGACTTCTGCATACCAAAAGCAGGTAGGGATGTGCTAAAATGGGCTGTTTTCATAGCCAGACTTAGTGTCCCAGACATGTATGTATGGATTCTTTCTTGGTGTCAGCATAGGCAACTGAATATTGGTACTAAGTGTTACTGCTTGTGATATAAACATATTTCCATGTAGAATGGTGGGTTTTGCACATTTTCTGCCATATTCTGATCTTGAGTTACTCAACTCTGTGCTGCATCAGCTAAGAACTTCAGTCAGACTTGTTGACTTAATTAAAAAACTTTAAAAAGATCTGCAGTGGCACGTACCTCTTCACAGACTTGCCCCTGACTTTTTGTTAAATCTGTTGATATTTTTATTTCTTTGGACAGCCTTCCTATTGCTACATGTCCGCTCTTTATCATTGGAGGAAAGAAGCAATTGCAATGACAGAACTAGACCTTGTTATGCTATGAGTAATATTATACACAGTCCAGCACTTCTGGAGGGAATCTTGAATGCTGGTGCTTTATATACATGATAAACAAGGGGGCTTTGGTTTGTATTTGTGATAATTTATGGTACAGGCTGGTTCATGTATAGCTGCTGCTGTGCTGTTGTTTCATGCCAAGATTCATTACACATAACGGGTTGGCTAACATCTCTGGGACTTCTTAGAAGATGTGTTAAAGAGCCCTAAAAGAAAATGATGCAGATTATAGCTTCCCATGTTTTCATAAATGTTTTAGACATTTGGAACATGTCATTAAAATTTTAACAAAAGGAACAAAAGGAAAGCATAGTACTGCTTTCTTCTTCCTACTCATTTTTTGGGTAATGAATTTTTTGCTTATTGAGGTGTATTTTGTCTTTTGTTCTTTGCCTGTTGATTAACAACAGTTACTGTATCACTCAGTAAAAGCAGTGTTGTGTAGCACTATATATGTATTCCCTGTAATCCTGACTCCCTAAAATTTTGTGGTTTGTGCTTGTGGAGAGAGAGAATATAAAAGGGAGACAAAAGCCCATCAGACTAGAACAGTGTGCTTCTAGATTCGCTTAACACTTCTTTTCCAGAGGGATAAATGAGCTGGGAGGGTCAGGCTGTGGATAACATTGTACTGGACAATGCAGAGAACAACTATAAAAAGTGAGCTGAATTGCCAACTACAGTGCAGCTACAGGCCTAATATTGATTTGTGAGACTTGCATAAAGAGCAGTTCTTAATATCTCTATGCACAACTCACTTGGACGTTCACTCATGTCAAATTTTCACCTCAAATACACAAGCATAAATCCAGAATAACTCCAGTGAAATCCATGGCCTTGCTTTAGAGCAATACCATGCCAGTGAGAAGTGCAGGTGGCAGCTAGTGGCAACCCTTGTCTTTTCCCCTGCAGGAACAGGCTGCACCAGCCTTAAGAGATCTGACACACAGTGCTGTGAAGCCAATGGAAGAACAGAGATGTGGAGAAGAGGTTTTGGGCTGCCAGGATGCTTTGTTCAGTGATCACAACACCATCAAGTCTAGTCTGCTCCACCGCTCTGCTGGCCCCCGTGCACAGCTATGTGCGGCTCCAAATCCAGCTTGGGTAAATCTTTCATCTATGATCACTTCAGCTCATTATGTATGCAATGCTATTGCTAATAATCCCTCTGGTATTCCCAGCTTCCTGGATTTTATTTGGGTTTAGAGCCTAGTGGTTCTTAATTTTTAGAGTGAGCCTTTGAGGCTTCACTTTGAGGCTCCTAATATGGGAATCAGTACTTATATTTTATTTAAAAAGCAGGGCTTGTTACTATAGTGCTTTTAACATTCTAATATGCACATAAAAATTTTATGGTGTGCTCTCTTCCTGAGAGAAGTCTCAGGTATAAAGCAATTTTTCAAGGAAAAAAAACAACAACCAAGCCCTGTAACAGCCCTGCTTTGCTTTAATTTGGGGTTCACAAAAGTCTCTATATATGTTTGATGTAAGTGAAAAAAAAGAAAATAAATATCCAAGAACAAAACATTAGAGCATTTTAAAAAAAGCAACTTATTTCTGTGCTAGTCTCAGCCCACTGCTGGTTTGTCCCTTGCAGATCATGGGGGCAAAGTTGCAGAGGGCTGGAGCTGGAGACATCCTGGCCACCTCCCCTAGTGTCCTTCAGGTATGTTTCTGGAGCAGAGCTACTTGAGTTTAGTGCTCTACCCTCACGTTGTTTTTCCCCTGTATCAGTTTCCCTCCCCAAACAAGCACACCTCATCTGGAGGTGCTGCCAGAGCTGAGGTTGCAGCTGAGCTGTGATGCAGGCTTTGACTGGAGTCACATAAACATCAGGCTGCTGAGTCCCAGGAGGATGGGGCAGTGCAGGAAGGAGGGAGGTGCTTAGGCTGTTCTTTCAGTACTGCTGGCCATTCTGTTCATGCAAAGCAAGCAGGAAGCCATCGTGTCCATGCCCAGGTAGTTGTAAACAGCAAGAAGAGTGACAGCTATCGGATGTGCAGGAATTAGATGCTTCCTTTCTATTGTCCCATCTGGTACATTGTGTTGGTTGGCATAAAGCCCTTTCCCTGAGGCTACTATCAGTGCAGTGTGATTGAACTTATCGGGAATTCCAGCTGGATGTCACCTTTGTGATCTGTTTCTGTGGTGCTCTTTGCATCTGTGAGAAACAAATTGTTGTGTTCCTTAAAGGCACATTGTGTTCACTGGTCATTTTTTTTTCATACAGAAGTTCCTGCTTTACCAGTGAAATGGTGATGTGTAACATTTCATTGCACATCAAAAGCCTGAATGTGCATCAACCAGATCTTCACCACAGGTTTATCTGTGGTCATCTACAAGAAGTTGAACCTTTATTGAAAAGGAATCAGATGGAACCAGGTCATCCCTTAATGTTCAAATGAGTTGCAATTTACAGACTTTTATACTAACAAAACAAGGTGATGTATTTTTTATGGAAGAAAAAAAAAGGTACAGTTCAAAAGTAGTTATGCATGCTTACAAATACGTGAGTGAACACCCTCAAAATCTATATACAGATTAGATTTAGAGTACAATTCAATACTGTTTTACAAAGCAATAAAAGTACTTGCTGACTGTCATGAAAAACATCGATATATTTTAGTTTTAATAATGAAAATTTTTAATAAATAAGATCAGATTATCAGCTTCACGGATAATACAACACAAAACCTTTTTTTCAAATATATCTGCATTTCATTTTTATTTTTACCAGTCTTCTCAATTTGCTTTTATGTTTTCTCCAGATATTTTTTTTTCAACAATAGACTTTGGGTAATTGTTTTCATCCTTCCACTTTGAATTTCAGGATGAGTAGTTTTATGCAGAAAGGTTACTTATTTTTGTGAGCAATTCTGGCAGGGAAATGAGTGTTGTTTGCTTTGGTGGTTTTTGCATATGGTTGGACGTATTTTTTTTCTCCTGGTTGAAAGAGAATCTTGTTCTCTGCTGTCCTTGAAAATTGTTGTCTTGGTAGTCTCATGTATTTACTCTGGAAATATAAACCCAATGAAAACACGTATAAAATAATTCCATTTATTTCAGTAGATTCTCTCTAGCTTCACACTAGATTAGTAGCTTTTACCTACTACTTAACATCAAATGGCAATACAGTGCTTAAAAAATAATTTATTTTTCAAAGATGAGGGTGCCTTTTCCTCCAAATCATGTTTCATAGGGAACAACTGCCCTAGGAGTGGGTATCACTGATTCTATCTGCTTTTTTTATGAAGTTCATATTAACATAGAAAAGAGTTTTTCCTCTTTGCTACAGTTGCCTCCTCCTTTGAAGAAACTATTTGTGTTTCCATTCCTTCTCTTCCAGTCTCTGAAGAGGAGCTCATAATTCAGTAGGGGCCAGACATCTGTATGTGCTTATCTAAGTGCAAAGTATTTGAAGCAAATGTTGCAGCATGTGATTTGTGGTGGATTTTGAATCTACCCAAGCACCAGAGCTGATGCAGGAGGTGTGTGTCTGCCTATTTAGCCAAGCACTGGCAGGACCTTCGTTGACCCTCCGTGGGGTGCAGAAGGCCCATTTGTGGCAGTGGGAGCAATCCCTCTTGTAAAGAAGGATCAGGCTCTTGAGCATTGTTTTTTTCCCCTTCTTGTCTTGATGTATTTGGGAGCATTGATTAAATTAAATTTTGTATTGGCTCACTCAGCCAGTGCCACTCTGCCTCCCCACAGCCAGAAGGACAAGTGAACAGGTCATTTTCTGCTTTATTAAGAAATTTGAAGGTCAGAGCATTAAAATGGTAATTTCAATCAGAGCCAGTCTGGTTGCTCAACAGACTAACAGAGCTACTGTAGGTTGTAGACCTTGATGCACGTGGAGACTGTGATCTAATTCTGAGCATTGCTTGTTGGGTCAGATCTGGTTGAGTCAAATCACGATCCATCAGCCCATCAGGTCATTCCTGAGAGGCTGCCTCCCATGTAGGTGGCAGCTAATAAAACACAAAAGAGGAAGGAAACAGAGACCTTGCACTGCTGAACAAGCATGAATTGCTGTATCGAGGATTAGCACTTAGAAAATAATCCACTGCTCCACTGCTGTCTTCAGGGTACGTCTCAGCAGACATACGAAATTCCATGTTGCAGCTTTTGTAGGTACTGTCAAGTACCAGACAAAGGCATTTCTTGAAAATGGATGAAAGTAAAAAGCAGGGACTGGAAGAAAGAGAATAGATTAATTTCTTACTGCCACTAGATTAATCCTTGCGGTGCCAAATAGCATAATGTTGACTAGAACAGGAGGCATTGTTGTGAATTCACAGTTTTATCCAGATAGGAGAGAGGGATCAGGCAGTGGCCTGATTTCAGGTGTAAATATGAGAATTTATTCTGAAAGTGTAATAGCTAGTAAGGATTTGTAGGCACTTGAAGGAATAATAGTATATTTAGAACAAATCACAGAGGTGTTTAGAACCTTACTCTAGCCTGGTCCTGATGCACAGGCCTGTGTCCAGCCCCAGCACACTAATAACACCAACAACAGCAATTTTATAGCAACTCTAAGTGAGTAACATTTTTCAAGACACCATAGGTACTGTATTAGGAAAAAAAAAAACCAAATTAACAAATTAGCAAAATGAGATTCCAGCACTTAATCATGTAGTTGTCTCATTTAAATCAGTGGGTTGACTCATTTTTGTGTAATTATGTGTATTTTTAAGTTATGCTTGGTATGTCATAAGCCTGTGTAGCCTTACAGCTATCCATCTCCTGTATGTTTGCCCTAACTTTGGAGCAAGGCCTGGTCCTTTGTCACTGGTGTTGGGGTGGCTGGCCTAGCAGGGTGCAGGCTTGTGATGAGAGCTGCTAAGCACTGTGACAGGGTGCGCAGTAACAGCATCACAGCTTACAAAAAATTAATTATTGCCTATGAGATGGTAAGATACAGAACTTGCTTGATAACCATGATACTACAGCAGCCTAGCAGTAGAAAAGGAGAAGGTAAATGGCTCCTGCCACCTTCAACATACTCTACAAAAGTAAAAACTAGTAGAAGCCAGACCAGGTAGGCAGAATTAAGAGCAGGGAGCTCTGGCAGAGATGGGGGATTGCAGGTGGTGAGAGAACAGTAGTAAAATGATGTGGTTTATGTTGCTGATGTCCTGTCTTTTATTTACTTTAGTCTGCTGGCAGGATGTTTCTCTGTAAACATTACCACAAAACAGGAATAAAAGTAACTTTTATTGCAGGAATTTAAAAGTAGTCTCTGGAAAACATGCAAGAAACACCATGTGGACTCCACGTCTTCTTCAAAGTAGACCGAACACAGCAGGGATCTGCTACTGTCACCAAAAACAAATCCAAATTGCATCTTTTAATATTTATAAAATTAAAAATACGAATCAAGGTTGCTGTCTGAAAGTGCTAACGTTTCATGACAGCAAGAGTTAAACTTGTCTTTACTAACTTGTAATAGAATGTGTAGCAACAAATTAAGCCTGTAGTTCTAGCATAAACCAGCCACATCAGGACAATAGTGCTTACCACATATTGCAAAATATAACTTTCCATTCTTTAGACTAATTATAGAGGCAGCCAGTAGCACCACTATGGTCCTGTCAACGTTTCCACAATAAAACCCCCTTTTCAGGCCTTTATAACTTGGCTGTAAAAAATTAGCTTCAGGCTGAAACTTGGTATGCCATGGTTCACCCCAGCAGCAAGTCGAGCTGTGCATGTGGCTGTGTGTGTGGTTTGTTTATTGTTTCCTAAATATAAATTTTCATTAAAATTAGTTTTGCCACTTCTTGGAAGACAATAACAAAATAAACCAATTTTTAAATGAGTGTAGTTACTTTCTTTGGCAGTCTCTTTCAGCAAGTTAGTTATTAAAACTATGAAGATTTGAGGTGAGAAGAAAGTAGCCTTGTGAGGCTTTTTTTAGTTTTAAATTAAATCATCTCTAGGGATGCTGGAAAGCAGGTTCTTGCATGATGGATTTATTTCACAGGGCGTGATCTTGACTCTGTGAAAGACATTAAGCATCTTTGACAGAAAAAGGCCCTGCAAAAGTAGCTCACACAAGTGCACTGGTTTTCAAATAGTCCCTGAAGCCCTTGCAACAGCTGTGCCAAAGAGAGGGTCTGGGTGTCCTTCTCGGGCTGCCGGAGTGTCCAAGCCACTAGACACTCAGATGGAGAATCCATCAGCATCATCCTCCTCTATGCACACAGTGGTGGCAGCGTCAGCCTTTCCCAGGCTTGTGCCACAGGTCACACTGAGGGATCTATTCCAGTCGTGGGTGGTAAACCACTGTTTATTAAATTATCATATTATGGATAAGCACAGTGCATTAGTTCAGAAATGTTCACATATCCTGTTTATATCCACAAATTTTGAAGTGAATTGAGTAGCATTAGTAACCTTATTGCAAATGCTTTTCTTTCAGCTTTGCTGTGGTAGAAATGTCCAAAGAAACAGGATGCTATTGTGCATCTGGAAACACTGCAATATGGAGAGAGAAGTGGAAGTGTTTCAAAGGAAATCAGAAAGACTGGTAAGATAGGCAAAGCTGACTCTTATTTCTTCAGGGGAATCTTTGTCATTTTGATGGGTTTTACATTTTGTTGCATGTTTAGGGGTTTTAAAAATTATTTAGCATTTTAAACAGTGAATAATAGTTGATTATTAAAAAATATAGGTTAAAAATAGAAGCCACAGAAGCTAGCATTGCTTCTACCAACAAAGAAAATAAGAGAAATACTCTAAAAATACATAGGAGATGGAAAATGTCATCAATATGCACTAACATATTCTCCAAATCATTCTTCCATGTGAGTGTCACAAAGAGAACTAACAATCCACATCCAGTATTCTTCAATCAATGAACAGTTGAAGATGAAAATGAATATTATAGAGTAGAATAACCAATTATAAGCCAATTCAAAAATCTATTCATCATGGACTCATTTTTTTTGCAATGGGTGGATAAGATTTTAAAGGGAGAGAAAGCGAGTGAATAAGCCGTGCTGAGCCAACTCACCATCTTCCTGAGCACAGAGCTTTGTCACCACCCCAAAAAAAGAGCTGATGGCTGATGAATAAGTGAGGTATTTGGGCTCAGCCTTCCTCCCTGAGTACAAGGAATCAGCTAAGAGAGCTGGCTTTCATGCAGAGGTAGGCTCAGACTCTCCATCAGATCAGCAGAATTTTGTTCCAGCGTTAATTTTCTCCAAGAGTATCTGCCAGGATATCCTTGAACACATAAACCTAATTAAGCCAAGCTAAACTGATCATTAGGCTTTCAAGTGTGTGTCTGCTGATATTTTATAAGGCCGTAGTCTACTTAAAGTTTCACCTCCTGCAGCCACCCAAGGCTGACCCTGGAGTCCACTGAAATAACATGCAAAGGCGTCTAAATTTCTTGGAGAGTCTTTGAGTGTCTCACAATTTCAGAGGCTGCCCAGACCCCTGCAGCTCATGTGAGGATTTCTCCAAATTTATTATTACTTCTTCCAGCTGCTGAGGTAGCACCCACTCTGAATAACTGGTGTGACTTTGACCTACACCCACGAGCCTCCCAACAGCATGCAAGAGGGAGAGCAAATGAAGGGGCCGTAGGAGACACATGCTTATCCAGGCACAGACAGATTTCTGTTTGTCACCTTGAGGGCCTATTTAAATCTTCTGATTCTTCTCCATTTGTGGTAACTGTCATGGTCTGGCTGTGATCGTGCAGTTGACACCATCTGACTTCTTTTTCTCCCTTCCCAGGTTGTGCTCATGTTTTTAATGAATCAAAACCTGAAGACTGCAGTTGTGATTTCTGTATTTCTGCAAAAATCTGCTCTATGATTTCTGCAAGGTTACACACAACCTGACTGAAAAGAAACCCAAAGTCTGCTGCCAGCAACTTTGCTGACATCACAGGATGGTGAAGGAAGACAAAAATTAAGCTAGATCTTGGCTGTGTAATGCTGGCTACTAGAGGAAATACAAAGGGCTGAAATCAGAGTTGGTGTTAGAGGTAAGTCAGGGCAAGTACCTGTATCATAAAGTAGTCTGAATTAAGTTAGCAAAGGACACAATATGTTTTTTTTATTGGATCCCAGCTTCAAATGATCACTAAATGTGTACACTGTGGCTTCTGTCACTGCCTGTGACTGGTCTCACAATAGAGCAGGGCTTGAATAAGCTGGAAGAAAGAGTGATAGTTTTTAAAACATATATGTTGGTGTTCTAAGAAAATCTCATAATATTCTTCATCATAACCTAATTATTTCAAATGGGTGATGATGGAGGATACATACATACATATATATATATGCATCTATAAGTAATAGAACATAGTTGACAATGCCTACACTGCTACACGTAGCTGTTACTTCCTTGGCATATGTTAAACTGAAGCCAGCTTGTTGCTCTGTACTATTCTGACAACCCACAGGACATAGCAGAGACCATCCCATCACGGTACTGGCACTCTTACCTGCCTTGGGCAGAATCTTGCATGGTTGCACTGTACTGCCGAGAGGCCCATCATGTTTCACTAGCCAGTTCATGTCCTCTGAATCCTGCCAGGCCAGGCAGGAAGGGAGCAGAGGGACTCAGAGGAAGTGAGGGTGTTGTGCTAGCCAAGAACTTGTCCCTTTGTAAAAAGAAGCTGTTATCCCTCTTTTCCTACTCTTCCTCTCTCCATCAAGAAATTGTCATTTCCAGTCCAGTGACTCATACAAGTCTCTTCATATTTTTCTCTGAGGGTCTCCTGAAGAAGAGCAAAAGCTCAATGCTGCAAAGCAACATAAAGGGGATGCCAGTTATGATTAGGCTAAATTTAATGCACTCTTCCATGTACGTTAATGCATTATGTACATGCAGCTAAAGAGATAGAAAATAGGCTGGGAAATAGAAGAAAATGAAGCTCATAGCAATGACTGTGTTTCATGAAATGGAAAGCATTTAAAGATTGGGAATTGCCTCTTTCTTTTACCCATATTTCCCTCCCAAATCTATCAGCCAACTTTCTGCCAACCCTCCCTCTGCTTTTAGTTATTAACTGGCTTTTTTTATCCTGTTCACAGGAAAAGAAAGCAAGCAGACAAGAATGGAAAACAGAATTAGATAAATATCGGGCAGCCTTTCATGAGAAGCATATCCTAGAGAGAGCAACAACAGTCCAGATAAGGTTCAACTTTTCTTTTTGCTTGCTTTAAGGGCAGTTGCTTGGCAGCTCCACATTTTGCTTGTATGTTTTGCAGTTTACGTATGAATGTAAACTTCCTCTCCTGAGTATCACCCCACAAAGAAACAAGTAATAATGAAAAAAAGCTTGAGAGTGATGGAGATATTTGTAAATTATAAAAGTCATATGCATCCATAATAACATGTTTTCTATAAAGATTTTTAAAGCAGCCTTTTTACTCGTGTTGGAAATGTAAAATGCAATGATTGTTTGTTGAGGTTGTTGTTTTTTTTTATAACCAGTAGATACAGATAGCATGAGGAGGGACAAACAAAGCTAAAGATGACAGATCTGTACAGAATGCTGCTAGTTTGCCAGATCTTATTACAGAGCAGTAGGAGGCCTTGTACACTAGGTACCAGCTCTATGGGGACCACCATATTTAAAACAAGATGAAAAAAAAGTGGTTTGAAAAACCCCTCATGGGCAGCCTTCAAAGGCATAGAGAGGTTCTGACTGGATTAACATTTATTGACTGTTTAAGCCTGCTTTTTTGCTTCAGGACAGAGATACACGAGTTTAATTGCAGAGGATGTTCTGCCAACAGATTGCCAGAGTGGCAACCAAAGCTTTACTAATCGGTTCCTTCATTAAAGAAAAGTCTCTATTACAAAACAAATTAAGCATGCTCTGATCCTAACCTGCAGGTCCAATGGCATTACAGCAAAGTTTAAGCTGTTAGAGCACTGAAAAACTTATTAAGGTTTAGTGCTGAGATAGCACTTTTGTATTGATTTTACAATACACAGGTATTATGATTTATGGAGTGCTAGTGTCACTCTAACAAGCTGAAGGACACACAATATCATCTCCAACATCATTAAAATTCAGAAGCCTCTAGAACTAACTCATCAACCACTGTACATTGTCACGGGCTATAGAGATGTATTCCGGTTGGAAAATGCCCTCAGCTTTCGGAGCAGTTGTCTTCCTGAAGCATTTAATTAATAAAAAGGAAAAAGAAAACAAACCAAAAAAAGCTAATCCAAACTCTGAGCACATTTTAAAAAATAACTAGTTGCAAAACGTCTCACTCATGGAACAAAATGGCACTAATATTTACTGTCACCTGTAACGAAATAGTTTTTTCCTGCCTTCTGTTGCCTGAATCCTGAAATGCTACTATTAGGTCTGTTGCTATTAGGGGGTTAATCCGAACGGAAGGAGGAAGGCTTGGGGCGCTGAACGAAAGCCACGCATCAGTTTACCTCGTTCTGTACCAA
>NW_009952974.1:13262701-13268576 GCF_000747805.2 Chaetura pelagica | reverse complement strand
TGCCGCCCCCTGTCGGCCGCCGCCGGGATGGCCGCCCGGGAGCCGCGGCCGGGGGTCCCGCAGGTGAGGGGTCCCGCAGGTGAGCAGTGCCCAAACGCGCAGGTTTCTGGCTACATTTCAGGGTTTTTTTCCTTGCAAACATTCCGTATTTTCCAGGTGCGTGCCTGCCCTTCCCGCCGCCGCTCCCGCGGGCTGGTGCTGAACGGGGAAACGCCGAGGGAACGTTTTTACAACCGGTGGGGCAATATCCTGAGCAGAGGCACGGCTTTGCCTTTCTTCTGGCCATCTCTAAGTGCAGGAAATCCTCCTCCTGGAATTTTACAGCTCAGCTCATTGGAGGCATATAGATGGCAATAGTATCCATAGCACTGGAATGGATCTGGGTTAGCTGAAGGAATGTCTTGGCAAAATCCCATCCTGCACTGGACTAAGGAGTTGCTATTCGTAATTACATCAATAGGAACCCTGAGGCCTCGTTCTCATCTGTGTTATTATTCATACAGCCCACATGGGGTCATTTACACCAGCACTCCCGAATTGCTTAAAAAAGGAATGTAGAAACCACCTGAATACCAGACCCATTTGTTTTCACCAAGGCAGAGCAAGATGCCAGATATTATATAAAAAGCATTTCCATTCTTTTCTTTTGCACAGAGGTCACTGGTAGCTGTTATTCCCTACCTCAGTTCATGAAAAGTATTATATCTTTGACATTTGCTATAGGAATATAATCAAATAGAGAAACACACGTTCTACTGCCAGTCTTTTGTGTGCTCAGCTCCCCTTACAAGCTGTGGGAATGTTCCATGTGAAAGGACTTCAAAGTGGGCAACTGGGTAACTAAGCTTATTAGAAAGCAGACTTAACTGAGGAGTCCAAGTGTCATAAATTGACAGAGCCTTGTGATGTGCCCCGTGCTTCTGTTTAGCATAAACATTTATTTCTCTCCCAAATTCTGAAATATCAAATATTTTTTTAGTTTTAAGTACACTTGAAATTGTCATTTAAAGATATAAAAAACCTCCTAAATTATTTTTCTAAGTTAAACTGTAGCTTAATTCTTGGTTTTATCTTACATGATCCTTAAAGCTCCTCAGATTTACATCTTACACTGATGTAAGTCCCAGGTCAATCAGGAGTGTCTCCCCAGTTCAAATTGTAGTCAAACACAGCAGAAGTATGTTCAATGTATGCAAGATCAGAGTCAGTTCATCATAGGTGAACAATACTTGGAATTGAGTGAATGAAACCCCACCACCACCTTCCCTCCCCCCAAATAAAAAAAAAAAAAAAAAGGTGTAGGTTAGGTTTTCTGTCTGCTGCCAACTGCAGCTCACTTCGGTTTGGGATCTCTTAGAAATCTAGTGAAACTGTTGCAAGACTCAAGTGGTCCTGCAAAATGTTACTCCACTGTGTACTGCAGAGTAAAACCTAAAAGAAGGCATTATTATGAGTGTTCTCAAAAATATAACATTGTATCTCTCAAAAGGATGAGCTGTTTTCCAAAACAATGTCACTACGTATTAGTCAATGGTTTATTAGAGTGGTTTAAGTTGTTTATATTCTGCTGCTTATATTTGTAACAGCACATTATTTCTAAGGAAGGAAGAAAGCACTTTTCTTCCTAGTATCACCTAAGATGCCTGATTGCAAAATTCAGTCGATCCCAACATTAAAATTAGGAGACCAGATCAGTATGAAAGCAACTGTGTTATAAGTAAGAGCTAAGATGTTATTGATAGAAAAGCTAATGCAATACATTTTCCTCTGTCACACGTTTCTGGCCCAAAGCAATTTGCCAACAGGCCAACCACCTCAGCATAAACACCAGGGAGCCCCCGCTGGGTCCTGGAAATCCCGCTTGTCTGCAAGTGCACAATATAGAAGGCAAATCTCCATAAAGCTCAGTGCCACAGTTGAATACAAACACTCCTCAGGTCCTGCTGTGACTTGGCATGCCCCGCTGGACAGCTGGAAACTGAGGGGAAAGGAGCTGCTGCCAGTAACGGGTTACGAGGGATTGTCAGTGCAAAGTTTCCTGGAAACAGGCAGCGACTGACATTATTATTTTGCTGGAGGATATTGATGTGATAGATTATACAATGCTACACAGTTGCATTTGATATACCTTTGACAGGATATATGGTGAAGAGTAGCTCCTTTTTGATAGGATCTGCGTGCTTGGGCTAAGAATCAACCCCTGAAAAAACCAAACAGAATTTGTCCCAACCTAATGTAATTCTGCAAATCAGATACTGCCCTAGATGTCACTTCATTGTCTGTATCAAAGAGATTTAGCATACTAAGGGTCATGAATGTGTATCTAACACCTCTGCAGCTGCAGTTTACTGTAGATAGATTGCATACAATCCCTCTTTCATTATTATTTTTTTTTTTTCTTGGAACCACTTGCAATGAAGTACTACCAGCAATCATTAAAAAAAGATTGCTCCCTTTATGTGGCTCAAATATACAAAATAGTACTTATCTGCATTCCTGTGTAAAGAATGCTTGAAAGACAATTCAAAGATATAAATGAAACAGCTGAATTAGGGATTGGCATACTCAATCATCATTAGTCTAATGTAGCATAATTTTTAATGTAAAGAAGCTGCATTTTCTCAGCCTGAATAAAAGCTTGGCATTTTCTATGTGTTATAATAAATTAATGCAATAAAAACAGGTACACTTATCCTGTAAAGAAGCTTATTAACCAGACTGCTAGTGCTGCAAAATTTGGCTTACAGTAAACAATACTTTTTTTGTTAGAATAATGATGTACAGTTTATTCTTTTATACCGTGCAGCACTTAGGGACCACATCCATTTACCAAAATAATACCAAATTAGTACTGCAAATATTGAAATCAGACCTTTCAGACTAACCAGTGGCCTAATTTTCTCTTCAATCTGCTCTTAATCTCAATTCATCAATAACACTGCCTTATTATAGGATTTTGACAGCGAGCTAGGGCTTTTGATAAATTATACATCTCAAGCCAGATTTAAAATTTGAAGCTCAAGTGCTAATTATCTGTACAGGCCTAGTTAATAACGAGATTTCTTGTTAAGTATCTGATCACAGCATGGGCATCATTTGTCAAGAACCTCAAGTCTACCTTGGAGACTAGCTCTTCGAATTCTCCCTTGCCTACCATATGTAAAATTGGGATCTTTGTTTCTATAATAACCTTTTATTAGGAAGCTGACATAATGATTAAGTTCACTGTAGACACATACAATGAGTTAGACAATTACCCTTGCTGCTTTAAACTACTCAGGCTCCTAGCAAGACAAAATAATTAATATTGAATTTTAATTTGATGTGTTCCACGTTTAAACCCCAATTTGCAAAGTACACCTGGAAGGCTGCCGCTGTTTCCTTGCAGTTTGTGCTGATGAAATAAAGGCTCCTGCAGTTTGAATGTAAAAGCACAGAAGGCATGATGCACCACAATCACTTCTCAGTGGAGCAAAGAATTTTTGAGCATTAATGGGAAAGGTAATTACCTAGGTCTAACTTTATAGCCTTTTCTCTAATGAAACTATAATCTCCCAGGCCTACATGGTTTAAGCATTTACATGATTTTAACGATTTCACTGCCATAACTGTTGTCACACTTGGTAATTTAAAAACTCAGTGCCTTAAAACAAAGATGCTAATTATATTTCTATATTTTTATTATTGAAATAAAACTGGACTGTGTGAAGTAACAGAACCATAATAAAAACAACCACTGCCTTGCCTAAGTGGAAGGGGCTGGGGATGCATATTTGCAGAAAGAAAGGCCCCCAAGAGCTTTCACAACTCTCCATGTTAACTGGGCCAAGAGGACCTATCCGCCTGGGCATGGGCAGTGGGGCATGGCATGACCTGTGCTCTGAGGGCCTTCACTCCCTCCTGCTGCAGGCACAGCTCCCATTGTGCCAATGTGTGCGGCTGTTCCCTTATTAAAACACAAATGGTTCTCAACCATAATTACTTAAAGACATACAGTATTGCCATTTTTAGGTGAAGTACTGGAACCTTTCCCCTGTAGTAGCTCAGAGCTTTCCTACAAGTGCTACTGCAGTCCTGATGGCAAAGCCTCCACTTCAACTGGCAAGTGATTTCTTTCACATAGGGATGAATTTGAGCTTGAAATGTGGGGAAGTGGGCTTATTGCCTGGAGGACTGGACAGAATAGCCATTTGCAGGGTGTATAATGTAGCATGGTTCCAGCTTTTCAGAGTGATGCCATGTGTCTGGTGGGGTGGAATGGGGCTTCCACTCAGCTCACATCATCTGCTATTTGCAGCATTTGTAGCATCTCCTTTGCATATCTCTACTAGCCTCTGCTTTTACTGTAGTAGGTGTCTTGGCCACCACCTCACCTCTATGTCAAACATGTAGGCTGGCAGAGGTGTAACCCCTAACTGGTAAAATCTGCTTTCCCAATGATCTAAGCTTCAGAGCTGGGACCCCAGCAATCATCCTACCTTTACTCAGCTCTAGCAGTGCTGGATGACTTCCTCTAGCATTGGCTTTGTCTTTGCTTGAGAACATTGTGTCTCTAAACTAGCTGAAGTCATCACTGCTACAATTTCCAGGATAATCTACTTTGAAGCTCATCATCATTGCCCAGTTTTATTTTCAAAAATATGCTCACATCCACTAGCTGTGGGCCTCAGGTGTGAAGACTGGATCTGTATCAAAATATGAACTTCCCAAAAAGGCATGTGTGCTCATGCCTAACGTTGATACCTTCTGATTATTATCTGCTTCTAAGTAACACAAAATTACACATTTAAAGAGGAAAAAAAACCCAGAAACTGCTTTGCTAATAGGAAGGTGAGTGTTAATGCTCATTTACAGTGTCAGTGGGGAGCCAGAAATTCTATCTAGTGGAAAATTCAGACATTTCTGATTTTTCAATTCTTTAGTGCAAAGAAAAGTCAGGAAGATATAAGAATATTTATCAATATTGTTTTTCCCGCAGAGTTACTCCTACTGGTCTGAAGAATTAAAACAAGACTGTAAGTAGTGCTTTTGGGGTCACAAATTCAAGTGAAAGACTTTGTATGAAGTAGACTGGTAGAACAATCTGAGAGAGGTAAGTGCTGAAAAATCCCTGGGGAGTAGCAGGCCTCGAGGATGAAGCCATAGACAACTTAATACAGTGACTAAACATTGATTTCTATTTTGGCCTCTCTAATTACTGTTGCCTTCTTTGTGTTGCTGTAAGGAGGACCAGACAAGACTCTTGGATGAAATCCTGTCAATCTTTTTAGCCTGTAGAGGAAAACATCTTCAGTTAGCTTTACATCAATGTAAGAAGCAAAGGACCTGACAAGCTGCGGAGGGGCAAGGATGTAGTGCTGGGCTGTGGGGGGGTTAGGTATGTTTGGGGATTTTTTGCCTTAGGAAAAGGAATAATTAAAATCACCTTCTCTACCTCAGCTCAAGTGGGATTCTGCAGACCAGAGTGAGATCATGTGGCATAACATGTGATGATGGGAGGTAAAAGCTTCTTTCGTCGAAAGCTTAAACTTATCATTGTCCATAGATCAGCATTTACTACTGTGCATAAAGTCAGAAAGATAATTTCACATCCTTTAGAGATTTTAAATCCAGTGGTTCTCTTTGATGACTAACAGTGAAGAACCTTTTCGTATCATTGTGGTGACTTTTTCAGTGTAGCTTAAGTGTTAAAACTGCTTTTGCTCTGTTTGCATCAGCAACAAGGTAGACAGACTAGCAAGAGACATGGGCTGGGTACAGCTGTTAGCTAGCTATGTTTGTTGTTGGCACACTTCTATTAAGGAAGGTCATTTATTTGTTTTCTTCAGCTAGTGGGCAGGGTACCTGGAGCTACCTTGCATTTTCAATAGGGAAA
>NW_009952974.1:13248660-13262326 GCF_000747805.2 Chaetura pelagica | reverse complement strand
GAAAGAGTACAATGAAGAAGGCAGGAGAAATGAGGATATGTTAGGTTGTCAGCAGTGAAAGCCCACAATGTCCTGGTGCAGATCCCAGGGCAGCCAGGAGTAGCTTTAGCACTGCAAGGACACACCAGTGGATCTGCCCCAAGTCACTTGTATCCCTGTCCCAAAGGCCAGAGTAGCATCATCCCTCCTGCCGTGTGGTACCAGGCATGCATCCCAGTACACCCATGGGCATGCATACAGACAGACATAGTTAATTAAATTATCTACTGCTACATGTCTTCATCTCATAGCCCAGTTCCACCCAGATCCCTGTGTTTCTAGTTCCTGAACTGAGCTGTGTAATTCAAGGGAAAAAACATGTTAGTCTCCTCCTCTCTTAGCACTGTGAAGGAATGTACCAGAATGCTGGGTACTGAGGGAGAAGCTTTGTAACCCAAGGATGCCAGTACTGGGAAAATCAAATGGTTTATCATTTTCATAATTGGGATTGTATGCTACTGGATTATTTTTTTTCATTTGAAAGCATAGATATACAGTAACGGGCAGGTGTTATAAAAGATGAAATAGGAAGCTTTATTAAGATGGGAAGCAATGACAGGCATCTTCCTGAACTACTCCAGTATAGCCACTTGCTAGCAATGCTGCCTAATTAGCCTCCACCACTTACCCCAGGGAAGGGAAGCTGTGAAAGCTGCTGCTCTCCTGCTCCTCCTCTTCAAGATGACAAACAAAAGCAGCCAAAGCAGCTGCTCTGAGCCACTGGCTCCTTCAAAGCTGAGGACAGAAGGAATCTTTCTACTGCTCACTTACATCTAGCTTGTATCTAATCTGGTTTATATTATGTAATATGTATGTAATCTCCTTATTCTCTAAAATAACTTGATTGCCAGAGTACTTTGAGTAGTAGCCTTCTGATGATGCTTTGGAGACTTTATACATCATGGTACGAGAAATATGAAAACTTCTAAGTAGATTCATGACTGTCGTGGGTCTATAGAAAGAAGGCAAATATGATTCTACTAATAGTGAAATTCAGAATAAACTATTCAGATTAGGAAATTTCTAACAAAAAGTTCTTGTTAGTTTTAGAAGGGGTTCCTTTCAGGGTTCCCATCACAATTAAAAATGTCTTCACATTCACAGATCTTGCTGAACTGAAAGTCAAAAGCAGCATTTTTTGGCATATATAAATGATGTAATATTCAGGTTCGAGATGTTAGATGTAAAACAACACTGGAATAAACTCTGTTTTAACTATACAAAAAATAGTAGCATTTCATCACTATGCAGCAATATATAACATGCACAAATGTTTACTAATGGGCACAGGCAACACCAATCTAACATCTCTTTTTTGTCTTTAGACATGCATTGGATTTTTCAGACATCATATTACCGTGCAATAAAAAAGCTCAAATCACTTATCAAAAATACTGGCAATGAAAAAACAGGATTGCCACTTTGCTGGTGGTCTTAACAGATAAAGCAAAATTGCCACTATACATCATCCTTAAAAGAAAGACAATACCAAAGGGGAAGCTGCCAGAAGGTGCCATTTTCAGATGTCAAGATAAGGGATGGACGTCTGAATTAATGCAAGACTTGTTGCATGTTGTCTGTAACAGGCAACCTGGTGCCCTGCTAAAGCAGACAGCGGTGCTTGCGCTTGGATGCATTTCTAGGGTGTTATAACTGAAGGATCCTAAAACAAACTTCAGAAAAAAACCACCATACTAGTCTCCAGGGTATTCCTGAAGGCAACTGGGGGTTCTTGATGGCTCTGTAAGAAGTCGTCTAGGAGCTGTATGGAGAAATAATGCAGAAATTGAATTGTGAGGGCAAAAATCCATTGGAAAACTCCATTAATTCTAAGGGCATAAATTAAGAAGCCACCTTTTGCCTTCCTGGAACAAGAACTTGTAGGAAAGAATCACTGGTGTTCGTGTTATGAAAAGGCTGCGTAAGCACCGTATCTTGGATATTGAGGATGGGGATGTTGATGCCAGCACAGTTCTGGAGAGGTTTTTTGTATTAAGTATAATTGTGATAAGCACAGAGTGGCTGTCTACAAAACTAGCTATACTCCAAGACTAATTAAAACCTCAGCTCTGTTTAAGGTTAGATTTGTACCTCTTATGGAATTTTTTTAAATGGATGGGAATTAATCTATTTCATTTTGACAGGAAAATATGCTTGTCTCAGTGTTTGAGAAATGAACACTAATATTCTTCTGGCCACTAACATTTCAAAGAAGTTACTCTCCAGCAACCTAAAGCTTCTCGTACATGTTATTCTTAAGCTGAAGAGTGTGTCTATACAGCTTTGCTTTCCTATGTCTCTACCTCATTATGTTATCAAGTTATTGAAAACTCCTCTGATACTAGGAGCTGGAGGTGAGGGTGTCTGTGTCTATACTGAGACAACTGAAAGCAGAATTGAAGCATTAGTCGTGTTCCTTCACCTGTAACATGGCCATGCTTGAGTTGGCCCTAGAGAAGGTCTTAAGAAAAGAGTCTTGTATTGTTAAATATATTTAACTGAATTTGCACTGGTCATGCACAAAACCAGATTAATACCTGGGTTACATTTCTACTGACTTGCACTCTTCAAAAATGAAAGAAGGTGAGATGACTTGCTAACTGGTGCAGTAATTAATCTTCAAGAGGGTAGAAGATACAGCATTAAATTGGATCTCAGGTTACAGAGATGAAATCAAATGAACAAGTTCAGTGTCTCTAATATTTTACCACTTATTCTACAAGCTGTCTAAGTACATCAAGAGATTTAATTAATTCTGAGATTCCTTGATCGGTTGCAGAAAAAAGACAAAACACAGTGTATGGCAAGAGACTCCTAATCAGACTGACCTGCTATGTGGTACCAGAATCATGGCTGTGCTGTACACGCACTGGGCAGGTGATGTACTGTCTCCACATCAGACTGTACTGATATATCACAAGTTCCATACACAGAAGAGCATTTGGAAGAACCTGAGAAGGCCTTAACTGATCAATCTGTCAAGGAAAAGAATTCCCTGTTAAACTTTAAATACCAGAAGAGTTTATATCACAATATGCAAGACTCTCACAACACAGACAAGCTCTTTTCACAAATCAGCTAAAATTTATGTGCTGCTCACCCACTTCCACAGTACAAACCCTGCTGAGGACAAGCCCTACAGCTCAAGGCCCTGTGGAGGAATGAGTGAAGCTTGAAACTGCTCTGGGCAGGAAAGGAGGACCTTCTCCCCTCCATGGCATCTGACAGGTTCACCCCCTCCTGAGCCAGCAGCTCAGCAGAGAGCAGAGCAGCACAGGCTCCGCGTGTGTCCTGCCCCAGGCGCAGCTGCCTGAGCACCACAGGAGCAGCAGTGTCAGGCCTGGCATGGGGCAGCCCCTTCAGATTCTGGTTTAATTGCCTGGTCTTTTGACTTCTGCAAAAGAATGGAAGCATTTTTTTTGAAAGGTGCCACGTTCAGAGAGAAATCATGGTGTGCAAGGGAGTTTAAGCGGGACATAGTTTATTTAATTCTCTGCTCTTCGTGTAGCAGCTGGGCTTTGTATCCCAACTAATTTAGGTAGGAAGCTTGTTTTTATTCCCTTAACTGGCAGCATTAATTTCTCTAGCCACAGCTGATAGCAGTGACCACTGCCAGAAAGCCATCAACACTTCTATGTTTGTAGATTCACAGTTACTTCTTATTATGCCTGCAAAACAGACAGCACTGGATCCACATAATTTGCTCTAGAGCAGGAGCTACTTAATGCTCCACTATGTTAAAAATGCAGAAGTGAAAAAACCAGATCCTGCCTCCATTGCTCACTCAGGCAGCTGCCGTCACTAGGGAAGGACTGAATTCGGAGCCTGTGACAGCGTTTTCTGATGAGCTATTGGCACATTAGAGACTTACCATGTTCACCTGGGGAGGAGCACACCTGTTCAGCCAACCCGTGTGTATGGTAACGTATGATAAATGTGCATCAGTGCTTCTGGGGTCTCTGTCTTTGCACCCAGACTGCCAAGAGATTATGCTATCTATAATGCCCACCTGAGTAAGCAGAGTCCTATGTGCTGAATAATGTTGGAGCTTGTTTATTACTCTTTTCACATGCTCAGTTTGGCAAGAACAAGTTGACAAGAACTTGATCTAGATTCTCATTGATCTTGTGATTTCAGAAAAGCTGTAACAATCTGCAGTAGCTGAGAATCTGACCAGTTTTCTACATCATGTAGGTTGTTTAAGGACTGGGCAGAATATTGTTTTTTCTTTAGAGGTTGATAAGTTCAGTCCCCTGAAAAAGCTGTTGACTACCATTAGTAGTGGGTTCATTTGTTCTCTGCTGGACACTGCCAGCCAGCAGGGGTTTCAGCTGTTGTGCAGCTCCCAGCTCAATTATTTCTCAGGGCTCTTTGTTTAATATAATGGGGTCAAATTCAGACTGTAGGTGGCTGATGATTTCTAGTCCAATTTAGTATAGCCTGTCTGCAAGCCCACCTTGAATCCAGTTAATCTCTCTTGTGAAATAAAGTGAAAACTCTGCAAAGTGTTCAGTGTTTTGGTTTAGTATTTAGTTTTTATAATGTGAGCTGATTATAAATTTCTCCTGTTTAAAGTGGCTCTGACATATTTATTCATCTGTGTTGATAGAGGAGTTATTTTTATTTCCCATGTTGTAACACACTGCAATGGGAAGTCTTTCTGCTGAAAGATGAAATTAAGAAGTGTGAACAGGTTTAGTACTACCAATATTTACCATTAAATGTTTTGTGAACCTCAAATTTACAACTAATCAAATGTTTCTGATCACTGTTAAAAGTGTGATTTTTGTCTTTAGGAGGCTACAATACTCTGGTTTGTCAATATATAGGTATTGTAGCTGACCAGCTGGCTTTTTAGAGCAGGTATTAAGTTGCCACTTTGACTCACAGACACTGAAAAGGACTGTGAGCAGTAACTGTTCCAGTTCACCCCAAACCTTTAGGGCTGAAGGACACAACAACTTTTGGAACATCATAGCAAGGAGTAGGTGTGATGCTTACCCTGGGAATTATGCAGAAAGATTCAAGGACCCTTGGGGAATAAACTGCTCCATTTATTTTCATGTTATATGGGAGGGTCAACTCAAGAGGCCTCAGTCTCACACTGTCTAAACAGGGCAGTGATGAGACTACTAATTCTTCTGGATTAAGGCTCTAATTCAGACTGTGACTTAATACACATAGATCAAGAGAACACTTGAAGTTTCATGAAGCAAATAGATAAGACATTTGGAAAGCTTTAGCAGTGATGATCCAGAATGCAGGGTGCACTCCCCTATCAGGATATTCCTACTAGGAGATAAAGTGATTTGGTTGGACCTGATGTAGTGTGTTACAAATCTTTGTTTTGCTGAAACAGCAGCATCTAACTACAGAGACAATTTATGGCAGATTTTGTGTATAGATCTAGTGGAAGACATACGTAATCACCTGCTTGCAAAGGAGGAGCAGGAAGGCTTTGCAGTTTTCTGGCATATACCACCTTCTCCTCCTAAATGAGTGCTTCTCTTTCTGTAGCAGCCAAAGTAGTAGAGACAACACTGTACCACAGCAGTATTTTCATTTCATCTGTGTCATACTACTCTTTATATTGCACTCACTTCAGTCCATATATGCTTATTTCTTTGATGGATATGCAGATTTGATCACTTGCTATTTATCATGGGGCAGGAGAAAATGGCTGATATTTTTCTTATATTGCAATGATCTGGTTTTACTTGTTTCCAGATAAAGAGTACTCATTTTAATGATTGTACCAGGAACCTTGCAACTTAGAGACACTTTTCAAATATAAAAAATAACAGTGACTAGAGCAAATTACTTACAATGTAAACTAATGTAAGTACAGACTACTTAATTTATTTTATGACAAAGTAAGGTCCATTTGCTGATTCCATAGTTGGTGCAAAAGGATAGGAAAAATTCCCCTATGTAGGTAAAGACATGAGTGTTGATTCTTTGCTCATGAGATAAACCTTCTTTGTGGCAGTAATAGATGCAGCTTGAAACAAGAAAGGAGGAAAGTAGGAAGAAAATCCACAAAACTCACTATTCAGGGAGAAAAATAAAACAGATATTGTATCTTTGAAAGTTATCACACTATTGAGTAAATAAGATGTCAAAATTAACTATAGTCCTGGGCTGGTTTCTATTCAGTTATTTATCAGGAAAATTGAATAAAAAGTTGAAACTGAATAATGACTATGAGGATGTGAACAGATTCTTTAAGCTGCCAGAGGGCAGCAAGCTTGCAAAGGCACTGGAAAAGTTTCCAGGTGACTCTATATTTAATATTTCTACTTTACATGTCTTTGTTTCTTATCTTTATTGTTATCATTATTCCTTATTTCTATAGTTCTTCTTAGAACATTTGTATTGCAGGTAAGTTCTAAAAACTTTCAGAATTATTAAAAAACAGGAAATAATTCCTTCCCTTTTTTTCTTCTCTTTTTTTCCCTTTTTTTCAGATGAACATGCTTTTGTTGTCCTTCACTCTCCTCCAGTTCCAGATGCTAATGCACAAAAAGTAGAATATAGTCTTAAGAAAAACTGGGAGCATTCAAGATAAAAAGCATGAAAAGTCAAATGTAAGTAAAATGTATTGAACTGTAGTTTGGCTAAGGTTTTGGTGAAGTGTCTCATGCAAATATTATTTAACAGAGCATTGGCAAAAGGATGAGCAAGATAACGGTAAAGAGCAGATATTTATCTGAGCTGAACAGAAAGGTTACTGGAAAGAGGGTAGTGGTTCCAAAAGGTGATCAAATCTAAAGAGTTGAAAAAAACGTTTTCATTATTACCTTGGTACAAAAGAGATATGGTAATGAACTCTGCAACTGATGCGTATTTGGAAGGCACTGTCTGTTTGGAACAGGTCTGGAATATTATATAGGCAGAACTTAGGGGGAAAAAAATGAAATTAAATGCAACATTGGAAGGAACTCTGGGTGGAATTTGGAATTTCATCAGGAACATCAGATGAAGTGAAAGTCATCCTTTAATCATTCAACACGTACAAGCCACCAATGCAATAGATCTAGTAAAGATGTAAGCATTCCTGGCTTGCTCTAGTTTTCTGCATTTTATTTCAGAATATAGACATGTTTCAGATGCACAAGGCTTGCTTAGCCTAGTAATAGTAAAGCTGAGGATATATGACACTGGCTTTGCATATACCAAAGAAATTAAAACCAAGAGAAAGAAGATTCCATCTAAAAATTGGTGCCAGATCAATAACGGCCAATGTCAGGCTGATCTAAAGTGTAAATGGAAAATTAGAAGACGGTCCATCCAACTCACCAGAAACCTGAGGTTTAGGTAACATTCTGCCAAAGAGAAGCAGAATGTGGGGAAAATGTGTGATTTTAAGGTGTATTGGTTACAATGACATGGTTATTTGTTGTATCAGAGATCTACCTTCAAACCCTCTCCAGTGATGTTTTCTTCATACAACAGCCTGGCTAAATGGCAGTAGCACCTTCCCCTTGGGTGCATCTTCAGCTCCTATCAGAAATCAAGACTGCCCACTAAACTCAGAACCCAGAAAAGACTCTCAAAATTCTTCCATCTGCACACTGTGGTACTAACTTTCTGCAGACCTGCAGTCTCACAAATGCTGCTCTTGAGTTACCAGCTTTACCTTTTGAATTTTCTAGTTGTTTAGCTTTGCAGAGAGAAGAGGGCTTTCCTGACTTGTAGTCCTGAGTGTACTTTTCAAGAATACTTAGGCAAACTACCTGCAAGCATGAAATGGTTGAGGAATAGAGTAAACCAGAACTGGGGAAGGTGAATACATTACTGTTAGAAAGGATGAAGTGTCACTGTCTTGCTGTTTTTATCAATAGATACTGATGAGCTACCAGACCTGTACTGCCCAGAGCTGCTCTCCTGGCAGGTTCCTAAGACTGACACACTGTGGTTGTGCACTGTGGGTTTCAGACTATAGGGTAGAACACATCCCCCTGAGATTTCACCTAATTTCTATTGGTTTCTTTCTAGCTCATTTGAAAAAGTGGTTATGCCAAACTGCTAGAGATGTTCTTGGTTCTCCAGGGTAACTAGGGAGATAGCAGGCTGCACAGGGTGCCTTCATCTTAGTAAAAACTTCATGCTGCTTAAACTGCTGGGTACCTCCTTAGAGGAACAAGCTTAGAGACATTATGTATCATGTTTTGTTTTGTTTTTTTTAATTGTCAGCCACTAAAAAAAGAAAGCCACTGTCCATCTGAAATACTTTGTATGCACAAGTCAACCTTGAGGCACTTGGTCCTCAGCTGTCAGAAAAACTGCTGGACCTCTTGGTACAAAAGATCATCCTCTTAAGGATACTTAATAGCTGGGTAGCAGTCTCCTGTGTGAATATATCCAAGTAATTATAGCTTAAAGTTATACTAATCACTCCTGATAGAGAAGGACTGTTCCTCCTGCTGTGTCCCTCACTGCTCTCAGATGAGAACTATTACAACATTTTGGGATTAGGAAAAACACTTGTTATACTATTATCTTCATAACTTTATTAATATCTTTGATTATAGAACAGATGGATGAATCTTAATCATTTTATAATGGAAGATTAAATAGCTTAAATTATATCAATCATATTTAAGTCTTTGCTTAGTAAAACAACAATTTATGTTGGGTCAACCACAGGGCTTGAAACCAAGGTCTTCAGATTAGCAGCCAAGACTTCCTCAATTAAAAGAGTAAACTCATTAACTGCTTGCAATTGTACACTTACATCTATGTACACTGGCCATTAAAATATATCACACGCTGTGCCAGTGGATTACACACTGAATTCTGAGATTAAGAATTCCTAGGTTCTTTCTGTGCCTCTCAGAAGCCTGAACTGAGTAGGTAATGAGAAATGGGTCAGTTGGTGACAGTGTTGAGTTATATTTTTACATAAAACTTTTATAAATGTTCAGGTATCAAAAGACTTTCTAAAAATGGCTGGTTGGGAAATCTTTGGTTCAGAGAAGAGCCAAACACACATATTTGGTGTATGCACTTCAAGATCCATAAAAGAAGAGAGTTACTGAATCCCCATCCTGTCATTATGAGCAGAATATAACTGTAAGAATACAGTAAAAGCTGTGGAGATTGATTACTCTTACTTTGTCATCTATTTCAAGCAATCTGGCTCACTGTAAACAAAATATTTTAGAGGACTTTTTCCTCTACATCATTTTTGCTGTGCTACCTAAACCTTAGGTAATCTTAGATACTTGATCAGTGACAGCCAACATGGCTTCACTAAAGGGCAAATCATGCCTGACCAATGTGGTGGCCTTCTTTGACAAGGCTACAGAGATGGTGGTTAATGGCAGAGTAACTGATGTCATCTACCTGGATTTGTGCAAGGCATTTGACACTGTTCCACACAACATCCTTGTCTTATAACTGAGAAGACATGGATTTGCCAGATGGACCACTTGGTGAATAAGTAATTGGCTGAATGGCTGCACCCAGAGGGTTGTGGTCAATGGTTCAGTGCCCACGTGGAGGCAAGTTATGAGTGGTGGTCCTTAGGGGTCACTACTGGGACCAGTGCTGTTTAACATCTTTGTTGGAGACATGGACAATGGGATTGAGTGTATCTTCAGCAAGTTTACCATGCCAGCCTTCACCAAGCTTTGATTTCGTGGCTGTGTCAGAGAACTGATTTGTTCATTTTTGTAAATAACGTTGGGCTAACAGAAAATGCAGAACAGTTGCTTGACACTGTTAACACAGAACTGCAACTCCAAGACTGAAGGTGAAGCATTTTAAATTAAAGATCAGTTGCTGATACAGAGTTTATCACCTCGAAATCAAAAAGGCCTGTTTTGCTCCAGCTTAGTGGGAACAGAAACTACTAATTCCTTATAAAAAACACAGGAAGTGGCATCATTTGGCCTCCTTGCAGGTCTACAGGCATGTCAAGCTCTGGTTAACTTTGGAAAACTCACAAGAAAAGGTAGAATTGCACAGTAGCTACACAGCTGTATATTAAGTGCTAAAATTCTGCAAGCTTTGCAGGTTTGCCCATCAGTCTTTCTCAAAACTTTACATACATACTTCAGATTAAAATTTTATTTGGAGATGTCATTTCACTTTACTGTGAATCAGTGTATCAGCTCTTCTCTAAGTGCACTCAGTTGCTCCCTGAAGAGAGAGAAACTTAGCAGTGGCATATATATATTTCCTGCTCATTACACTGTAAAAACCCTTGGAGAACTGATACATTGATTAGCACAAGTCAGAAGTGCATCTTTGACTTGATCTGTGCATTTGTGTGTTGCAGACTAGCTAATGGCAAGTGTCAGAGTGCCCACCTGTTTGAAATAATTGCAGGATACAAGCATTAACCTATTGAAAGAGCACATTTATTGGGCACAAAGAAAAATTTATGATCTCCAGCTATACAGCCTGTGCAATAACAGTGACTGCCAAGTAGAGAAGAGAGAGTTCAGCTATATTTAAATAGCAGGTAAATCTGGAGTCTGGGGTTTGCTCCAGGTATTTAAAGACCTGAACAGAGCATAATGAAGGAACAGATGTACCACTGCAAGCCAGTATGGTACATGAGTAGCCTCAGAGGAGTGTTGGAACACAAAATGAAAGAAGATACAACTCTGATCAAAAACATGTATCCAAACATGCAGAAAAGATGCACCCCTGGTTGCAGAGACCCTCTGTATGGAGCCTTCAGAGCCTGATACAGATATGCCCTAACCGTAATTCATGTCACTCCCTGAGGATAAGGTACTTTTTATGCTCTTGTAAATGATTTTATTTCTTACATAGCTTTTCCAGGTGAACTGAAACACTTTGAGGGTTGCTTTTAAGTACTCTGATACTTCTGACTGGCCATGGTTTTCATTTTAAGATCATAAAATGGGGGAGGAGCTCTCTTTTTTTTGTTAATCCTATAAACCAGTAGATATACAGTTCTCACTTGAGATTAAGTTAGGTTCATTTTCAGCATGTGTGAATTAAATATTTCCCAGGGAAGCACCTAATCACCAGGGTAAGGTTACTTTCTAAGATGAGCTGTTTTCAGTACTTTCTGTTGCTGCTCTTCCACTCCAAATGGCCTATTTCCATACTCAGCAGGAGAGAACTATTGCCTGGTGGTTCCACATCTCACTTGCTAGAGGCCATGTCTAACTTCTAGTATTCCAAGCCACATATAAGTGTAACTTTCCAAGAAGAAAAGAAGAAAGTCAGAGCAGCTAAGCTGCAGAGAGCCCTAGACCACCCCTGCCAACTGGCTTTTCTCAGAGGGGACAAGACATGGCCAAACACATCCTGATGTACAGAGATGGAAAGGACAAAACTTTCGACAAGAGACAGCCTGTGTTGGACTGAGCTACCCTAGATATTTCTTATGGTTTTTGGGTTGAGCCCTGAAACTCAATGGTTGCCAAAGCTCAGTCACTATGGCCAGGAAAACACAAATTGCAGGGCACTGGTCACCTGAGGGAAGCTCATGATCAGGTGCTGGTGCCTTGAGTGGGTGTTCTGGCTACCCTCAAAAGAGCCTGACCCAGAAATATTGTTTGATCTGAAACTAGTTTAATTTGTGTTGCTGCAAGAGGTTATCTTTCCACACTGAAACTGCTGAAAGAACATCTTTTCTCAGGCAAAAAGACAAAATGTTCATACAGCCCTGCCTCAGAGGCCACAACAATGTGGCTTTCTCCTGGCCCAGTCAGCTAGATCATCTTATCAGCACAGAGCCCAAAGTCTAGGACTTGCACAACAATCTCTGGCTTTGGTGTCATTATGACTCAGGACCTGTATAAGGGACAGACTTAGGGGTGTGGTTTAGTAGTGGACTTGGCAGTGTTAGGTTAATGGTCAGACTTCTTGATCTTACAGATCTTTTCCAACCAAAATGATTTTATCATTCTAAGTTTGTCACGGGCATTTGTATGGGCAACAAACACAGGTATTTGAGATAGTGCTGATAGATAGATCTGATGCATTGAGGTTTTGTAGGAGTTCCATGGAGATGGAGGTAACACCTGGTCTTGGGAGGAATCCTCTTAATTATAGGTTAAGAGTTGCCACCTGAATGCAGACTGAGCACCTTCATTTATTTCTTGAAATAAGGCCAAATGGGTAATAGTAGCCCAGAATGCTCATATAAGAAAAGTTGGTGGGGTGACTATTCCTTCTGTTAAAGTAAGAAAAAAGTGATTAGGAAGTGTAATATTGAGTTTGTCTCACTCAGTTTCTGCAGTGCTGAGTTTGCAGAATGTGCACATCTCAGGTATCTGGGAAGTGCTTTTAAGTGTTTCTAACACATCTGGTGAAGTCTGAAAATGCTTTAATTACTAAGGAGTAAGACTGGTAAGGATTGATTTTTTTATTGTTATTTTAACTTTTACTAGTAATCTGCTACTCTTTTCCATTCTTTTATTTTCCTGTAGTCACAATGAAGTTATCAGTATCACTAACAGAAATTTATTTATCTTAATGTGTCTTTTAAGTGAATGCCAGAGGATGAGGTTCTATTGCTGTAACACAGAAAATAAACATAGTGCTATTGTTAACAGCAGGTATTGCTCCTGCAATCTACAAAGGCACAGAGAAGTAAAATGGACCTTAAACCATGATTAAAGGAGAACACTGAATTGCTACAGCAGCAAAGTGACTCCCTTATCCTGTAGTTTTGCTGTTTACATGATAAATCTCTTAAATACTAGTGTTAATCCAGCTCTGTTTCACTAACTGTAGGCTGTTGCATTCATTATTAAGCAAAAGCCATCCCTTTTGGAGAGCTGTGGCAAGTGTCTGTGCTAATTGAAAAGAAATCTTTGGGACTTGCTCTCGCTACAGCTACTGGCTGTCTCAGTAAAAAGGAGAGCTCCAGGTTTTGAGGCAGCCTTTAAGTGTAAAAAAGTTTCAGGAGGTGGTGATAAGTAGCCCAGAGCAACTGTGTTCTGAAGTTCACTGCTGAGCTAGATCAACCATCTTAAGTGTATTGAAAGAACTTCTTGTGAACTCAAGAGCAATGTAAGGCAAGGTAACTGGTGACACAGGTTCTGGGAGAGCATTTCAGATGCACTGGTTTGTCTGTGGACTCGGTCTGGTGAAACACTCAGCTTTTGTCTTCAGGTTTTTCGTAGTAGCATATGTGATACAGAAACTGTAATATTGGCTTAGTATGCAATTGTTCATATGAAGTGCAGTAGTTCTGTTTGGACGTTCTGCTTTACAGAAATGAGTATCATTTCAGATGGGAACTATGCTGTCCAGGTGGGTGTAGAATCTGTCATCTTTGTTGTCACAAATTTATAAAAAACTCCTCTGGTAATGGGGGTAGAAAGCTGTGAGTCAAGAAGGTGAGACTTCAGGCGTGGTGTTGTTACAATAGACCCACCTTTTCACTGGCTAGGAGGAGATGGCTGTTTAGTTTGTCACATGCACATCCTTCCTTTAATTGCAATTCTCTGGTTGCTTCTACAGTTTAGTCTGAGCAAATGGAGGTAGTACCTGGTGAAGACACTAGCAGACCACTCTTGGGAGGCAGCCAAGTATCTAGGGAGACCTAGCTCAGAATCCAGGCTTGGACAAAACATGATCATGCACTGAGATGCCCATTTCATTGGTGTCTATGGGTGACACCTGTGCTGGA
>NW_009952974.1:13237761-13248622 GCF_000747805.2 Chaetura pelagica | reverse complement strand
CAAATCTTTCTCAAAAGTGAAGGAAGACATTTCCTGCTTGATGAGCACAGGACATAGAAAAGCTTATTGTACACAATGGAATTCCTGTGCAGGTATCTATATCCTTCATGTTTAGAGTGTTTGCCTGCTTTACTTGGCTACTCATATATACCTGAAGTCAGAGTATGAACCTGGAAGTTGATGATGTCATATAAATGTGGCCCTTTTTCAGCCTGTACCATGAAATAGAATAATCCATTATGGTACATTTTATTACATTTTCTTATGTAATTTTTACACAAACCCCAAATTTCACTGGATGGATGGTTCCCAAGAACCAAGACAACTTTTGATTGTGCTTTTATTCTTGCTTTTATTCTGTTCACTGTGTGGGTCCATACCAGTCTGCTTGATGTTCATTTCCTGAACTGTGTGAGGAATAATTGCCATAGGGATTGTATAGCATTATAACTTATTACTGATTATTTATATATTCAAATCTGATCCTTTTGGGACATGGCCTATGAAACAGAATCTTTTCTTACATTATCTTACATAATTTTTACAAAGAAGCCCAGTCCCACTTGATGGATGTTCCCCAAGAACTAGGACAAGTGCTTAAAGAAGGAATTCTTGCTATAGGGGTTTTACAGAGCTATAGCTTGGTGTTGCTAATATAATCAGCTTGGAAGCTGCCCTGATATTGTACATGCAGATAGGGAAGCTGAAATAGGGACATTAAATCTCAGTTAATTTTGGACACTTTGGAAACATTGAAAATGCAGAGCACATTTCTTCATGCAAAACTTTGGAAAATCTCAGACTGTGTTTAAAACACTGTTTGAACATCAGCTATTTAAGCTGCAAGATACCTCTGATTGATAAGCTTTAATTCATTTATGCATGAGAGTAGAAAGAAAATGCTAAGTGACTTACTAAGATGAACACAACAAACACATAGCAAAAAAAAAAACACCTCAAATTTTTACTTGGAGCTTCCAGTTTCTGCCATGTCCTGCCCTTCTTTTGACTCCAACTGAATGCATGCCTAATACATTTGGAATCTGCATGGTTCCCAAACTGGAAAAAAAAGACAAAATATTATTAGTAATTTGTAGGTTTTTTGCTGAAATTTTTTTTTCAATGTGTTACTTAACACAATGTTGCTGAGGTAATAATGAAACTGAGATGAAATATGCCGTAGGCAACTGTCTTCATTGTGAAACCATTCTCTTCAACATATGTTTAGGAAAAACGAATTCAGACTTTGTAGTAAAGGAGCTATTCTCTGAACATTATCTACAGTACAGTTCTGCAAAGACGTCTTAGCATAGGGAATGTTTGTATGAATACATATGTACATAGAAATTTAAAATCCTTAATTTTAAGATTCACTCAAACAATGCTTCACAGCTTTTTCTCTGTATTCATATTCCACATAACACTCTGGGCAGGAGCAGAAAGAAAATAAAAATACAGGAATGGCCAAATGGATGACTGTCAGATTCATTAACCTATCCCTGATAGTGGCCAATGCTAGATGCTCAAGCGAGAACTGAAACAAAAAGGACAGAAGTAATCCTATCTAGCAAATTACACAGCACAGGGACTGTTTGTGCCAGATGTTTCTCTCATTAAAACATCAACTACTGTAAGATTAAAAAGAAAAATTTGGTGCAGTCAATGAGAATTTTCCTCTGTGTACAGAAATAGTTACCTCATGTACAAACAGTTCTCTCTCCTGATTTCCATGGGTTGGCATACAAGCAGTCTGAGTGGTGAGGCATGTGGTCTTGCTCAGGCTTCTAGATCTGAGGAGGGCAACAGCAGTCAAAAGTCCAGAGTGCCAAGCTGTCATGAAGTCAAAAGGATGCTCTCTCCTTCCCACTCAACAGCATCTACAAGACACAAGGGGCTTATGCTGTCAGGGTCCAGGCAGGTCTGGAAATGTTGAAATCTTAAATCCAAGAGGGTCACTGGAAAGCTGTGCCCTCTCTCTCACCAGGTGACCCCTGCTCTACCGAGTCTAGGAGGAGTTTTTAACATGGGTTAGCATACTCTTAATCAAATCTGTAGAGTGAAGGGGATGGGACAATTTTGTTTTGTACATGGAAGAGCTGACTTGTTAATAAGGTCTTAATCATTAAATTGAGGATCCCCTTATAATATAACACAGAGAGAGGCCATTTTGAATGAGGGAACCAGTCACTCAATGGAATACCAGCCCATATAGAAACTGGGTGGGGCACTGGTGGCCTCCTTCCCCCCTGCATAAGGCGATTTTCAGTTTTACCATGGCAAATTCCAAGTAAGCTTTTTAGCAAAGGGATAATAGTAAGTGCTCTCTTGGATAACCTTGGTCAGAGATACAAATTGGCAGTGCTGTTCACATGGGCAGGATTTCAAGTTGGTGCTATTTACTGGGAATTTTAGCTAATTTGTTATTGTTGGGAATTTTTCTCTCTGCAATATTCCAGTGTTCCATTTCATGGAGTGGTATGGCTCTTGGTTGCAATACTATTTCATTTCTCCCCAGCATGAGAGAAACAACTATAATCCTGGCTTGCAATCTGTCTCACTAATGCTTAAGCTGGTGTTCACAGCCCTAAGGGCTTGTAGGCAATTTAATTACATTCATTTCATAATTTCAAGTGATGGTATTTTGTAAACATTTTTAATGTATCATCATTAATATGCTAAGGAAAGAAATCTATTTCTGCCAGGAAAGAGGAAATAAATCTTCACTATCTCTTTGGTCCACTAGTTTACATTTAGAACAGAACACCTTTTCTGAAAAGCTGTTGGAGACATATGCTCCCATTATTATCTCACAGTGATTTATCACTAACTCTAAAATAAACATTATATCCAAGTTATCTGTTTGCTACTGCCCTTACTGTGCCATTTTGGAATATCTTCAAGAGCCAGTATAAAAACTTCAGTGTGAATTGGCTGGTTTGGTTTTGTGGGTTGTTTTTTTCCCACCTGCACTCAGGGTTTTTTTTGGTGTGGTGTTTTTTGTTTGTTTGTTTGTTTTTTGTGGCTTTTTTTTTTATTATTGTTGTTGCAACCCTGGGGCTTTTTTTAATTGTATAAAATAAGAGGGAGACAAACAACACAGAATTGCCAGCTGAAACCTTAGGTAGAGAAGGGAAACTCCCACATAGAAACCAATACAGAAATACCCTTATTAGAAGGATGCTGAGTCAAAAAAAAACCTTCATGTTCTAGGGGAAAGGGAAAACTCACTAAAATATAAGGTATGCTAAACCCTTAAGGTTGAGAGGCTCTTTTCACCTACGTACTGGGGCTGGGTGAGTCAGCACAGCCTCAGTAGCTTGAAACAGGCAGGGACCACAGTCTAAGCTCTAACTCTGCTAAGTCTAACTCTGCTATCAGTGGTCCAGCATCTTTCCCTTTGTTAAACAGCACATCTGGTCTCCACTTCCCAGCCACTTTTGCAAGTAATGAATAGCACTATTTCCAGCAGAGTTGAGGAGGAGGTATTTTTTTGTAGCTAGAACACCAAGGTGACCAGGGCATAATAGAAGTGGAACCTGTAGTTCTCTGCCCTGGCACATGGGGTCTGCCTCTTGGCTAACAAATCAAAGACTGCACATGCTTCAGAGGAACAACTCCACTGAATTATGGATGTTTAATTATATTTGAGATGAGCCCAGTGTCCATCTCAATATGAGGGATTGTATCATGTCAGAGCTGTGTAAACCAAAGGGAATAATTTTCACTGAATTGGGGTTAAGGAAGAAAGTGTAATAAGGACTAGGGTGAGGCTGGGGGAAGTTCCACAGTTGTGTAGCTATATTTTAAAAAGAAAAAGATGAGTATAAACCACTTGAATACTTCCTGAAGGATAATCTTGTTTATTTTGGTTTTAGAAGATTGATCTATGTCGCAAATCTTCCAGTTCTTGCACTCTGTACAGAATTAAAGCTCAATGAAGGAACTTGGTCACAAGATGCATCATTGCCCCAATATGAAAGATGCTGGCAAGAAGGGAGAAAGGTCACCACTCAGCTCTTCAATACTGTACCATTTTCTCTTTTGTTTCTGGTGATCACACTGCTGCAGTAAAATTTGTTAATAACTATGTAAGGAAACCTAGCTGAGCTGAAGTATCTCTTTCACTAAAAAGTTCACTCCGCATCAGTAATTTTCCCTTTAAGCTCTTTTATTAAATGTCTTGGGCAATAGATTAATCCAGAACATTTAAGATACAAGTATCCCTTTTGGAAAGTCTGTTGTAGGCTCATAGATGTTTGTCATGGCAGGAAACTACCAAATCCTGCTCTGTGCTCCTGTTTGTTCTGAGGTTGTGCATTGGCAAAACTGCACAGAAATTCTGGGCTGGTTATTTTTGTTAAATAACAAATAATCATAATATGGTATAAAAATCTCATTGAGTGCAGTGCAGATTACTGCTTTAGGATTATTAGAATAGCACTTCTTGGTTTAAAATTATTGAGAGAGAACAGCGTTTTTATTGTGTTTATGAACTGATGTATGCAAATTCAAAACTTGAAGGATTGCCTATAGATATTTACCAAGTACAGTATAACTGATGTTATGGGGTCCTACAGCAAAGTTGTGTTTCAGTGAAACACAAAGTGTTCTGTGAAGTGAGTTCTGTGCTATGTATTTATTGTCTCCAAACGTTTTTGATTTTTCAGCATAATCTCTCTAGCTATTTTATCTGCTAAATTTTTAATATAAAATATAGGCATGCAGTGTAGAATACTACAGTAGGTTTGTCCTGGCAAAAATGTATGTAGTCTGCTAGAAGACATGAAATTAGCTTAAAAATAGTTATCACGTGGCAGTGCAAGATGGGGGTTTGGGACTTGAGGATCCACTCTAATTATTCACTAGACCAGTATGCTTCTGTCATCTCCACCAATTCAGAATAACACTTGGAAAAAACAAGTGACCCTCACTATCATACATAATGTGGCAGCTTAATTGGCAAGAAGAGGGTGAAAAAGTAGGCTAGGAAAGCCCTTTGAGACTGATGGAGCATATTTCAGTGGCTTCATCAAGGTAATGTTCCCCAGGTGATTGGAGGTAGCAAATATTTCATCAGGAAAAACAGAAAGGTGTTTCAACTGCAGAGGCCCAGACAAATTACTACAAACACTTTTTGTTTGTTTTTTTAAAAGAACCTTTCATATCCGATGTATGTAGTAGAAAAGTGGAAGAAAACTATTAATTTTAATACTCATGATGTTAGTACAGCTAAACATAATTTGCATTTGCAGTGAGGTTTAACTCAAATAGGTTTTCAGTAGTAATACATTTGTTTTCACCAAAGGAGAGAAGTAGTTCTTACATGGTTTGTGCAGGTTTTTTTGTGCAGTTTTGCACATTTGCACAGAACAGAAATAATATTGATATATCCTAAATTTCATTGTCACAGAGCCTATCCAGACCCACCAGGTTCACAAATGCTCAAATTTATTTGATATTCAATTTACAGTCAGATTTATAAAAAACCTCTTAATTGAAAAAAAAAAATAGGTACTGTAAGAATTTCAGTTTAAATAAATGCCTCAGATGAAGATTTTGATGTTGTTTCTAGATAGCATAGTAAAACTATAAAAAAAGGAACTTCTAGAGTTTCCAGGACATGTATCCTCATTCTCTTAGATCAAGATTTAAACAAATAGTCAAAACTTGAAATACCTATTATAAATGAAATCCATAGCCTCATTATTAGAAGATATAAGTATCCCCACATCAAAATAGAGTTAATATTATTTATTAATATTAATTATTAATATTATTTAATCTTAATTATTAACTGACAAAATGCATGAGAAGCTGAACAACACTTTCTCCTATTGTTATCTATGCACATAATGTAGGTTGTTATCACCAAGGGTCCTGGGTTCACACGAGCAGCCTAAGGTTCTAGAAAGTCTAGATTAACTTGTGTACAGCTTTAAATTTTCATGTTTGAAATGGAAATGTGCTGGCTAGTTTTTAGTTGCCAGTTAAAAATTTCCTCATCAGCAACAATTAAAAACATGTGAGGGTAATGGTGTTAGATTTGGTCTTTCACATCATGTGTTTGCATGAGTAGAGGGAATAAGTAGTTGAATGGGCCTGAACAGATTACTTTTTTATTAAGACAGGTCTACAGAAGATCTGAGCATGAATATCATCTATGCTACTGGAAAAACAGGAATTCAATTTCACATCCACAAAAAAAATAAAATGGGAGCTTTGTCTCATACTGAACTACAGATATTTATGATCACCATGCTCAGTACTGAGATACAATCAGGGATATAATATTTATACCTTACTGGTTGCCATAGTTTCTCTAATGCCTACAGCTTTGACCTGAAAGAAACCAGTATTATTATAATGGGTCACACATAATCAGAGATGTCTCTTCCCAGAGTTAATTCTTCTAGCAGTTTTCAAGGCTTATACAATTTTAATTCCTGAATCCCATAAATAAATAAAAAGTGCAAGGGGATGTTTCAATTAGACAAGTCTGTCAGCCTGTACGAAGAATGCAACATTTCTTAAACTGACTGCTGTGCTATATGTTAATTAGTCATCACCAGAGAATGAAGGGCTCCATTAGCAGGCAGGTGCACTTGAGACGATGTTAAAGGAATATATGCACAGATTCTCAAATCTAACCATCTTATTCACAATCTGTTACTGAGCTGGAATTTAGTTAAACATCTTGAAGATGTACAAAATAGCTTGTAGAGGAGGCACTGGCTCTTAAATAATTGGCAGCAGCTCTGGCTCATTAGAATAGCCTCTCATCTGACATGCCAAAAGTGCCCTGTGTTGAGCTGTTTAATAATCAACAACCAATCGTTCCTCTTTTCACATCACTCAGCACGACAAATCAGTGATATTAACCACATGGGTTAAGGCCAGTGCCAGTCATTGTGTACATCTCAGTTTAGCCAATTCTCTTTCAATCAATACGACGTCTCCAAAAGTACAATAAGAATAGACTGGTGGTGTAGTCTTCATAAAAATCAAAACTTCCCCACATAGTAAAAATACAGCAATAAATTATAGATGTGCAGTACAAATGGTGGTATGAAATGGGCTATACTTAAGTTGAAGAATATAGGGATTGCATTGCTGAAAGAAACTGGTTGTCTTTATTAACCAATGCCCCAGCTGTAGGAGCTACCAAAACCTAGGGTTTCAGAGGAACACATAATAAAAAAACTCAAGTAGAGCAATCCCCTTAGCTTTTATTGTGCTGAGTCAGCTTGCCAGTAGCGCATTCATGCTGATACTGCTCTAGCCCTTCTTCTAAGTGACAGCAGTTAAATGATGATAAGCCCAGGGTATCCCTTTCTGTATGCATTACTTTCCATTGGTCAGGGCTGAATTTCAGCTGCTGTTGTCCATTTCTTTTATTCAGTTGATTTAGGTACCTCTCAACCTCACAGCTTTCCCTAGTTTTTACCAAGCTGAGTAATTTAGTCATCTGCCATCTTATCACCTCTGTGCTCACCTGTATTCAAAGATCACTGATAAATAAGGGAAGGAATACAGTATGGTCTTCAGGCAGTACTATTTGCTGCCTTACTGTGCCACCATTAGCCATGAAAGCAAGTCTCTGTTTGCTCTTCTCCATGGCATATTGCTAGTCATCTCTCAGTTCTGACTTGGAACAGCACCGTGATTTCAATCTTTCACCTCCTAACATAGCAAAGACACCTTGTAAGAATGTAACAATCAGCAAGTCCAATACTTACTATTGGAAGAAATAGTGATGGATATCCACTAAGTACTGTGACTTTCACAAATTTAAGATGCTGATAATATGCCTGTATAGGCTAAGCATACCAAATCCTGCTAATTCTGTCAGCCTGGGAAAAGCTGCAGGCTAAGTGCAGCAGGGTGATGTGCTCTGAAGGTAGCTGAAAGGAGGCTGGAGAAAAGGATAAGGAGCCAGTAATATTAGAAATTTATTGAGCTTTCTATTCCTAAACAACATGTGAAATCTGACAGAGGTGGTGTTCTTGTTCTGCACGTGTTGGTTTCTGATCTGCTGAGCTGTGGATCTTGTCTCTGAAGCCAAGGATACACCAACATTTCAGCTTGCCTACTTCAGTCCCTGCCTTTCTACTTTTAGCAAAAGTCTCGTTTTGCAGTAACTGCAGCTGGTTATACCTTGAAACAAACAACAGCCATCATTTTTTCTCCAGCTTTTCTTTCACTGATAACAGGGAAACACAGGAGCGATCAGAGCTCTTTGACTAGTGCTTATGCAGTCTGTTTGCAGGCTGAGCAGTAATACAGCACTGGTCACCCAATGGGAGTCTATCACTGCAGCCACTTGTCTATTTTCTCCCTTATTCCTACCATTACGTATAAACATAGTATCTTGGTTTCAAAAGTTTTGATAGCATCCTGTGTTGTCTGAAATTTGACTTTATTTCTTCTTTAATTTCTAGCACCCAAAGGTTTTGGGTACTGGTTGTTGTTGGGTTGTTTTTTTTTAACATGGAATGTGGCAAAAAAATCTGTGCACCATATTTAACTATATATTTCTATAGTATAGACATTAGAGAAATTAAAAAGCAGAACAAGGGACACTCAAAAGATTCAGTTATTTGCTTATGACAGGAATCACACAGCAAAGACATCCAGAGATGCCCAAGATAGTTATTTCTGTGCCTTGGAGAGCTTGGGTGCTTAGATGTCTTGCTATTTTTCTTTTTTTAACAGCTCATTTTATATACAGTACATCATTGTACCACTGACCTTTTCTCTTCTGGCTTGTGCTGATGACATCATGAAAATGACAAGATTACCAGCAGCGATGGAAATAGGTGCTTATCATTGTACAAATTAGCAAAGAGCTGGCAGCAATGGGAACACCACCATGGGCTACTGCATCTGCCCTGGTGCAGACAAGAAGACCACATCCTAGCCATCTAAAGTCAGCAATCAGAATTTAGTCAGGGAAAAAAGCTACTGTTTGTCCAGGAGCTTCTCTCACTGTGGAAGCATCCAGATGAAATTTGCTGATTATAATTTATTAAAACATGCAGTTAAAGCTATTTAAAAGCCAATATTTACCCACTTCAGTAGATGAAAAGCACACTTGCTATAAATATCTCCTTTTTTAAATGTGGAGCTTAGTCACCTCTCCACTCATTTTAATTGCCTTTATTCAGTTTTACAGTTATAATAAGCATTGTCATGTTTTAACTGTATTTCATGGTGGTTTTAAAGTTCTCGTAAGAATATAAGGGTTTTGTACTATCATTTGAAATGCATTGGTATTCTTGAGACGTTAACTTTGACTCAGTATAGTAATATTATTAGACCTGTAACAAAGAAAAATAATTATGCATGCTGATTTTCTAGGATAGCACTGTAGAGTGAGTGAAATAGTCAAAAGGATGTCAGCCAGGTAAGATGCATGAGTCAGATCACACAGAAATTACATTTGTGTAATCACACTCTGGCAAGGAAAGGGTATTTTGAGTTGTGTTACATAGGTGATCTGCCAGCCCAACAGATCTCCTCTGGCTTCTGTTTCTATCACCACCACCCCAAAAAAAAACCCAAGCAAAAGCATTCTTTTGCCCTGTTTTCCCACCTATCTTGTAGATTATGCATGGCGTGCTAGTGAGATTGAACAAGCTGTACTGGCTAGCCCAGGGCTCTACATCTTTATCATCAGAAAAAGATGGCAAAAAAGCATGTTTCCCTGACTGCAGGCATTCTGGTACGTTATCTGTGTGTTCATAGCTGGAGGCTATACTAGATCTCTTTGCTCTTGTGCTTTGTAATTCCAGTAGCAGGTAACTTTGGTAGCAATTCCTATCTGTAATAGTATCCATGACTGTTTCTTAGCAAAGCGGATGTGCTCATTTCTATTCATGATTCTTGTATCCTAATTGAGCTACTGGAGCACACTAATGTCAAACATGACTGAAACTACAGACTAGGTAATGACCTTCATACCATTGTGCCGTGTCATGGTTTTCCTATTGTTTCTAGATCTTCCTGCAGATAGCAAAAGAAATCTATAGGCTCCCTGTCTGAGCTGGTTCCTCCCTGGAAAGTGGCTCCTCAAATTAATTGGCATATACAAGGAGGGGAAAGAGCAAGGGATTTTTGGAGAGACAGTATCTTCAATGTAGGCAGGCTCGTCTTTCTCTGCAGTCAGTGAAAAGGGAAAACTCTCCTCCATATTCAGTTCCTATTTCTCAAACTATTAAGTTACTACTCTGGGAGTCTCAATTCCCCTTTAATTTTCAATTTATATTTTTAGCAGGCAACTTAAAATTAGCTTGCTACGACTATGCAAACAGCAATGAATATCAACAGTTTTATTGCAAACAAGACCAGTAAGACCAAACAGGGAATTATCATGTAATATTAGAGAACTGTTAAATTCAAGGTAACCCACCAATCATGCAATATATGAAAGCCAGTAATTTTTAGAAAATGGGTCCAAATCCCTGGTCCACTCCCAATTGTCTCAAGTCTGTCAAGCTGCTGTTTGTTAAAGTGCTTAGAATAGCACGTGGGAAAGCTGATGCAGAGCACTTGGGTCTTTTGTCCTATATCCGACAGGAGATGATTCTATTTGTGCTCTTCACCTGTCTTCAGAAAAGTGTGGGTGTGGGTCTCTTCCCATCACACCCTGGATAGACAGTCTAACCAGACTTGCTTCCCAAGCTAGCATTAGGCTTTTGGAGATCCTTCACTGTATTTATGTCTTGGAGAGATCCTATTGCATTGTCAGCACTTAACACCAGATAATAATTCTGGATCCAGATGCTCCCATCCCAGGCCACAAGTCACTGGTATTGATTTCAACTAAAATGCTGTTTTTATCTCCACTCCATTCAGGAAAGAG
>NW_009952974.1:13236949-13237625 GCF_000747805.2 Chaetura pelagica | reverse complement strand
TTTTAAACATTTAAAAAAAAAAATAAAATCTAAATAAAAAAAAAAAAAAAGGCTTCTAATGAAAAAAAAGGCATACAATTTGTTTCTAAAATTTTTTTTAAAGAATCTGTTCCAGGCACAGCCTTCAGAAAATTTCAGATACTATTTTAATACAAATGTTCACTTGAAGATATTATAAGCTCTTTTTTTTAAAAAAAAAAAAAAAAAGAGGAAGAGAGAATTTAAACATTTCATTTGAGCATGCTCAGAATAAAACATTTTGAATATTCCTGTCAGAATGATGGTTTTTGTTGGAATATGATTAAGTGGAATAAAAATTAAAATGAACTAACTTATGAACAGTCATGTATGAATATATATATATATATAAATTAAATACTACAAGAAAAGTAACATACTAGAGGAAACTCTTGTACAAAGGCAATGTTGCTTTATACTAATTCCTAGAATGATGCATGTAAGAAGAAGGTTATTGTGTTGTTGGGTTTTTTTCCTTTGAAAGTTAGATCATAATCCCAATGAAATGCTAGGGGTATTGCTGCTGCATCAAATATGGGTACAAAATAATAAACTTGCCTCTTCAATTTGTTAAATCTTCTGAGCAGCTGGTTAATACTTACTAGCCTTCATTAATGGCAAGTAACCAATAGATAAGTCTTTACCCCAAATTAACTGT
>NW_009952974.1:13217475-13236929 GCF_000747805.2 Chaetura pelagica | reverse complement strand
AAGAAGATTGTCTCAAGGAACTCTAGTTTGATCAAGTTCCTTTACCACAATCAGAAGAAAGAATAAAATATATAGAGAGCTAGCAACAGATATCATATCACCAGATGGGTCAATGAGGTTATGGAGGGTAGTAGATCTTAGGACGTTACACTTTGCTTTTGAAGCAATGGGGGAAAGGAGAGGAGGAGGGAAGGAGTAGAAGGGAATTTAAAATATTGATTTTACAAAAAAAAATATATTAGTAGTAATGCAGTGGTAGAACCTGAAGTCCCAGCCAGACATCAGGCATGGCTGCTCATAGCCGGACCCAGATGCCAAGCTAGAAAAGATACCTAATGCTTCCCATAGCATCATCTGGCTTTTTGGCAGAGTCTACACACTTGAGCACAGATGACTCAGGATTTGCTTTGTAGTCTTTCGAACAGTTGGACTGCAGTGGCCCTGGACAAAACTGTAGAACCTTTTCCTCCATAGCACATAATTTCACATAGCATTTCCCTTTTCCTGAACAAATTTCTCACAGCTAGCAAAAATTGAACTGTCTGGTTCTTTAATAAAAAAATATTTTAATGTTGAAAAAAAGCAGGACCTTAAATGTTCCCTCTTTTTTCGTTGGGTTGTGTGGGGTTTTTTGTTTTGTTTTGTGGTGTGTTTTTTGTGTGTGTTGTAGATCGATCACAGATCACGAGTGTATAGGAAGACCTGGGAAATATCCAATGCAAATATGCCCTGCCTGCAAATGAGAAAAGGGCTCTAAGTGCATACATATTCTTGTGTGTCCTTAATGGATTTAAGCTAGTAATATGTCAAAGTAAAGTGCATTCTACTGATATATAATGAAGCTATCTCTTAAAGCAAGTTACAGTAAAAGACAGAATCACTCTATTTTCATTCTATACCTTTCACCAAAGGCTTTTACAATTACATTAAATATTAACTCTGTATAGGTTTAATCCCAAGCCACAGCAGCAGCCTTAAGGTTAATAGTCCTTTTAATTAAAGGATAAGTCAGTTATTGAACACAGAAGCTAATCACAAAAGGATTACCACTGAAAATGAACATAGTCTGTGCAATTAGTCTGATAATTAAGACTTAAGTACTGGACAGAGATCAAAGGGCTTGTAATCTGCAATAAAGTTCCTAGAGTTGTAAGGATTTTCAAAATGTTAGCTTGTGCTTTATTGCACCTTCCATTTATTATGTACCCATGATAGCAGCAAACACATTTTCCCAATGGATATCAGCAAGTATAACTGCAACAGCTGTTACTACATAAGCCTGGTGTTTCTCACAATATGATTACTCTGTCAACGACCACCATAAAAGGTGGCATCTGTATTCATCAAACAGAGTTATCAATAAATGTAAAGCCATACAACAATTAGAGATCTCCAAGGAAGAACAAATCCAACAAAAAAAAAAAGTCAACTACACTGTTTAATGACTAAGATTGTTAATCAATAAAATGCTTTCATAACTTTTAATTAAATTTTTATTTGAACTGGATGTTTAGAGAATCGGATTCTTTGTTTTCATTCCATTTAACAGTTGCACTACTAAAGTACTGGTGGCATCTGTGAACAACCATCCTCGGGGGGACACTTTATGTCTGTAATTGCATTTTGTCACCTACAGAGGGTGTTAAGAATCTTGTTAAAAATAAAGGAAATAGTTAGGAGACATCTCACTGTAGCCATTATTATAGTGCAAATTACCAGGTAGAGCAATCCAGAAGCTGTCAGGAAAGGTTAGTAATTTTTTAGGAAATCAACCATTCAGCACTTCATCATGACCTAACACTAGCTCTAAAATGAAAGCTTTAAAAAAGGCATTGTTTTATGAAGTAAGGGATGTTATAATTTTTTTTTATTATTATTATTTTTTACAGCAGTGAATAAAGATAACAAGGAGAGTGGCTCTCTTATGAAAGATATAAAGACATAATGATGAAAAATGTCGATTATTTTATCGCACAAATTTGCAGGCAATGTAAAAACAAGGAGAGGTTGTTACATAGAAGGAGGCCATTGCTGTTTATTACCTCACCTTTATTTTTATTTTAATTTTGGAATATGCAGTCTGATTTTTGCAATCCTTGCACAGGAAAAAAAAATTACAGGCTTTCTGAGTCACTAGTCAATCCTAAAAGGTCTGCAAAATGTCATGAAAACATAAATTTTGCTTTTAGAAGCTTTTTGCACAGGAAAAAAAAATTACAGGCTTTCTGAGTCACTAGTCATCCCTAAAGGCTCTGCAAAATGTCATGAAAACATAAATTTTGCTTTTTAGAAGCTTTTACAGGTGCAGTCTTCATACTGATTGTAACAAGATTGCCTTTGTTTTGTTAAGGAATATTGAAAGAGTTTGTTGCCACTTGTCTCACTAGCAAATAAATTAATCTGCCTCTTCCTTTGCTTTTTGGATGTAGCTAGTCAGTAAGAACCTTCTGATGTCGACTATCAGTGATTCTCCACTGCTTTAACGTCACTGATGTGGCCACATCCGTTCTCTTACGGGCTGCCATTGCTATGGTGCACTCTCTGGGGATTGCCATCACTGCCCTTTTGGGTTTGTTGGTTCACATGCACAAATAAGGCAAAGCACTGGGCAGAAAGCTTGGTCTAAACTCAGTTAAAATTGTAGTGTTTTCCTGGTTAATTCTGGCTGGATGAAGTGGAAGGAAGGGAGTACGGTTTGCCAGTGGAGGGGAAAGTTTCATTTGGGCATGAGAAGAAGAAATTGATAGCACATATACTACAAACTCAAATTACTGAGGGAGCCTGTTGGCATCAAAGGAATAAGGAAAGTATGTTTTATTTCATTATGTTGCTAAAGGGCTGAAAAAGAAGACAGATGGAATAAAGAAATCCCTGTGAACCAATGGGTTGCATATGTAGGTGTCTTCTGGTTCCAGTCCTAGGAATAAGCAGACAGTCATCAATCCACTCATCCTACTGCAGGACCTGAATAGGGATTGAAGGGGAAAAGAACATTCTTGGTCATGTGATGCTCCATAGGGTTACCAACTAGTGATAACAAAGACAAAAAAGTATGAGGGAAGCAACTGCAGATTACAAGCTTCACATGAAAATACTGAAGGAAAGAAAAAGTCTTTAGCAGAACTGGGGGAGAAATAAATAAGAAATCAATAATCAGCAGAATACATTAATATTAAACTGCTGCTCATGCTGTCTTTTTTAATTCTGCTGCTGTCATAACCATGGTACCTTCTTGCTTAATGTAAAGTAGAAACAGAAAAAATTGATATGTCAGTTACTAGAATTTTCTAAAAAAAAATATTTATAAACACCTGGATTGTTAGTTGTCTTTTTTTTTTTTCCTCAGCCACTACATACAGACACCACAAGGTAAGAAGATACTCAAAGCAGGAAGGCAGCAATCTCTCATAATTTAACTATCACTTCTTCTTGTATTTCTGAGGCTTTATTTGCTTACCTTCAATATTGTATTAAAAAAGCAGCAGTTGCTTGGCAATTTCTTATTCCTTTCTCAAAACCAAATCACAGCACTCAGCTAATTTCTGACTTTTTTTAAAATGGAAAAACATCTGAAATTATAAAAACATTTTTTTTAAAAGGCTTTGTTTCACTCTGAGTAGGAGAAAATTAAGCAAATCCAAAAAGCAAAAGTATGACGTCAACAACCTGAATTGCACAAATCAAATTAATTTATTGTTTATCTCCTGATAAATGGCTTTAAAGTACTTCTAAACTAATATATAACATAAACACACAGGTAATTTTGATAATTTGGGGAAAAATATGTTTCTGGATCTTTTATTTGAACTTTACTGACACTGGACTATCAACAGGCTGCTTTATGGAGATTTCTGCCGTTACAATGATGTGGAAAACAGAAAAATTGCAGACCTTGTTTACAATGTTGTTTTATTGTTTCTGTGCAATGTAGAGGGCATCAACTCAAAGGTGTTAGACTTCAATCCATTTTCTACTGACATGAATGGCAAAATTACAAATCAGTTCAGTGGTGGAAGACTATATTGTCCTATGTGGAAGAATAATGAAGCTGGAGGATGATTGTATGGTAGAAAGCTTAGTTATGAGCTCAAACTTGCATCAAATTTACACTGATGAAAAAGGGTTGTGTGTATATCCAGCCTTAATGTGCTACGAAGAGCTACTCTTCATTTACAATTTTAGTGATATTTACTGAAAACTTGTCAGAATGGAGCACTCACTTCTCATAGATATAAAAATACCCTTATGAGAAGATAAAAGCATCAATCACTTTTAGTATTTGGATGTCAGACAAGTATGAAAACCTTGCTAACTACATTCAATAAAGAATTTTTAAAATTACTCCTTAAAATAGATATACATGTATTTTAATTCACAGGAGAACAGATTAAGAGAATGCTCCTTCCATGACATGTTGGATGAGAATCTGTCTTGTTGCAATGCTAAAAATTCTCAACCCATCAATTAAATGCAGATTCAGGGCACCATCTCATACTTCCTTGTCAAATAAATTATGTCTTACATCAAAGACCACACAGATTCCCACTTAACAAAACAGAGGTATGTCTGAACATATCATAAATGTGAAATATGGAAAAGAACAAAATGAGACAGCCAATAAAAGGTAAGATTTGTTATTCAGACAGCATATACCTCAGAAATAGTGTTATCAGCACTCAGAATTTGTGATTAAAGAAATATTCATAATCTGTCATTATTTTTCCTCACAGATTGAAACTTTCTTGCCAGCAAAAATCTGAGATAAATTAAAAGAGGAAAAGTGGCAGATTAAATGGTGTTTAAATGTATACATTTTTATTTTTGCATCTATATAAAAAATATATTTTTTAATCTCTCTTTTTGTGTGTGTGTTAAACATTTATCTGGAAAAAGGATGTATATTGTCAAAGAACAAACTTTGAAGACTTAAAATTATTGAGAGTAGTCAAATGTAAAGCCATAAGTAGAAATTACCTATGACTTCCATAATAACTGCCTGGGCAATAAAATAGTAAGGGAAATTCATGTCAATAATGGTAAAAGAACGTGATAAAAAGACATGTACAGAGAAACGGGCTCTAAGCAATCTCAAATCAGGTTGCTTTATAAAACCATAAGCTTGATATTCCTCAATTTCCATAAAGCAAACACTCAAGAATAATTAGGATAGAACTTTCAGAGAAAACACTGAAATGAATAGATCTCTGATGTGGCTGTATCCTGAATACTGCTTATTGTTCTGGTCAGAGTATAATAGAAAGCTATGCCAGAAATAGGAAAAAATCAAGGAGTACAACAGGATAATCAGACCTGGAGTAGTTCCATGCAAATACTAAATGAAGAGGTTGGAACTCAAGTTATTAAAAACCACCTTAGAAGATGGCAGAATGAGATCAAATAGTAATTATGAGATTGTGAAGCAAGCAAATCTTGTTCATATTGGTCGTAACTAATAGACTAGGCAGCATGCATTGGAATAAGGAGATGGTACATTTGAAATGTAATTTTTTGAAATTATGTTTATATATTATTTGAAAATTAGACAGTTTTGTAAAGTATAAATCCAGTGCCAACTAGGAAATGCAGCAACCCAGATGTAATCTCCCTGGATATGCTGCATGACAAATCACACTATGCATGTCAGGCATCTGCTGCAAACAACTGTCAGAGACAGAGCAGTAGAATGGGTGAATCTTCGGTCTGACCCATGATGGAAACAAGTTTCACTGACAAGCCCAATCTCCAAGGAAATGACTGCTCAGGGAATGCATCCATGAGCTCTAATCAACATAAAAATAAGTTAATGTGCACTTTCTTTCTAGAATGAATGTTCCTCATTTTGTTTCCATTTATTAGGAGCTCAGAGTACTGAAGCAGATTTTCCAGATGAAGACACTGAAGAAACTCTCATCAAACAAGAGAACCAGCTAGGATGGAAGAATTCTAAGGTATGTAACTAACTAGATAACTGTTATTTTTTTGTGGTCTAGGTACCATGGTGTACTTTATGGACATCGGCTCCAGCCTTTAGACTTTCACACTGACATTAAAAACAGGTTAGTATACACCTTGTTTCTCATGCAAAAGGAAGCTTTATGGTCTACAACCAACAAACAGTTCATTCAGATAAGCCAATAAACATCCTGAAAATCTCTTTTTAAAATCTTGGTATGTATAAAAAAGTCACCAACTCATCCTCTAGGAGCTCGCTTCTATCAGCAATTATCACAAACTGCTACTAATCCTACATCAACTTTGCATTGATCTGATACCACCTGGCCTTCTGGATAAAACAGGCAGTAAAAATTCACCTAATGCATCAAGCCTCTAAGTTCTTGGTGAGGTAGCCTGTTTCTTCAGAATTGCCTTCAGCTTGATAAAAAAATCTTCAGTTGAAGATGAATCTGCTATGTGGAAATAATTCCAGTGTTTACGTACCCTTTGCACTCATCCTCACTTTGCTTCACTGTCTTTTTCCCAGCCACTAGATCTTCCTATGCTTGTGTCACTAGCTTAACAGTTTTATACGTGTCAAATGTCTTGATCTGTAGCCAACTATCAACCATGATCAAACTATCTCTAGAACTGATGAATTAAATAGGTTGAGCTTATGCAAAATCTCTACATCCCCACTTATCAGGGTTTGTTTGGTTTCTTCTCAGAGATTTTCTGATTTGACAGCATACTCTCAAAGGGTAGGTACACCCCATGTTGAATACTCTACCTCAGAAACAGACTTGGTGCCACGTATATGATTATTACTACCATCCTTCACATTCTCCTCAGTATTTCTATCTAAGTCTTGAAGAGTCATATTAGGTCTTTCTTTGTTATACTGAGACATCTTTTCCAGCTGCTTTTCAGCCATGACTTCCAAATCTTCACAGCCTCTAATTTCCAATACATAGTTCTCTGCCCTTTTAACAACTGTTCCATGACCCACAGCTCCTCATTATTTCCTTTGTTTCACTTTCATGTTGCTCCTTACGTATAAGTAAATATATATGTGGAAAAAAACACCTTGCCACAAATTAAAATAAATCAATATGTGACTATGTGCTACCTACCCTCAGTTGTTGAAATGCAATCACAATTTCTGACTATCTCCACCACTACAACAGGAGTTGTGATACAAGGAATACACCATGAGATAGAAAAAAATTCTTAGTTACACTGTAAACTTTTTCTGCACTTGACAGTTTCTCTCCCAAGAGAAATATTCAGCAGACAACGTGCTGTGTCCAGCTAGATGAGCAACCACAGCATACATACATTCACAAACATAGAAGAAGCATATGAATTGTAATGATGATAGTGGCAGTGGGAATACAAAGGAGATGGCAGTTCATAACACAGGTTCATCAATCAAAAGTGTTTGAGCTCATGTCCATGGGATGTTGCAAAATGTAGGCCTCTTCTGACAACCTGAGTTTGCTACAAGGTTCAGGTAAAAAACAGGCGGTTGCCCTTGGGTCTTTTTTCCTACTCTTAGATCAGATATCAGTGATAAGGATTTTATACCTTTGAATAATGTTATTAAATTAATAGCAGTAATGTCATGCCTTATATTCATGAGAATTAATTAATCAAATTGCCTAAATTGTTCAGCAATGTGCTACATCAGCCTGGTATTTTCAATCATATCAAATTAAAAAATGTTTGCTTGGAAAGGCAGCAATGTATACTCCTATGAAAGTGGTGGGTATATGGGTGTGTAACTTCCAATATAGTTTATGGCATAATGCACATGTACAATTTTAGGAGCTGCCTGTCTGCCATTTGGTGAGCTGCAGCTCTTTATGGGAAGGAAACAAGCACTGCTGTCTTTCACAGAGGTTTAATTTATTTTCTTTTGCTTTATCTATAATTTAGACTTAAAATTGCTTCAGCTGAGAGAAAGAGGTGTTTTTCATCTATGGGGAAAAATACAACTGAAATCCTAACAGCCTTATTGTGACTCAGTGAAAGATCCATCCCATCAGCTGCAAGTGAATTTGAACTGATAAAGGAGAATACACATACAAGAAACTTTGCTCCAGCTGTATAAAATGTGACTTTAGATAATATAATTTCCTGTACTCAGCAGCTACCCGCAAAGCTCTGGAAGTATTTTCTCTGTCTCTGTGCCCATTTTTACAAAAGAAAGCACAAAGGTTATCTATTTTATATGCTCATAATTGTTTAGGAAAGAGGAAGAGCTGAAAGCCATGGCAAAACCCTCACCCATGCCAGTGGTACCATGTTTTAGCTGTTACTCTTGTGAAGATGAACAGCCTCCATTCATGAGGTCATTTGAGGTGACAAGGCCAGAACTTGAGATTCACCTCTATCAGCAATGGCCACATTTTCACTATGCTGTAGCCTCACACAACGTGATGTTCTCAGAGGGGGAGTCTCGGTCTCTTCTGAATCCTGCCTGCTGCTGTTTGCTTCCATATTGTTAATAAAAGATCAAAGAAATGACACAGCAGTTGTGGTGAGAAACAGCAACTCTATTTTGGCATTAATTTCCCCAAATAATTTTCTTTCTTTACTGTTGCTAAGTTATCACATAGGAAGGTTTTATTTTAATTGAGTATACATTGAAGAATGTAACCAAGAGATTGCTGAATCAGTCATTCCCCTTCAGAATTGCTGTGGGAGTGTGTACCATTGAGGGTTTTTTTATTGGTATATGCAGTACAAGCATGATGGACATAGCCTGCATTGCTGAAAAGTAACTAACATTATAGATCTGCCACAGTCTTGTGCAGTGAAGTATGAGTGCAACCAGCAGCACAGGACATCCATGTGCTCTCTTCAGCTTTGTTATTGGGTAAGAAACTTTAACATTGTTAAGAGAATGAGGAGTAAAACTATAGGGCTGAGGATTACTTGAGTATTTGTAAAAGGTGTTGATATCTCATTTTTAACCAGAGATCTTGGTGGGACAAGATGGACCTATACAATCTAGGGACTCTAAGATTTAGATTTACAAAGAAGCTTAACTTTGTTAATGCCTGACACTTTGGGGTTCTTTTGAAAATTCCAGGTCAAGGAAAAGGTACAGTTTCCACTTCTTGGTATCTCTGTAAAGAATGTATACAAGGTTACTTGCCTTATTTGATGATCACTGAAATGTGGACATACACACAGTCCAGCACAATGGAATACTCATCAATGAAAAAGGTAGGCAATATTCTGTTTAAATTTTAAGCTGCCACACCCAAAACACACCAGAACACTCTCATGGAGTATTGCAGTCTTCTGACCTAATCACTTTCTAATTGGTTTTTCCATGGCTTATCTTTGGAAAATTATCAACAGCTTCCTTCAGCCTTTTTTGTTTTTCTGATAAGGGGATTACATGGGTTTTCAATAAATTATTTTAGCAAGTGGAGATTGCTAAGAGTAGAAATTGCAAAGCAGTTTTCTCATATTCCTCAACCTTATTGCTACAGAGCAATAGTTTGTGTCAGCTTGGATTTTTCTGCATATTCTCAATTACTGACAATATATTTGTTACCCAAGTTCCACACTATAAGTAGCTTGAAATTTGTGACATTTTAGCTGTGTTAACCAGAAATATTAATACATTAAAGAAACTCTATCACCTGTGGATTCACTGTAGATCCTGTCCTGTAGATCCTAAGACTGTCCCTACAGTTTAGAGGACCATGAGCCACAAAACTAATAATTAGGACTCCTAGCTGAGGTGAAAAGCTATTGCCTCATGGAACTATTTTCCAATCATCCTCTTTCCAGCTGAGGTGGACTAGTGGTACTATAAACTGGCAATTAAAAGACTCAAGTCTAAAAATACCTTTAGCTTCCCAGGTCCCACAATGGCAAAGGTTAAGTGGATTATGTGGAGATAATTCACTCCACTCCAGGGGGAGGGTGCTGATTGCCTGGGCTGCGGGTTACCTCCCTCTCCCTTCCTCACTTGCTGAAGGAATCATCGTTACAGTAGTGTCGACTTTGCCAATGTAAAACAAGAGGATGAGAAAAGGCCTGGAAAACTTTCCCAAGGGATACTCCAATTTCTGGTGGGCACCGACTTTTCTTGCAAATTTTACTTTGACACAGGCATGAAAACTGAGCCTGGAAGTGATCACTGCTCCTTGGTTAACATCTCAGTGCTGCTAAATATTGACTAATTTTGCTAATCTTCCAGCTAACACACCCTGTTTGTTCAAAGGAATAAAAATAGGAGTAAGATTGCTGGCCTTACATGAATGGCCACTCCCCCTTGTGCTCCAACTGAATTAAAACCACCAGTTACACCTCTAGTTGTGTGGCAACACCTACACAGTGTTTCCAATTAACTTTGTAAGTTTTTAATCAGTGACAAATGCATTTTTGTAAATTCAATTTGCCTTTTATTGCAGTGCCTATAAAATGTCTTGCAGCATTCCGGAACTTTGTGAAGGTTTTACTTGCTACTGACATAATGCAGCTGTCGGACCTACAACAAAGGCTGAGGTTTATGAGCAACTTGAATTAGGATGTAGGTTAAGCAATTAAAGTTCAAGGAGGGGGAGGGGGAGATGGCTTTCTGAAATTTGCACTTGCCAATGTGAAAAAGCACACCAAAAAACATGCTGCAGAAGGGGACAGGCAAAGCTAAAGAATCTGGTCTGTACTCAGTTTTAAACTCATGATTTTGAGAGGGTTCTATATATGAAAAGGTCACACAGATTTCATTAATACATCTGCACTGCTATTTGTTTTCTTTTTTAATCAAATTCAAATGCATCCTGTTAAGGGGCTGAGTGATTAGATCATAAATCTGGATGTCCTCAAAGATGATGAAGAAAATGCTTATCTGTAAAGCAATCATCATACTGCCAGTTCTATCATTTGCACATTTTTACAGGTGCTGGAAAAATGGTTTAATTTAAAATAATTTGCTTGAATTTCTAGGCAAGAAAAAAATGCTTGCAGAATTTACAGATAAAAGAGCAGCTGGGTTCCTTGTGACATATGGAAACAACCCATTACATCTGATCTTCTGTACTGAAATTTAGGGTATTAAAACAATGTTCAGAATAAACATGAATTAATATTTCATCTTAGTGAAACTCAACACTCAGTACATTAACTTCTGCTTCCAGTTATGTGATACAATGCTCCTACATTCAACCACTCTGAAATAAGTCAGTTTTAATAGGCTTGAGTATAAATTTGCCTCACTAGGTTTTAAAAGTAAAGACAGTCCAAATAAGGTTACTAACTCTGTTGTATTAATGCATTGAAAGCCTTATTCTGTGAGGTCCAGATCAGTACATATTTTGCTAGATTTCTCATTTCTTCTTTTCTGTTGTTTTTTGTTTTGTTTTTTTTTCTTGTATCTTGACTTTTCCTTTGTTTGTCAAGTATTTATTTCAATACTTTTGGCAGCATATTTTTCTGCTGTAACCATGATTAGGATATTGCTGCAACTTCTCCTTTGTGCATTTGAGTCCTACAGACTTGTCACTTTGCCTGAACCCAGATTGTGGACATGACTATGGCTAACACCAGCAGTGTGTTTTGCTATTGCAGTGCTAGAAGACAGTTGGGAAACGAATATCTCTTTGGAACTTTATTAAAACAATGGACGTGGAAAATTAAGTTTTGGGGATTTATAGACATTCTTACAAAAGGAATGAGACATGGAGCAATATTTTGAGGTGGGTAAACACATTTTGCAATTTCTTAGCTGACTGCATGACCTGTTTCCACTTTAACTTAAATCCCCTCTAGTTTGATTTAATTGAGCCTTTTTGATTTCTGGAGACTTTTGATCCACAGAAGTTAAGAGCTACAGGATATGCCTACCTGGCACTGATGCTACTGCCAAAATCTGGCCCAGGGGAAGTTAGCACAGTGCACATTATCTGCTGACAGGGGAAATGTTGCATTATTTCCTGCACTAAATGTCCACCTTGCAAAGACTTATGTGTTTTTTTAACTTTCTTCTGTCTGGTTATTTGGTTCTAGGCACTGAAGTTCCTCATACACATAGAGTGAAGCATCAATTTGTTTTATTTTCAACATAGTTTTAAAATTACTTGCTAGATTGTTTGCTAGTTCAAAAAGCATTATGGTAAAACTTCCTGTACTTTACAAAGGTCTGGGGTTTCTAAATTACTTCTCCCACAGATCATAGCAAGCAGAGGGAGTAACACCAGCATCCAGTCATAGCCATCCAACTTCATACAGTTTTCTTTAAGTGACATATATAAACATTATTTTTAGTTGTTTTGTTGCAGATCCTGCAATCTTTTCCTCAGAAACGCAAACACTAACTTAAAATGGAGTTCAGTGAGCCAGTTTTGAACTGCATGCAGAGAAGATTAAAAGAAATAGTACAAAATCCTCTCCTGGGAAAGATCAAATGGCTACTGAAATTAAAGCAACCTAAAACTGTAGCATTTAGCCCACAGGCGGGAAGGGGAATTGGGTATTTAGCTATAATTAACACCTTCTACTTACACTCCCCAGTGTTTAAAAACTGATTGTTTCCGATTGTGGGTAGTTGCTCAGAAAGGTGAAACAACTTTTTTATTATTTTTTTTAAAATATGTAATCAGAAAAAATATTGTCAACTAATATGACTAAAATTGAGGCTTTGCTCTTCAGGCATTAGTTCTGTAACCTTCAGACTTTTATAGTTACCCATAAAGCTATCAAATATTAACTGCACACACAAAGACGTAACTTCTGTGTGGATATATGATAGCAGAGAAAATCAAACTTTTCCCCACTTTCTAAGGAACTTGTACTGAGGTTTTGCTTGGGCAAGCTCTGTATTAGTTTATCTGAAGCTTGATATTAGCAGCTCTAACCAGAATAAACGTCTTAAAGATTTGCGGTGCTATTTCTTAATTCTTCCAATTTTTTCAACCAACGTTGTTTAAAGATATCTCAGACAGCTACCTGGAGCATTAAGAAATTGTAGCGCTTCCTCTTTTCAGTTTATCTTGAAGAATAAAGTGCCCACAGAAACAGAAAAACAGATAATTTTCCATATTTGGGTTTCAGAGGTCTTGCTCGGTAGTTTTGGTGCGTTGCATGCTGGAATCTGAAATATAGCTTATTTTCTCTCCCTCTCTTCTCTCATGTATTAATCCTTGTCAGGGTATTGCCTACTGATCACTCCCACCCTCAGCCTGGTCCCATAAAAGTACTTGTTGTTCCCCCTAAACAATAAATATGTTGCTACTTTTCATCAGCTGATCTAAAGTAAGGTATTTCATGGCTTTATGAACTTTGATTTACATGTTGTTACTACTACACTCCTTTGGCATTTATAAATTCATATCCTGTGTAGGTTCATATCCTGCCCTTCTAATGCGTTGCAGGCTGTTAACATACTTCTTAAACTTGTAGAGATAAATGCCAGTAGTACATCAGTAAAAATAAAATCTGGTTCACATGTGTATTAAAGAAAATATGATCTGTGTATTCCTAGATAACAAGCCAGTGGAATTTGTTTTGAAATTCCCTCCTTTCTGCAGAAATGCCTCAAAATCATCACCTCTCCTTTTGCCCTCTCCCACTGTGCTGAACAAGGAACCCAAAAAGCGTGAACAGTGTGTATCCTGCTGAGTTCACTGTTCACCCCTGACCTACCCCTGTACAACATACCTGCTGATTCTGATACATTTGTGCATACATTTATGCACAGAGCTCCAAAAGATTACGCATGTTTCCTCTGTGTTAGGCCAAGATGACCATGAATACCAGGTGTTTTGAGGGGATTGAGTGGGTATGGAGATAGCACATAGCAATTTACTTACTGATTTTGGTGGTCTGTGGTAGTGCAGCATCAAGTATTCCAGTGTATAAGAAGAGAAACGGTGTTTAAGAAAGAAGCAGATAAGATTCTAAGATTGGCTGCTTTCTTTTTTGGTTAAGATCTACAAGATAAGCAGATTTGTTTTCAGTCTTGTTTCATTCCTAAACGAAGGCTGTTTTGACTATAAACTTATTTGAAGTAATTTCTTCTGCAGATAACAAGTTAATGCTTTTTAACATTCTGATGCCTAAGGCATGTAACACATGGTAAGTAACAATAAAATACTGATCTGACTGTACAGCTTTATGTAGGGCATGTGTAACTAAAACCCAACCAATAAACTTTCCTTCCCTGCTCAGACAGGATTGTATATACCTGTCATATTTTATTGGTTGTTAAATAGCACATACACTTACGGATCACAACCAAAAGCAGCCAACCTATCATTGCAAACTTGCTATCTGCAGTGAAAACTTGGCAGCAGATTTCTCTGTACTTGGGCAAATTAAGCGATAGAAAAGCAAACAATAATGTTGCTTATGAATATGTATGCATATAGAAATTTTAACCATTCAGTACTAATGGCAAAAAAATGTTTCTAATTTAACTTAATGAAATATGCAGCAATCAGGAAGCAACATTGTAGAGCAATTTATTTATTTTTTTTTCAGATCAATGGTCAGCTTTCAGAATGGAGAGAAAAATAGATTATAGATCCAAGAACTCAGACCCCTTTTAGCTACCTTACTAAATATAATGTAATTCATCAGCATCCAGTGACTAGACATATCTGAAAGATACTCAGTATTTAAGTTACTGAATTACAGTAGTGAGACACTCAGGCTTCTGAATTCTGAAATTGTTGGTTCTTTTCCTACATGCTAAACAATTCTGGTGAATCATAGACATGGTAAATAATCTTATCAAGGAAGCAGAGATAGCAAAACAGAAAAATGGAATGTTCCATATAGCAAAGGTATGCTTTAAATTCCCTTTCAAAGACTCCAAATGTCTAAAGTTAATTACAACAATGTTGAATATGTTATGATGTGAATGCATATGAAATAATAATATCACATGCTGCAAATCAAACTGCACTGCTGTTTTTAGTAATTTTTTTTTCAAAAACTGTGAGCATTTAATTAATTAGCCTAAGAATTGAAAGGTATTGTAAGGATGGTAAACAAGATGCAATCCAGTTACACTGGTAATCCATTCTCTGCTGTTTCTTCAAAGCTGGGTAAAATGATATTTGTTTAACAAAATAAAGCTTATGACTTTTGCTTAGCCCATATGGCAGTACAGCCCAGTGAATAAGCTGTTTGGACATAGTGATGTTAATCTTTATCAGAGAAACTTTGGGTTACGGAAGAAATGAAAGTCTGAATTCTTTCTTTGCAGGTACTAAAAATCTTTGATTGATGCACAGCCCTCAACCAAATAAGTAACTGGGAGGACTATGCTGATCTGGATACCTAAGAGTGATTTCTCTTTATACTAATGTTGCCTGAGGTAAGAAGATTTGATTTTGTCATATTCTGGACAGCAGTCACTAAGTGAAGATGACAGGAGTGGCATGTAAGAAAATAGAGAGTGAATACATTAAACGGATTTTGGTGACTAAGTATAATTTGCTTATACAATGCTGTGAATGTTTCAGGTAGCATGTGTCCACCTCCCACATGACAGGTGTTCTAACTGAATCCCCAGCAGGTTCTTTAGGTTGAAAGTAACTTGCAGTGGTGCTTCTTTCAGCACTTTCTCAAAGAGAGAGGTGTGTGATACCATAGTGACAAGGAACTCAGAAACCCTGAGATCCCTCACTTCTTTTCATGCAAGGCCACCAGCAAAGCTCTTGATCATCTCCCCCAATTTTACCATTGCTTTAGATTAATTAGAAATAATGTTATTAAAAGTCAGGCAGATGATCATAGTTAGGTTTTCACTTTTAGTTGGCTCTCTTTGAGATGAATGGAACTGGTCACAGACAGAAACTGAGCTTGCTAGGTTTGTTTTGGTTGTGTTTATAAGCATAAACTTCATAGTAAGAATCTTCTGTTAGAGGGACTGATAAGGTTGAAGGAAAAAAAGATTTCATGTGCAGAGCTCTTTCATGAAGCCTAAAATGTTTTTGTAAGGGTGATGTTGGTTGGGCATATACATTGGTTTAACTCTCAAATTCCTTGCTATTATGTGTGTTTGCTGTTGTGTGAAAATATGGGTGGATAAGCTTAAATGCAGGCTGATACAAGATAATTTTTTTATGCAGCTTATATTTCTTCATACAAAGTGACAACAATATAGGTGTTGATATCTGGCAAAGATGCTTACTGAAATGGGTAAAATGTCACAGAGCCACCTAATGTGTTCGCTGGTATATTAGGACTCAGTTATGAGTTGTTTATCAGAGGTTCTCTATATGCCAGAAAAAGCTTTATAAAAAATCTAGAGCTTTGGAGGAGAGCTTTATATATATATACTGCTTTATATCAAATCTTTAGCTGTGAAGTTCCATATTTCTGCTGTGTATGAGGGTTGAACAAAAATGCTAAAATATCTGTTGAGGACTGATACAGTAATTCCAACACTTCTAAACACTGTCTAAAAGTCAACTGTAATGAAAGATAACTTTGAAATGCATTCCAACATATTTCAAAATCTTAGGTTTTGAGTAACTCTTGTTTTCATATTTGAAATGTGTTTTCCCATAGACCTGTGGTTTAAGTTGCAAAGTCAGAAATAGAGTTTGCCAGACACCTTTGGAGTATGATTTCAGCTTGCAAGATGTGTAGCCAGGTCTCACGTCTTATTCCAAATGCCATTTATGTGTGCCATACACTTTTCACAAACCTGTGAATGCGATGCTACTCCTTTAACTGGGGGATAGACAAGAGTTTATTCTGAAGGAAATATGAATATTTGAACACATTCGAGGATCAATTTTACCCTCAGATATTTTTTCCTCTGTTTCTGCTGACAGTACTAGAAGTTTCGTCTGTGTGTTTGCAGACAGAATTTGGCTGATGGAGGATGTGGTGTGTACCAGTGCACAAAACCGCCACGGTTTGTGCAGTTTAATCAATGATGCTCCCTCTGCTGGTAGTGAAAGATGAAAACAAAATTACAGTCAACATCACAGTTTAAAAACTATCCGTAATATACATTAAAATACTTCCAGTTTATATGTGTAAATTAGCTAATATCCACAATTTTTGTGTAAAAACGAGCTCTCTTTCATCTGATGCCTTCAGTGTGGCACAGCTACTGCAATGTCATGTATTTTCCAACCATGATTTTTCTTAAAAAGGATCACACTACCTCATTTTAAAAAACCCCTCATTTTGGAGTAACTGTTAGATAAAAATCAGTATGCTAGCTAGCATCCAGAAGGGATTCTGCCCAAAACTCTGTGAATGTATGACCAATATTGTGTTCCCAACAGAAATTGTTCAGATATACCGTAAGTAAAAAAAAACCCAGCTTACTCAAGTAATGTATGTGAAAAGCTTCATGTTTTCCCATCAAAGACCATTCACATCTCCTACAAAATCTGTTTAACATCATGTGAGTTAAAGGTTGTCTTATTTTCACAATATGAATACAGTAAAGTGCTAAAGCACTGAATTAGCTTATTGACAATTATCTAAAGTAAAATTCTCAGCCAAGGCACATTAACGCAATTCCATAGTATTTTAGCATTTAATCTGCATGCGCATGTTCCACTGGCTGCTATAGAAGTAGCACATGTGCATCTGAAGGAAGAATCTGAGCCTGTATTTAGAGTGGAGCACACAGCTTGTATCTTTACACATGCAGGAAAGCACATTGCAATTTTTTATCATTCAGACACAAGGAAGGTATGTTCCCCAATCATTATTCTTTAAACAGGAGACAGATACCAACAGCCAAATGCCTTTAAGTTGCAAGAAAATCTGTTTCTGCTCTTACTTCGTTTTTTATGGATAAGGGAGCTTTGAGGAAAATGTAATAGCACAGCTAAAACTAAAGATCTGAGTCTACTTAAGGCACCTAAGTGAAAACGTTTGTTGGTCTCATATCAGTGCATATTGCAAAAAATATTTAAACTCAGTTGATAATCTCTACTTAAGATGAGCTTTTGCGACAGAAATAATAGAGATCTACCCAATTAAATTACTCAAGAGATATTTGTGGCTGTGATCTCTCAAGGATACACTTGGAAGGAGTGACAATAACAGGAGTGCTGGCTACACATTGGCATGCAGGTATATAAGGAGACAGGCTTGGATTAGTGATCTGAGCTACTAACATTAAAACACTGTTTCCTGACAAATACAGAAAGACTTTTCAATGACTCATAATTCTTAGCTTGGTAGTCCAGCACAACACTACCAGCAGCAGCTACAGTATTTTTAGAGGAATTAAAGCTTACAGCATAGTTCCAGTTTCTTGACTTTATCTCTTGTAAGAAAGAGCCACTTTAACCTAATTCCAATGCAATTTCCATGTGGGCAGTTACCCTCCAAGGAAACACCACATTTTCACAATAACAGGAAAATGTCAGACACTAAGTAAACAATAAGTTTAACTGCAGTTAAATGCTTAGTACAATGAAAGTCACTTCACATGTTTTTCCAGGAGCAAATATTTATCAACAACAATTCAAGACTGTTCTCCCTATGTCAGTTTAAAATAATAAATACTTGAAGACTGCCAGTTTTCTACACAGTATTTGAGTGGAATTTAGTAAAATCTTGCTCAACCTGATTTCTTGTGTAACAGAAAGAAAGACAGGGTACTATGAAGGTGACGTTTTCTCTATTCCTCTCCGGACTAAGATACTGCTTTACCTGTTAGGCAGTTTGCATTTTTGTCAATCTACTGGTTTATCTCACCAGGCAAGAAAATTCCACAGTGTGTCTAAGACACTAAGGGAAAAAGCTCCCCAAAGCCCTTCATGTCATGTAGTCTTGCACACCTGAATTAGGTGTCAATCTTCTGGGTATTTTTTGCAAATGAATAAATAAAAGCTACTTCTTTTTCTCACCACACTTAATGGTCCACTTCACAGTGGGAGACCAGCTTAGCTCTTAGTTCTGGAGATACTGCATCACAGCTTTTTAGGGAGACTGTAAGTAAATGCATGGAATTTTCTCCCGTGGACAAAAATGTGAAGTAATTTAATAATGGATTTTTCAAGAGTGTGTAGAGAAATCCCACACTTCAATGAAAGCCAAATTCCTTGGACACTTAACCCTTACTGACATATAATTAACTCTTTTTACAGTTCTTGATCAGCAAGATCACTCACAAGCAAAGTGAAGTTTTTGATATACAGAAATATGAGTAACTAACAGAAGCCTGTTCCAGGACTGGGAGGTACAAGGTATTTTGCACTTCAAGAATAATGTTTCTGAAGATGAATCCTTAAGATTGAAAATGTTCCAGCTATAATTCCACTGAGGAATGCTTCCTGAGTGAAGTAATGGTATTACTTTTGGGAATAATTCACCCCTGGAAGTTGGTCATTTTACTATTTTAAATTAGATTAGCCAATTTCTTTAACACACTTTTGCTATGACTGCTGTTAACTTGTTTCCAAACCTTTAGTGTTCCGTTATTTCTGGCACTTAGTGAACGCCTGTTTGTAGTTAAAAGCACATCTTATATTTATTCTGTGTGAAGTTATCGTGGGAACATATCGGGGGGG